>NW_028327183.1:33280560-33583591 GCF_987537825.1 Furipterus horrens
CTGGTATGAGTGCATGTTCGGAGTTCTTCTGCAGGGGTACCCAAATTCGCTTCCCACCTAGAGAGGCAGGAAGAGTAATTCATGGGCCCCACTGAGTATGAAGGGAGGGATTGAGTCCCATTACTCCTTATAGAGGGAAGAGGAGAGACAAGCTTCTGCAGGTCTCATTTCCCCATGCATTCTCATCCTGGTAGAGAGTGAGCATACAGGCCATTCCCGAGGGGTCAGAGTCCCAGCCTAGTGGAAATGGTATGACCTGTGCCTGGGGTCTCCCTGTGGTACAAGCATAACAGTTGCTTTTATTCAGGGATTTAACAGCAAATTTGACCCATTCTACCCAAGCATTTGCGTCTCCGTACCCAGTCTCTATCTCTAAGGTTTGTCTGAGATCTAATACCTTAAAAACTTTTACCTTGGCTGGATCATTCTGGAGTCTTTTCTGAGGTGTAGCTGAGAGAAGTTAGATTTTCTAGGGAAGGAGTAGTTGTCACTAAGTGAAGACCTAGCCACCCTACTGGATTTATGCCAGATACATTAGCTTCTAGGCCATAAACTCTGGTAGCCACATGGGGTTCCTGACTTAAGGTCTGTGGCTGGTTCAGTGTCAGAAGAAGAGGGTTGCACTGAAGAGGCTGGCAGTTTGGGGGAGGAGCTCCTTTGCTGAAAGTTATTTTAAGCAAAAGAGAGACCAGTTTAAAGTGAAGCCCACTGACCAACCCATACTTCGCCAACCCAACCACTTAGTTCAGCCAAACTGTTGAGTCTCAGGGGGCGGCAATGCAGATGGGCTTCTTAAGTGCAGCTTCTATGTACAGACAATCACTCAGGTAATGAGATTATAGGCTTATACCCTATGAAAACAGAAAGAACACACACATGTTAATTCACACAACACAATTCACAAACCAATCTCTAAATTTGCAAGACTGTCTTATTGGGAAGACATCCAGTTGCAAGGCATTTGACATTCTTCTTGCCTGTATTATTGATAATGTCACAGACCTGGTTTAACTTTTGAATGAAAACAAACTTTCAATTAAATAAAACTTTATAGACAGTTAGCTGCACTAGTTTATAGTCTACCACTGATCATTGTGATTTTCCTCAAATCACGATTTTTCTCCTTAAGATTACCCTCCTTGTTATTAAAGGGACTGCATTAAGTCCAATGTTAATTTAGCCTGTTCATTTGCATAAATACAAGAGCAGCGATTGATATCATAAATCTTTTAAGTCTGCTTTGCTGGAACTCACACAAAGAACCTTCAAGTTGACCTTCAGTCTGCCCTCAGGGCGCAGAAGCTGAGCCACACACCTGCCTTCTGGCCTTGCCTGTAAAACCCATACTTTTTACAAGTTCTTCAAGCTTTCCATTGTGCCTTAAGTTTCCTCCTAGCCATTTGTCAGGGAAGCAACCTTCGTTTCTTCCCTAGAAAGATTGCCATGGACCGCACAACCAGCCAAGGTGGCAGGCCTTTCCTTCATGGGCTTTCATTAGCCTAGGCATGCCTCCTTCAGGCATGACATTCCAGTCAAAGCCTCGGCCGACATCACCACCATTAGCAACTGGTCTTATCAGTTTTATGCAAAGGAACCTTATGTCACTTCTTACTTCTTTACAATGCCAAATACTGGAGGGTTCCGGTAGGGAGAAAAATATAAAGGCACGAAGGAGAATCCTTGTCCTTCAAAACTGCATTTGTATGCATTATACCTTCTATTACTAAAACCATATAATTTCTTCTCAAAACCTTTATAAATTTCTAACAAACCTTTTCATTTACATGCCTTATACTTCTTTTGGTTCCCTTTCTTTCATGTGAAGTTTTAAAATTTTCCTGGGAAACCTCAATTTTTTTCTAACCTCAATTTTTTTCTTTCAGAGCATAAACAGAACACAAGCAGCTGAGGTTTCCTTTTCCCAAGTTTAAAGCTTCCATAACTTTCCTTTTTATTATTACAACTTTTCTTAGACCTTCTGTAGCATTCACAAACTTTCTAAATACCTTTTACTGCTTTAGACTTAACCATAACATGCTTCCAATCCTTGTTCTTTTCCACATGGTGAAGGACTGTACTCAAACTCAGTATCTGGCAGCTAAAAGTTCCTAGATTTGCAGAGATATTCTGCAGCTTTTTGAAGTTCCTGCTTCTCCTCCTCTCTTCTAATATACACTTTCTGATTTTTCCTGAGGAGTTTTTTTTAATTGCTTTATTTGGCCCATTCATTTACTTTTTGCAATTTCTTACAAATATTTGGCCAGTTTCCGTTACAATGGTGACTTTTAAGAGTCCCTGTCCTACAGCATTCCCTGGATTTAGACCAGAATACTTTCTCATTTTGTCCCTGAGCTTCTGCAGGGATCTGATGGAGCTGTATTTCGAATGCCTTGGAGACATTCTGTGCATGGGGAACGGACTCCTTGATTCCCCTGATGACGAGGCTCCTAAGGTCTTTCATCTGAGCTCTAGCCTCCGGCCTGTTATCCCAATCAAGGTCTATACTGGGAAACTTCTGTTAGGCCAGGACAATTCCCTGATCGGGGGGGATGTTCCCTTTCCCATATCCTCATAGCAGCTCGTCTGATCACTCCCTTCTCTTCCCCACTGAAGATGTCTAGTATAGACATTAATTCTGTCCACATGTATATGCTGGGTCCGGGGAACTGATCTAATTATTCTGCCAGTCCAAGGGGGTCCTTTACCAAGTGCTTCATATTGCGCTTGAAGTTTCTAACTTCAGTGCTTGTTGAAGGAGCATTTGACATATCTAATATGTCCTGGACCCCTGGAGACTTCCCTAAGGGGAAACCAGCTGCTCTGAGGGAATGGGGAAGTTCTTTAGGTCTTGCTTACATTGTTTCAATTCCTTTCTTAATTTAGATAAGTTGCCACCAGCACCGTAGGTGTCATGGGGGAGGATACTGGTGGGGTATCTCCTAGGTGTTCCTGGCCTCTTCCATCTGTACTGTCCGTCCACGGTGCCTCTGCCCAGTTGGCTGCCGGCTGGCCAGGGCTATAAGGCAGTGGGAGACAGGACAGAGGGTCCCAGGCCTTATCTTTTTCTTTTTTACAGGGAAGAGACCTGCGGATCTGCTGGTAGGTGGTGATCAGCAGAGAGCATATTCCCTCTCTTCCTTAAAGGCTGATGCCTGGCCCTGGCTGTTGTGGCCCAGTGGACCCAGCACCAGCCCGCGAACCAAATGTTGCCGGTTCAACTCCCAGTCAGGGCACACGACCAGGCCACACGCCAGGTCCCCAACTGGGGGCACGAGCAAGAGGCAACCACACAGCGATGCCCCTCTCTTCTCTCTCCAAAAACAAACAAACAAACAATCCAAAAAAGCTGAACACACATGTAAGACCAGGGCTTGACAAACCCAACATTCATCAGACCCAAATCGGGGCTAGAAGACAGATTTCCCCTAAATGGGTTCCTTTGGCCAAAGGAAACAACAATAATTTGCCATTGTCTGGTTTTCCTTACTTTTGGTCCAGGGATCCTTTCCCCAGTGCTCTAACATTCTCCCAAATGGACTGTTGGCTGGAATGTTTGTGGGGCCTTTCTTGGCCCCACCCCTAGGCCTAGAATTTCTGTTTCCTATCCTCAGCTGATTCCTGTGGCTGAATCCGGTTGTGTTCTCAACCTCCTTCACCAGAGATCTATTGAGAACGGACCCAGCGGAGGGGCACTCCACACTCGCTTACTTGCACACAGACCGAGATGCTTCGTTCGTCTCCGGCCGCTTCCCTCACAGAACAACGGACCCAGCGGAGAGGCACTCCACACTCGTACCAGCCACACACACAATCAGCTCCCCAAGGATGCCCAACCACCAAGGCAGTACTTAAGTCCAATTTTCCTACCTTGGCCTGTGCACGAGGTTGCCTGGTTGCTACGGTGTTTGCTTTTGTTTCCCCCTGCGTCGATCCACTGCTGTCCCAACAAGAAGTCTCGGGTCGTTTCCGGCCACTGTGAGGCGGGTGGGCCCTGGGTCAAGCGAGCCACCCAAAAGCCGGTAGGACGCGTCTCCCTGCCTTGGCTCAGAGCCCTTCCCAAACACAGGCGGAGGATCCCGGACGAGCCCCCAAATTGTGAGAAACGCTCACAATAAAAACTGGGACACAGGACTTGAGCAGTAAAACGAGGCCTTTATTCACGAGTCTGCAGAGCCGGACGCACCCTCACAGCCAGGAGAATGTGCGCACCAAGTAGACAAAGATGGCTGGTTTTATAGTCTTGGCTTCCCCACCCTGAAATTGCCACAGCAAAGCGAAATTAACCAGCCTCCTCGCCCTAAAGTGAGAGCGCTCCCCCTCCCCTCTCCTCCTTCCCCGTTTCTCCATTACTGGTTACTCCGGAGTTACAATCTAACACGGTTATCTAATTGCCCCTTCTGTGGTTTGTAGATATGCCAGTGCTGTCAGCTCCCTTCTCAGAGATCCTCTAATTACATTTGCCCTTTGTTACTAATGACTTTTTACTGGTTTGGGAGTCACTATGTCCTTGTTTCTAACAGGTTCTAGTCAAAAGAATAAAAACATTGGCCCCACACTAAGAGCTGGGAGAAGGCTGTATTCTGCATCTTCTTCAGAGCTTGGGAACTGTCTCTGGAACTTCCTATTTAAATCAGTTCTGGAGGTTTCCTATCTCTTTTTGACAAGGTCTGGAACTTCCAGGTGACTCTGTTGGGAGTGAAGCCTGATTAGCTCAATTCAGCAACAGGTGAACTTCGTACCCTTTGCTGTTTTACTCCTGACTGGAAGCCAGCACACTTCTTTCCAACTCTCCTGCCTCCAACTGTAAGCACATACTTGCTCAATCTTGTAAAATTAAACTTACCTTTCAAATTGGATGCTTATGTAAGTATTGTTTCCCAAATATACAACTCCACAACTAGCATGCTTTCTCTAAGTGATGCCATCCGTTGCCTTCTTGTTGGTCCCAGTACTAGCAAATTTGACACCGGCTTAAGAAATTGTTTTTTCACAGTTGAAATATTAAAGAATTTACCTGCAAAACCACTTAGGCCCATCACCTTTTTTAGCCATGGTTCCTTTCGATATTTAAGAAATATTCTTTCACCTTTTCTCCTGTTTGTTGGCTTATTCAAATATTGTTTGGCTTACTACCGAGGTAATAATAAAGCTAACCCTCCCCGAGTGCTTCTTGGGTGTCCTTTGTTTCATACAGTGTGACCTTATCTAATTCTGAGACCCACTCTCTGAATCTGTTTTCAGGTGAGAAAAGAGGCTTCCAAATGCTCAAAGTGTGGAGAACTCTGTGGTGCCTCAACAACGGCAAAAAACACACGTCTGGGGGAAGAACCCGGCTGATGAGGCTGTGTGTGGTTTGTGACCTTTGGCGGTGATAAGAATGCCTGTGACCGAGACTTGGGATACCTTGTTCATTGAGGGCCAGATGGGAGGGAAATTGGGACTGAGACGCTTCCCAGAAGGAGGAGGGCTTAGGGGTGGAGGAATGTTGCCTGGAGGCTCCGAATTACCAGGCATCAGTGGCTGGCTAGTTGTGCCTCTCCCTCTCCCAAGGCTGGGAGGTGAAGGATGGCCACAAGGAAGTCCTAGCACAGACCCTCCTGGCAGCCAATTCGGCTCACAGGCGGCCACCCCGCCCATCCAGACCCGTTAGAAGGTGGATGTGGGGGCGCACGGGCCGTCAGAAGCCCTGACTCACCTCCAACCCAAAGACCCCTTGAACCACCTGACGCCTGACGCCTGCGGGCTCGGGGCTTCTGCGTCGCAGCTCCTCCCCCTGCGCCGCGCCGCGCCCCGCCCCGCCGCAGGGGGCGCCAACCGGTGGGCGCCGGCAGTTGTGCTTGCCGTTGGCGAGCCAGGTGGTTTCTGGAAGTCTGGAGGCTTGAGAAGGTGCAGGTCGGTCGAAGGCCCAGGCGCGCCCGCCGAGGCGTCCGGGTTAGAGAGACGAGAGCCTGGGCTGCGTGGCCGGGTACCTGGGGTGCTGGAGCAGTGTACGCGGGGTCCCCGGCAGCCAACTTGGAAGGAGGCACGCTCCCGCGGAGGGCGACGCAGGCACTCCTAGAAATTCAGCTTTTACCCCCAAAGTGCACGCGGAGTGAGTAGAGACGGGAAGACTAGGAAAGGGGCGAGGCTGCTACGGTGCTTAATGTCACAGGACGAGCCTAGGACCTGCCAGCTAGACGCAGGGAAGATGCTCGACGTACTGGTGCTAAAGGTGAGCGAGCGCGAAGCCTCCGGACTGGGCGTTTGGCCCAACCCCAGCCACCCCCGAGCCGGTCCGCCCGGCTAGCAACGCCGGTGCTTGACCGCGGGTAGGGGTGCTGGATAAGATCCTGATCTCTTTAATTTCAGCAAAACAACACATTTTTAGCTTAGTGGTGGCCCCTGCAGTATTTGGGACATAGTGCAAAAAGTTATTAGCTGTGTTTCTGAAATTAAGATTTAACTAAATGACCTGCTCTAGAACCTTAGGGGGAAGGGACGGACGGTAACCTCCTCTCCACGCACCCCCGCCTGGGTCCGCGCTGGTTGAGGGTTCCTGTGAGTGCCAGGTCGTGGATACGGGGACCCTGACCTGTTCTCCTCCCCCACATGGGTCCTCTCCAGTGGGACACCACCCCCCGCTGGACAGGGGCTGGGATGACCTGCACCTCCCTTCGTCCAACCCCGCACACATGCACATTTCATCTTTATTCGTGGGGACTCCTGCCTGCTCGCGCCCCGGTACTCTGGCTACCAGTTCCTAACTGCCTCCAGTCCTTGGAGCAGGAGTGGTGGGGGGTGGGAGTGGCCGGAGCGAGGGCTCTCTCTGCGTGAGACCTGCTGAGCGGGGACTGACTGCTGCAGCTTCTCGTCCTGGAATCAGGTGAGAGTGCTCCTTGGCCATGCCAGAGACTCGGAAGGCCTGCTGCGTTCACCATGTTACTTGGAGGAAGGAGTTTACAAACCAGAGCAAAGGAGTGGGTTTTTTTATTATTGGGAAAAGGAAAAATAAATAAGTTTAAAAAAAAAATCTCATTTCAGTGGGCAAAAGAGAGGACTATAGCGAATGATGGGATTTTTTAAAAAAACAAACTTTCCATTTCTATTTTATGTTGTGTTATTTGGAGAGTCACAAACTGACTCTTACAGAGAATTTGCTCTGAGACTTTTAGGGGTTTCAGAGCCATCTGGCAAACTCCTCTCCACCATCAGACCTAACATAGGCTAGTAGGATTTCTCCTTTAGAAAGACAGGGCTCTTCCAAGGGTACAGATCCTTCACATGCCAGTCTGTCAGGGCAGAACTCTGGCGGAGGAGCTGCACTCTACACTGCCTGGAGCTTGGGAACCCTTCTCTTCTCATTGGATCCAGGAACCCTTTTATCAACTCCCTCAGCTCTGATCTGTCCCCACTGCCTGCACTTATCGTACTCACACTGAGCACACTTTTATCCAGTATAGGAGTATTTATTTCCCCAAATGTGGTTCAAGTAACAGATGTAGTTCTTCAGATTAATTTAGCTTTTACATGGATAAAATATTTTCCCCTAAGTATCCATTAACAACAGATGAATGGATAAGCAAAGTTTGGATCATACCTACAATGGAATATTATTCCAACTTTAAAAAGAAAGGAAATTCTAACACAGGTTACAACATGGATGAACCTTGAGAATAGCGTGCTAAGTGAAATAAGCCAGGTTAAAAAAAAATACTGTATTATTCCACTTATATGAAGTTCCTAAAGTAGTCAAATTCAGAGATAGAAGTTAAAAGGGTGGTTGCCAGGGGCTGGAGGGGACGGGGAGGCGACTGGGGAGTCTGACTTCTCTGACTTAGTATAATGCTTTTGAGACTCATTTATGTTGTGTGTTGTGTCAGTTTCTACTTTGTATTGCTGAGAAGTATTCCATTGTATGGATAAGAAACAATTTATGCAGTCACCAGTTGTAGGTCATTTGAGTTGTTTCTCATTTTTAATGATTATAAATAGAGTTGCTGGAAACTTTGCATACAGGTTTTTATGTGAACGCAAGTTTTTATTTCATGGGTAAATAGGTTGTGATTACCTGTTTGTTTAACTTTTATGAGGAACTGTTTTCCAAAGTAACTACCATTTTGCATTCCTATCAGAAATGTATAAGAGTTCTAGTTGCTCTACCTCCTCATCAGCGCTTGATATTGTCAGTTTAATAGATCTTATCCATTCTAGTAGGTTTTGATGGAAGCCTTATTCTTCCCGATGATTACATTTCAAAGGAATGGCTTTAAGGCCCTGAGAAAGACTTCTCCCTGAGTACTGGAAGGTGCATATATGTATTACTTAACAAGGGCTTGCTGCCCATGAGCATAAAAGCCAATACAGTGGCATTGGCTTTTGAGAAAATAGAAGGCTTTATTGCGAGATCCACTGACTAGGAGACGGGAGGCAAGGCTCAAATGTGTCTCCTGGAGACTTCCAGTCAAGATGGAGGCATAAGTTCTGGCCAAGATGGAGGCCTAGACTGACACACTCCATCTCCCTCCACGACTAAGAAGGAATACAACTACCACAAAACCAGAAATAACCAGAAGTTCTAGAAAATAAAGCTACATGGAAGTCTAACGTGCGAAGTTATAAAGAAGCAGTACTCGTCTGGACGGGTAGGAGGGGTGAAGCCAGGGCGGAGAGGTCAAGCTGTACTGGTGGTGGCAGCTGCGGCGAAGGCGGTGGGTAGGCAGCAAACACAGCCACCCATATTTAAGGGGAGGTGAGAAGTGCCTGGGGGGTACCCCGGCTGCAAACCAAACCTGTCAGCTCATGATTCCAACACCGGGGAAGGCAGACTCCCATTGCCTCAGACTGTGAAGGCCGGAGGGGGTGGGAAGGAGGAGGAGGCTCCTGGTCTCTCAGCAGAGAGTGAACGATAGGAATCCATCTTTGACTCCTGCCCCCACATAATATGCCACAACGTGGTGAGAAGGGTCACCTGGTTGTGACAAATGCATGGGGCTCCGCCCCCTGTAGCGTAGGAAGTGTGACAGCCCCGCCCAGGAAGCAAAGGTAAACATAAAACTCTCAGGATGGAACAGATCATGATAGAGATCCTGGTGATGCAGCTGACCAGACAGCAAATATCTAATCTAACAAAGCAGCAGATAGGAAATCTTTCTGAGGCACAGTTCAGAGCTTTGGTTATACCAATGCTTACAGACCTAACAGCATACCTTAAACAAGATGGGAAATGAATGAAGGCTAGTCCTGCTGAAATAAACAAAAACACATACGAAACTAGTGGAGAGGGAAAGAAAACCAGGGGTCAAATCAACAAATCGGAACATAGGGAAGGAATAAACAGACAACCAGTGCAGAAAGAGGAAATGAAAAGTGAGGAAAATGAGGAGAGGCTCAGAAATCTATGAGACAGCTATATGCGGGCCAACATCCAAATTGTAGGGTTGCCAGAAGGTGAAGAAGAACAACTAGAAATTGAAAAGTTACATGAAAAAATAATGAAGCAGGACTTCCCTAACTTGGGGAAGGAAATAGACTTACAGGTCCAGGAAGCACAGAGAGTTCCAAAAAAACTGGACCCAGGGAGAACCACACCAAGACACATTATAATCAAAATGTCAAAAATTAAGGATAAAGAGAGAATCTTAAAAGCAGCAAGAGAGAAGAAGAGAATTGCCTACAAAGGGGTCCCAGTAAGACTATCAGTTGATTTCTCAAAAGAAACTCTGCAGGCAAGAAGGGACTGGCATGAAATATTCAAAGTAATGAAAAGAAAAAACCTACAACCATGAATACTCTGTCCAGCGAAGCTGTCATTCAGAATAGAAGGGCAGAGAAAGTGGATCCAGGACAAAGTAAAATTGAAGGAGTTCATCAGATTCAAACCACTGTTATATGAAATGTTAAAGGGACTTTTTTAGGAGAAAGAGGATCAAAACTATGAACATTAAAATGAAAACTGTGTCACAATAACCAACAACAGAAGCTAGGGAATCAAAACAAAGGCAAACTAAGTAGGCAATGAGAGTGGGAAAATAATTATAGGTATGGGGAACATTTTTGGGGGAGGTCAGTGGGGAGGGGGAAGAGGAGAAAGGGAGGGAGATAGTATAGGAATTAAGAAGCATAGTAGGAGGGAGTGGAGTAGACAGGAAGAGGTTGAGAAGAACTACATGCACAGTCAATGGGCATGGTTTCTGAGAAGGGGGACAACTAGAGTGCGGGGGGTTGCTGGGTAGAGGGGAACAAAGCGAAAAGAAATTGGGACAACTGTAACAGCATAATAAAGCATATTTAAAAATTTTTAAAAAGATGGAGGCATAGGTAGACATGCTTCTGCTCCTTGCACAACCATAAGAAGGCTCATAACTAACCTCAAAACAAAAAACAGCCAGAACTGCAAGAAAATTGAACTGTATGGAAGTCTGACAACCAAGGATTTAAAGAAGCCATATTCATCCAGACGGGTCAGAGGAGCGGAAATGGGTGCTGGGGCACAGAGGAGGCCGTGTGGTGATGGGGGTGAGGTGGTGGTGGCTGGAGGAACGAGCTGTCCCACATTCATGCATGGTGGATAAAAGTTGGAAGGGATACCTTTGGAGCGTGCAATCCCAGCCCCAGGCCGGACTGCGTAGCCTAGGTTTCCAGTACCTGGAAAATAAAGCCTCATAACTTTTGGCTGTGAAAACCAGTGGGGGTTGGGGCAGCAGAAGAAACTGCCAGTCTGTCAGGAGAGTCTGTTTAAAGGAACCAAATGGTTCTAGCAAATATACAAACCCACCCACTCTTGGAACCACCACCAGGGCAACAGCTAGAAGGGCACCAGTTGCATATGGGAAGCAGGTGATGTGACTAGAAATAGGGTGAGTGCCAAGCAAGCCTCCAGCAGCCGGGCAGCAACATTGTCCCCTCTCTGGCCTCTCTCCCACATACGGAGCCACAAAGTGGTGAAGTGGGTTGCCCTGCCCTGCCCTAAGACTCCACTCCATACAACCTAACATGTATGCTAAGACAGGGAGTCAAAGCAGCTCTACCTAATACACAGAAACAAACACAGGGAGGCTGCCAAATTGAGGAGGCAAAGAAATATGGCCCAAATGAAGAACAGAACAAAACCTCAGAAAAAGAACTAAGCAAAATGGAGATAGCCAACCTATCAGATGCAGAGTTCAAAACACTGGTAATAAGAATGCTCAGAGAACTCTTTGAGTATGGCAAAAGCATAAGGGAAGAAATGAAGGCTACACTAAATGAAGTAAAGAAAAGTCCACAGGGAACCAACAGTGAAGGGAAGGAATCCGGGGTTCAAGTCAATGATTTGGAACATAAGGAAGAAGTAAACATTCAACCAGAACAGAATGAAGAAACAAGAATTAAAAAAAAAAATGAGTAGATCATAAGAAGAGTCTGGGACATCTCCAAAAGTGCCAACATTCAATCATAGAGATTCCAAAAGGAAAAGAGGAAGAGCAAGAAACTGAAAACTTATTTGGGAAAATAATGAAAGAAAACTTCCCTAATTCAGCAACAGAGATAGACATACAAGTCCAGGAAGCAAAGAGAGTCCCAAACAAGCTAGACCCAAAGAGGACCACACCAAGACACATCATAATTAAAATACCAAAGGTTAAAGATAAAGAGAGAATCTTAAAAGCAGCCAGAACAAAGCAGAGAGATACCTACAAAGTAGTTCCCATGAGACTGTCAGCCGATTTCTCAAAAGAAACTTTGCATGCAAGAAGGGACTGGCAAGAAGTATTCAAAGTGATGAAAAGCAAGAACCTACAACCAGGATTCCTCTATCCAGCAAAGCTATCATTTAGAATGGAAGGGCAGATCAAATGCTTCCCAGACAAGGTAAAGCTAAAGGAGTTCGTCATCACCAAGCCATTACTATATGAAATGTTAAAGGGAGTTACTTAAGAAAAAGGTCAAAACTATGAACATTAAAATGACAACAAACTCACAACTATCAACAACTAAGTCTAAAAAACAAAATCCAACTAAGCAAACCAGAATAGGAGCAGAATCATAGATAGGGGGATCATTTGGAGGGTTGTCAGCTGGGAGGGGGAAGGAGGAGAATGGAGGAAAAGGTGCAAGGATTAAGAAGCACAGTTGGTAGGTACAAAATAGACAGGGGGATGTTAAGAATAGTATTGGAAAGGGAGAAGCCAAAGAACTTACATGCAGGATCCATGGACATGAACTAAGGGGGTGGATTGCTGAAAGGAAGGGGGGGTACCAGGCGGAGAGGGGCAAAGGGGGAACAATTGGGACAACTGTAATAGCATAATCAATAAAATATACTTTAATTATCTACCCATCGAGGGTTTGGTGAGGAATTTAAGGGCTTAGGGAAGGATGGGCTGGTATGCAGAAGCGCTGGCGAGGCAGGTTTTGTTCGGAGGGCTTCAGCCTGGGATCTTTCTGGACAAGGAATCCTTCACTTCTGAAAGGATTTTGGTGATCCAGTTTCAGTTAAGTCTAGCTTTTTGGGTCCTAGGTGGGGGTCGACTTTGGTTCTGGGTGTTATTGAAAGTGAAAACTCTCTCCATTGCCTCTGCTATGGCTACATGACTTAGTATTTTTTAATGTTTGTTTTTTTTTCTATTGTCCCTGAAAAACAACTCAGTATCTAATTAGAAACAGGATAAGGCCAGTTGGACCTGGTTCTAGGGTTACATACATCTCAAAGGGACAGGAAGGATTCACAAGCCCTTTAGTAAAGGGAGGGCAAGAGCCCCTGTCAGGTGTTGGCTGGAACAAACAGTGAATTCTCCTGGGAGCCTTCCACAGGTTGGCATTTTGGAGGAATGGGGGTCATCCCAGGAATACAGCCTTATGCTGCTGGAAGCCATGCTAGAGTTCAGGTGGCCACTTAGCGCAGAGGTTGGGATGAGTCTGTGCCAAGTTCCGCAGTTCTCGTGGGAAGCAGCTGTAAATAAATAAATTAATTAAATAAAACTATTTCTTTCGGCCTTCCAATTGTTGCTTTTCTCTGGACTCCCTGGAGTCTCACTTGTGCAGTTCAGGGACTGACAAGGATTTGAGGGGTTTTCTGATGCAGACTTCAGGTCTCTCTGTGGCTTTTTCAGAATCTCTCCCCTTAATTAGCTGCTCTGGTAGGCCCATGCCCTGTTCTCTGGCCTCAAGCCACAGACATTGTGGCTTTCTGTCTGAGTTGGTAGCTGCTCCAGACCACCAGGACTAAGGCTTCTTGGGAAAGCTGCATATAAACATGGATCTCACTCAGTGACAGGTCTTCTTCTGAAGGATTAAATCCCCTCCAGTTTGTACCTGCTTTTGATATCTCTTAAGTGTCTTAAAGTTGTTATTTTGTAATTTTCCCAGGATTTATAATTGCCACCTGCAGGTGGATTAGTCTGCATACACTATTCTGCCATTATTGAAAGTAGATGGCCAACTGTTATTTTTTTTCCAGCTGTTTACTAGAATGTTCCCACATTCAGAAAAACAAATACTAATGGGAACACCTGTATTCCTGCCATTTGGTACCTAGAATCCAAAATCTTGGGATGTCATTGCTTTTAGGCCCTTTCAACATGAGTTCCTATTGATATTTTCAATTTAAATTTAACTTTTCATTTGATATTTGTACCTTTAACAATGAAAATCTTAATTTGTAAGATAACATGATACATTCAGAGGAGTCTGACTTTCATCCATCTGACTTCCCCTGTAGGTAATAATTTGTATTTGATTTGGTTTATCTGCCATCATGTATTTCTTTTAGTATAAGTAGAATGTATATTTCCTCCTCTTTCTAATGAAAGACATAGGATACTAAAAGCATTATTCTGAACCTTACTTTTAATTCTTATTATGGATATTTTCAAAAGACAGGAGCTCAAGGATATTGACCTCTGCTTTTTGAGTCACAACATGTAATTAAAAGTGACATATTGTTGGTGACATGTTTTAAGACTTTATCTTTGTGTCTTTTATCCCCAGTTTTATTGAAATGTAATTAACATATAACATTGTGTAAGTAGAAGGTGTACAGCCTGATGATTTGATATACATAAATATTGAGGGTCTTTTATCTTCAACTGACCATTTAAGACAGGGGTGCTTACCAAGAATTTGTTAGATCAACTTAAATTAGAACTAATCATTGTGATTCTAAGGTTGATTATTTTAGGGTTCTACTTTTAAATCATGCATTGTTTTGTTTTGTTTGTTTTTAAACATTTTACAGATTGAGAATCCAGGTTGCTTCTGGGTTATTATAAAAGGATGTAGCCCCTCTGTAGATCATGAAGTTGACTATCAAAAACTAAATAGTGCCATGAATGACTTCTATAACAGCATGCATCGAGACATAGAAATAAAACCATTTATGTTGGAGGAAGGGCAGGTATGTATCTAAATGTGCTTTAAGCACCATTTCTTGAAATACTACTCAAAATGTAGACTATTTTGGCAACTAACATGATAAAAGTATTCTAACTGCTTATAAGCATTGCCTTGTGTTATGTTCTTTTGGTTGCACAAGATTTAGACTAATCATGGAATATGGCAGTTGTTGTATAAGGTTCATATGGGGCAACAGGAGATGGAGTGTCATCTAAATTCAGGCATTGGGACCATCCTCCTGTGGCTGGGGACCAGAGGGCTTACTCTAGATTCAGCATGTTGGCACTTCAGCACAGGGGGCGTGGTGGTTTTCAGTCTGGGGCTGCTGCCTCCCTTGTGGTTTGCTCATGACGTTGGCCAACTCGAACTTCTTTATTCTCCTTACCCTAAACCTTTGCCCCTCTTTTCTTTCTTGCAGCCTCGACTCCCAGTCCTACTGTCTGACTCTGTGTACAGATCAGTTATTTCGCAGAAGAGTTTGCATTTTTCAATAGCACGATAGGAAACGATTTATAAACCAAGTATGAGAAAAGTTATAAGTAATTTAAATTCCTTTTCCTCTCAAAAATCATCATGAATCACATTTATTTTTTCCCATACCATTGACTTAAGAAATGAAACCAGGCCAATTGTCTTTTTAAAATATTCTACGTTTTGGGTAGACTCATTGCTTCCTGGTGGTGGTGGTGAACTTTCCTTTTGTTCCCTGTTTTTTTGTGGTCCGAGAGACAAATATGAAGCTTTGATTTGATTTAGGGTCACTTCCCCCCGCCACAAGAATGACAAGCAGTGTTTAGCTTGGGCAGGGTTAGCCTCCTTGAATATCTTTCCTCTTCTAAAAGGTAAAGTGCAGGCTGAGATGATTTTGAGAGGACCTTTTAGTCCTCCCATTATATGGCTAGAGGCTTTAATACTGAAGTTTTCTTTTCATTGTGTAGGCCTGTGCGGTTTATTGTCAGGAGCTCAAGTGCTGGTGCAGGGCTGTTATTAAGTCAATTGTGTCCTCAGCAGACCATTACCTGGCAGAATGTTTCCTTGTGGATTTTGCCAAGTACATCCCAGTGAAATTGAAAAAGTACGTATGGAATTTTTTTTGTGTGTGTGTGTGTGCCTTCTGCTCTCTAAGAAGACAAAAACCAGTTTTGAAGGAGTGTGTTTTCAGAGTAAGGGGATAGAGGTTGTAAGTGGGAGTTTTGTGTTTGTTTTTTTTAAGCTTCAAGAAGTGAGTGTAGGAGCAAGTGGTCAGAATGAAGACTCAGCAGGCAGCTCCATCCCTCCTTCCACCTCCTTCCCGAAAGGACAGGTGTTCTCCTCACCTCACCTCTTAGTTTTTTCACCTGTTGGAGTGGGTCCTTTAGGGAGGCTTGTTTGGAAAAAGGTGCTACCAGGAAGCAGAGAGAATCTCCTGTCTCCACAGAAGGGGCAATTTGCTGGTATAGCCTCAGATTGCAGAGAGCAGGGCATATATTCAATTGCATATTCCTGGTTGTCTTGCTTAACAAAGGGAGGGTGTGACTGTCAGGTAAAGTGGGAGACCATTCAGAATGAACCCTCACTGATTTCAGGACCAACATGTCACAGTTCATTAGAAAATGCTGTCAACTAGTATTTGAGGCAACTTCTTCATGGTTTCCCATCCCAGAATAAGAGGATATCCATTTAATAAATAAATATGAGGACCCTTCTTCCAAAAGAACACCACCAAATAGACTTCATCTGCAATAGGAGATTTATCTTAGTGAATTACCTTAAGAATTTCATGGCAGAGCAGCTTATCAGATATTGAGAATTTGCAGATACTGAAGAAAAAGATGCATTTCTAACTTGTGGTTCTGCACCTTTCTAACCATAATTGTTAAAAAAAAAATTACTGTGTTTAACTGTTTGGGGATATTTTCTTTTAGTATTTGATGTTTTAAGTTTAGTTTGCTTTAGGCAAGAGAATCATATGATTAAATAGAGCACAAGGAGGGCTTGAGGGGCAGTTAGTACAGCCACAGTTTTCTAAACTGAGACAAAGGACCTAGCCTGTGTGGCTCACCTGGTTGGTGCATCGGCTTGTGACTGAAAGGTTGCCGGTTCGATTCCCGGTCAGGACACATGGGTAGATTGCAGGTTTGATCCTTTATCCCTGATCCCCAGTATGTGCAATCTGGGCATGTATGGGAGGCAACTGATGGGTGCTTCTCTCTCACATTGATGTTTCTCTCTCTTCCTTCCTCCCTCTCTAAAAGCAGTGAGAAAAGTATCCTCAGCTGAGGGGAGAGAGAGAGAGAGAGAGAGACACACACACACAGAAGGGGCGGATAGAGAGATGGGTGGGCGTGCGCGCGCGCGCGCGAAATGTACTGAAGCTACCCATGTGGGCACCCTCATAACCAGTTTGTGCCGAAATGGTATGTTAAAGTCTATCGTTGGCCTGAAAGAAGGGAAATAAAAATGTTGAACAACTTATCAAATCTCAGCCCGTCAGCTCTTTTGTGCCAAGTTGGCAAACACTAATTATTAAAACATCTGCTCATTTACAGAAACTTTTAAGTTAATTTCTCTAGTCATGTATTGAAATTGATACTTAAAATTCTTAAGTATACTTTGCTTCCCAGGTTTGGTCATTATTACCCAGTGTTTCTCAATCTAAGGAGCCTCACTAGACATTATTTTTCCAATCCCTCTTCTCTCCCATGCCATGAAATTTTAACAGCAAAGATATACTATCTGTGTATGTACTATATGTATATCTGTGCTTTATACATAAAAGAGTAAGATTTCTACCCCTCACCAGAACCAATTTTCATTACCTTGGGCAAATGTCTCCAAGTATTTCTTGCTATTGGTGGCCATATTAGAAACAGAAATTATTTGTGTGTGTGTGTTTTTTTTTTTCATGTTATATATCACTTTCCTTTGTAATCCAACTGTTTCTCTTTCACTGTTAAAGCATCCGAGTTGCAGTAGAAACTTTTATGCAGCTTCCCTATAGAGCGAAAAAATTCAGACTGTACCGCACAAAGCCTGTTACATTACATGTTGACTTCTGCGAAGACAGCGCAAAACTTGTGTAAGTACAGCTTCTAACATGTTGTCCCCTTAGTGAAAGTCTTCACTGAGTATATGATATATGTGTGAAATTAATTCCTCTTGAGAGGTGCTAAGGAATTTCATGGGTCTCTCCTTTTCTTCAGGAGGTGTCTTCTGAGCCCTGGTGTGTCAAGCCCTGTTGGGAGTGTGATTCCCTGGGCAGCCCCATCCAGAGGCTGCAGTGGAGGGGTTTAGAGTAGGGCCTGAACTCTGTGCTTTTTTGGCTTCTTTTTCTTTTTTCAACTTAACAAAAAGTAAAAAATCAGCTGTAGAGAATAATAGTATGTAGGATCATAGCGCATAAAAACAAAGTTCATTGCATTTTTCCCTAGCCTCACTTCCTCCCTCCTGGGAGGCCCCTGTGACCTGTTTAGGCTCTGAAATTACAGACCTTTTTCAGTGCTTTTGTATGTATTCATATATGCAGAGTTTTTAATGAAAATTAGAACATACTGTTTGATTTGCAAATTTAACTTAACGCGTATTGAAAGCTCTTAGTACTCCCTTGTACTTTTTCATGGGTGAATATAGCGGCATACTTGCTGTATTTAACCATTCCTCTTTTAATAGCCAGCTAGATTTTTTCCACACCGTTTTACACTGTACATTTCTGTCAGAATATAGATACTTTCACATAAGGTATATAGATGTAGCGAGGTATACACGTGTGTGCACACAGACACACACATGCCTCAGCTTTGCTTCCCCCCCCCCCCCCCCCCAGTATTTGTTCCCATTGCCAGTGTTTATACAGGAAAAGTCCCTGCACTGGGTGGCACTGTGTTGAGGGTATGGCTGTGATCTTTGCTGCCATGAATGAGCACTACCTGAGGTCCTAGGGACAGCCCCATCCTTCCACCTGGGACTCCTCCCTTCTCCCTCCAGGACTGCAGCATTGTTGGGAGAAAAGCTACAGGAGCACACTTCAGACTCGCTTGCTCTACTTGCCCATCCTGGTGATGCTGCATTATGTGCTCTGAACTTGGAAGCTGCCTCTCCTGTGGATGCTTTTAGGGGATGTCTGGAGACCCTCCCATTCCCACTCCTCCAACTCCCATCACCTGCAGTTCCCTGGAGGTGGTGAATGCACCCTCTTGTGGCTGGCCTTGGAATCTGCACTGAGAGAGAGGATGCCAAGCCAGCTTGTCGCTGCTGAGGCCGTTGCACTCTGCCAGGCTGTTGAGCAACGCGTGCCTCTTCCCTTGTCCCTCTTTCAGATCAGCCACTGCTTACCCTCCTGGGGTGACTTGCGTGTCCATCTCTCCATGCTCTGCTCTCCCTCAGAGGCAGCCTGCCTCCCCTCTACTTTCTCCCTTTCCCAGCATACATGGTTCCTCAAGGACCTTCGCAGCCTGGGACACCCAGCTTTATAGGACCCCCTCAGTGTAGGTGAAGGGCTTTAAGTAAGTGATCTCAATGGGTTTGATCACCTTCTCTGACATGTGTTCTTCATCTAGAATGTGACCTCAATATGCATATTATAATTTTATAGGTTTTGTCAAATTTCCCCTCAACAGGAGTAGTGATTTATATTTCTATCATTGGGGTATAGGAAGTGCTGCTTTCCCCACGCAACATTGAATATCATCAGGCTTTTTCATTTTTGCTTGTTTGCTGGGTGACAGTGATACTTTGTTTTAATTTGTATTTTCCTGACTTGTAAAGTTGTGTACCTATCATGTGGTTATTCTGGGTGTGGTGTGTCTTACAGACAGACATGCAGACACGAGCACTAATTGATTGATTTACTTGTGAGAGAGACTGATTTATCTGTTCATTGCCTAATTGATTTTTTTTCTTGGGCCTTTTTCTTATTAGGATTCTACTAGTATTTTATTTTTTAAAAAGCTGATTAGCTAATTTTTTTGTGTATAACAAAGTTTTAGAACCACTGTCTTATTTTTAGAAACCCTTTGTAATTCTCTTAAAGTAATATGCTTAGTATCTTTCTTAGTAAAAATAAAAATAACTAATATTTTAGGCCAGGCACTGGGCCATGTGCTTATGTGCATTAACTAATTTGATCTTTAAAACAAGCCCTGGAGGACACAGGTGGCATCACTGATAAATAAAACCACTGGAGAAACAGAACATTTCACTCTAACCATATTTTAGTTTTGTTCCTTACTTCCAAATACTGGCTTCTCCTGACCTCCCGCTGCCTGCAATGTTTCCTGCTATTTTCTTTCCAAGCATAGGGATGGACCAGATGGTAGAGGATAGGCGCCAGTGAGAGGGTGTTGCAGAGTGAGGGGTGGCATGAGACCACAGTGCTGGCTTGCCCACAGCATGCTGAGGATGCTGGTTGGACCAACATGTTTGGAGCGCTCGCTCTGTGCCAGCCTCTGCTGAACCCAGCACACTCAGGATCCCTGCCCCAGGGAGCTTGTGTTCTGGTGTGGAGGCAGATGTGTCCCAGGGACAGGCAGTGCCATGGTGGTGGACATGGGTCTCTGAGGAAGCCCCAGAAAGGGTCCATTCTGGCAAGTCTCCTCTCAGGTGCAGGTGCAGGTACAGTGGTGAGAGGAGCGCACTGCAGGGTGCAGCTGGAATCATCAGCCAAAGCAGAGGTGGGCCACGCTCCCCCTTACCTGCATCATAGGTTCAACAGTAATGTCAGAAATGTCCCATGTATGGTTTACGAAATGGTATTAGTGGAGTAACCTCAGATTTTTATTTAATGAAGTTACATCTGTTCACTGTTCCAGACCCGCCAAGAAGTGGGGTACTGCAGCCATTCAGTACTTTCAGAACTTCCTGAAAGGTAAGGCAAGTGTGGGATCACTGATGCCCAAGGTGGTTTAACCTTTGGTTGGGGAAGGGGTTTGACATGTGCGCGCTTAGCTGTTTGACCCTCCTCAAAGGTTCATGAGCTACCTAGAATTTCTCCCACTACTTTATAGTGACTCTGCAGCCCTGGAATTTTGGGGGTGGATGTGGACATCAGTGACTGACAGGTGACATTAGAAGAGGGCAATTTGGGCGAGAGACCCTTACCCAGTAACAGTGCCTGCCTCTTGGTCTGCATAGACTCTGGAGCACTGCAAAATAAATTGATGTGCATTTCACTGAACTGACAATTGATGAAAAACCTAACTTACTGCGTAATCATAATTTCTAATTCAAGATGTAGAGAAAGTCTCAGAGCACCTATGCAGTGGGCTGTCTCTACATTGTTGACTGTAACACGGAGTCTCATTTGTGGCATCTTTCCTAAACCCTGGCAGTCAAGAGCCAAATAACTGTGCCTGCCTCCTGGGGTTTTCTGAGGAGTAGTGGGTGTGGAATGCCTGCGGTACTGCCTGTACCTCTTGGGGTCCTATCCCCTCTCCTCTGCTGCCCCACTACCTGGGAGAGAGGGAGGGTGTAGTAGGGTCACAGGTTTTGGAGTTTGGGTCCTGGTGAGCCCATCAGGGAATGTGGGGATACAGAGGTTCGGGAGAGGCAGAGAGCTTAGGTTTGAATACTGCCCTGCTGCTTCTGCGGAGCCTTCTCTGAGCCTGGACTCTTCACTTGTGCAGTGACCCTCAAAGCTTATGGAAAGAGTGAAATGAAATACATTTGTAAAGGACTTAGCATAGTATCTGACGGGTACCCATGCATGGAGCTGCTGTTTGGAGTAGTGTCTGAGACAGTGGCTAAGAGCTCTCTCTGCTCTGTGGGTGTTAGGGAGGTGGAGTGCACTCAGATGAGAGTCTGACGAGAGGTGATTTGTGAGTCACTGTGCTCGGGGTGTTCATAGGGCGTCAGGAGGAGGATGCTGTGGGTGGGGACAGAGGATACAAGGCTGACTTCATGCCAGGAGAGCTTCCACCTCGACTTGCCCACCCCCAGACACCTCCTGCATTAAGGCCCACCTGCAGGAGGAAGCTGTCGGACATTGTGGTGCTGGGTAATCGTTAAATGGTTACCAGAGATTAATAGGTGGAAGACAGCCGAATTGTTTCAGGTATACTTTGAATATCAGCTAATTTATGTTTTCATTTGTGCCACTTAGCAGCTACACAGGTGGAAGCCGAAATATATGCTGTGGAAGGAGATACATTTGAGGTTTACCTTTATGTAACTATAAAAAATGAAAAAGTAAGTGAAAAAATTGTATTTTTAAAATATTTATCATTATTTAAAATTTTTATTTTAATAAAACGAAGAATAAACATCAAGGGAAACAATGTCATTCACACAACAGAAATTTTCTTAATCTTTCAAGGTCTGACTTAGATCAGAAGTTAGTGGGACTGTGTTTTCCTTTTTTTTTTTTTTTTATTGTTTATTACAGTTGTCCCATTTTTCCCCCGTTGCTCCCCCTCACCCAGCCCACCCCTTCCCTCACAGTCATTCCGCACCCCGTTGTCCATGTCCGTGAGTCATTTATACACGTTTCTTGACTAGACCCTTCCCCTACTTAGCCCCCTTCACTCCCTCCCCCCACCCCCCTGATAACTGTTATTCTGTCCCTTGTTGAATTTTGTTCATTTGTTTGTGTTGTTAATTAGTCTCCTGTATCAGGTGATATCATACAGTATTTTTCTTTCATTGTCTGGCTTATTTCGCTAAGCATAGTTCCATCCATGTTGTTGCAAATGGCAGGAGTTCCTTCTTTCTTTCTGCTGCATAGTATTCCATTGTGTGGATGTATCACAGTTTTTTTTCTTTAATATGCTTTATTGATTATGCTGTTACAGTTGTCCCAATTTCTTTTCCCTTTGTTCCCCACAACCCAGTGACTGCCCTCCCTCCAGTTGCCCCCCCCTTAGTCTATGCCCATTGGTTGTGCATATAGTTCTTTTCAATCTCTTCCTGTCTACTCCACTCCCTCCTACTATGCTTCTTAATTCCTGTACCATCTCCCTCCCTTTTTCCCTTCCCCGTCCCTGCTGACCTCCCCACATAATGTTCCCCATACCTATAATTCTTTTCCCATTCTCGTTGCCTACTTAGTTTGCCTTTGTTTCAGTTCCCTAGCTTCTGTTGTTGGTTGTTGTGATAGTTTTTATTTTAATGTTCATAGTTTTGATGTTCATAGTTTTGATCCTCCTTCTCCTAAACAAGTCCCTTTAACATTTCATATAACAGTGGTTTGGATCTGATGAACTCCTTCAGTTTTACTTTGTCCTGGAAGCACTTTCTCTGCCCTTCTATTCTGAAGGACAGCTTCGCTGGATAGTGTAATCATGGTTGTAGGTTTTTGCTTTTCATTAGTTTGAGTATTTCTTGCCAGTTCCTTCTTGCCTGCAGAGTTTCTTTTGAGAAATCAACTGATAGTCTTATTGGGACCCCTTTGTAGGCAATTCTCTTCTTCTCTCTTGCTGCTTTTAAGATTCTCTCTTTATCCTTAATTTTTGACATTTTGATTATAATGTGTCTTGGTGTGGTTCTCCCTGGGTCCAGTTGTTTTGGAACTCTCTGTGCTTCCTGGACCTGTAAGTCTGTTTCCTTCCCCAAGTTAGGAAGTTCTGCTTCATTATTTTTTCACGTAATTTTTCAATTTCTAGTTGTTCTTCTTCACCTTCTGGCAACCCTATGATTCGGATGTTGGCCAGCTTATAGTTGTCCCATAGGTTTCTGAGCCTCTCCTCATTTTCCTCACTTTTCGTTTCCTCTTTCTGCACTGGTTGACTGTTTGTTCCCTCCCTATGTTCCGATTTGTTGATTTGATCTCTGGTTTCTTTCCCTCACCACTAGTTTCGTATGTGTTTTGTTCATTTCAGCAGGACTAGCCTTCATTCTTTTCCTGTCTTGTTTAAGATCTGCTGTTATGTCTGTTAGCATTCGTATAACCAAAGCTCTGAACTGTGCCTCAGAAAGATTTCCTATCTGCTGCTTTGTTAGATTAGTTATTTGCTGCCTGGTCAGCTGCATCACCGGGATCTCTATCATGATCTGTTCCATCCTGAAATTTTTGTGTTCACCTTTACTTCTTGGGCGGGGCTGTCACACCATCTACGCTATAGGGGGTGGAGCCCCGAGCACTCGTCACAACCGGGCGACCCTTCTCATCAGGTTTTGGCGTCTTCTGTGTGGGTGGGGGCCCAAGATGGATTCCTGCCGTTCACTCTACGCTGAGAGACCAGGAGCCTCCTCCTCCATCCCCACCCCCTCCGGGCCTCACAGTCCAAGGCAATGGGGTTCTGCCTTCACTGGCATTGGAATCGGAAGATGATGGGTCTGGTCTGCAGCTGGGGGTGCTCCCCAGGCGTTTCTTGCCTCCCCTTAAATATGGCTGTCTGTGCTTACCGCTGTCCTACCACAATCGCCGCTGCTGCCGCTGCCAGCACAGCTTGACCTCTCTGACCGTCTTCACCCCTCCTACCCATCCAGATGAGCACCACTTCTTTATAACTTCATATGTTGGACTTCCATTTATTTTCTGGAACTTATGGTTATTTCTGGTTTTGTGGGAGTTGTATTCCTTCTTAGCCGTGGAGGGAGATGGAGTGTGTTGGTCTAGGCCTCTGTCTTGGCCGGAACTCTCCTGTGTGTGTTTGCCTCTGTGTCTTAGGTAGAGCTGTTGCTCCTGTTACGATGTAAGGGGCGGAGCCTTAGAGATTCGTCAGTACAGGGTGACCTGTTTCACCACGTTGTGCGCTGTATGTGGAGGAGGGGTCTGAGAAGGAACAATTCCGCTTGCCCAGAACTTGCCCCTTTTCTAGGCACTTCTCCTACTTCTGTATGGGACTGGTGCCTCTCTAGCTGTTGCCCTGGCTGTCATTCCCAGAGTGGATGGGTCTTCAGACATTCTAGGACTGTGGGGGCCCTTTAAACAAGCGGACTCTGCTGAGAGACTGGCAGTTTCTGCCTCTGCCCCAACCCCCACTGGTTTGCACAGTCAAAAGCAATGAGCTTTGATTTGTGCTGGTACCGTAGTTTGGGTCTGGTGAGGAGCTGGGTATGCTCCCCAGGTGTCACCCTGACTTTTTAAAACATGTAACTGCTTTCCACCAGCCTGCCGCTGCCACTGCCACTGCTGCTGCCGCCACCACACCGTGTTCTCTCCACCCCGGTTCCGCCCCTCCTACCTGTCTGGATGAGTATTTATGCTTTATATCTTTGTTTGTTGGACTTCCACGCAGTTTGATTTTCTGGAACTTCTGGTTGTTTCTAGTTTTGAGGTAGTTGTAGTCCTTCTTAGTTGTGGAGGGAGGTGCAGCATGTCTGTCTACACTTCCATCTTGGCCAGAAATCCTCCTGTACCACAGTTTTTTAATCCACTCATCTGCAAATGGGCACTTAGGCTGTTTCCAGCACTTGGCTTTGTAAACAGCGTTGCTATGAACATAGGGGTGCATAAGATCTTTCGAAATGGGGTTTCAGGATTCTTTGGGTATAATCGTAGTAGTGGAATCGCTAGATCAAAAGGCAGTTCCAGTTTTAGTTTTTTTGAGGAAATTCCATACTGTTTTCCATAGTGGCTGCACCAGTCTGCATTCCCACCAACAGAGCACTAGGAATCCCATTTCTCCACATCCTCGCCTGCACTTATTGTTTGTTGATTTGATGATGGCCATTCTGACCGGTGTGAAGTGGTATCTCACTGTGATTTTGATTTGCATCTCTCTGATGGCTAGTGATGTTGAGCATTTTTTCATATGCCTGTGGGCCTTCTGTATGTCCTCCTTGGAGATGTGTCTGTTCAGGTGTTTTGCCCATTGTTTAATTGGATTGTTTGCCTTCCTGGTGTTGAGTTGTATGAGTTCTTTATATATTTTGGGGATCAAACCCTTGTCTGAGGTATCACTGGCAAATATGTTTACCTGTATGGTTGGTTTCCTTTTAATTTTGCTGATGTTTTCTTTAGCTATGAAGAAGCTGTTTAATTTGATGTACAGTAGTCCCTCTCTATATCGCCGTTCACTTATCGTAGCCTCACTGTATCATGGGATTTAAAAAAATATTGTATTTAATTATTTATTGCTAATTTTTCGCTATATCGTGAGATTTTGCAGTACTGTATACGTATGTTGTTAAAGTTACGTAGGTTTAAGAGTGTAAAATATGTTTAAGAACGTAAGTAGTGTTTATAAAAGTGTGGAAAAGGTTAATAAGGGAGTGGGAAAGGTTAATAAGGGACTGGGAATGGTTTATAAGTGTGTGGGAAGGGTTTATAAAGCCTTAAAAAATATATAAATACTAAAATAAATATAAGGTTCCTACTTCGCAGATTTTCACCTATCACGGGGAATCCTAGAACGTAATACCCATGCTAAGTGAGGGAATATTGTAGTCCCATTTGTTTATTCTTTCCTTTATTTTCCCTGTATGAGCATAAATACTGCTGAGTCGGGGATCTGAAATTTTCCTGCCTATGTTTTCCTCTAGGACTTTTATGGTGTCATGGCTTATGTTTAAGTCCTTGTCCATTTTGAGTTTATTCTGGTGTGTGGTGTAAGTTGGTGGTCTAGTTTCATTCTTTTGCATGTACCAGTCCAGTTCTCCCAAAACCGTTTGTTGAGGAGGCTATTTTTACTCCATTTTATGTTCCTTCCCCCTTTGTCTAATATTAATTGACCACAGAGACCTGGGTTTATTTCTGGGCTCTATTCTGTTCCATTGATCTGTATGTCTGTTCTTATGCCAGTACCAGGCTGTTTTGATTACAGTGGCCTTGTAGTATAGTTTGATATCAGGTATTGTGATTCCTTCTATTTTGTTCTTCTTTCTCAAGATTGCTTGAAAAATAAATTTGTCTTTAGCCTTACAGAATGCAGCCAAAACACTATTTTCCAAAGTAACTTAGGTTTGTTCTTTTTTCCCTAACTTCTTCAGTGTAATTATGTTAGTTATTTTAATAAAGTTCATTTGTTACTTTTTGTATTGTATTTTGGGTTCCTCCACATCCTTGTTGATTTTACTATGACTTTTCATTACTTACTTTACTAACTGGTAAAAATGCCAAAATGTTGGCTATAGGATCAGTCTTGTAAAACGTCTTTGAAACAAGTTCTCTACTTAGCTGCTGCTTCTTGCTTTTTAAGAGTAGGCTTCTCTTTCTCTCTGTGTATGGTTGTATATGGATGACAACTTGCTCTTTCTTCAAGGTGGTGGGGTAAAGGAGGCATACTTAAACAGAGAGAACTCAGAGTGGATGCACGAGGTCATTATTGCCAGAAAATGACAAATAGGGTCAACATTCCTTTCCTAACTCTCAAAGGAAGCACAAGGACATGTCCCAGGGTGTTCTCTTGGTTTGCCTGGTGTCTTTCACTCAGCAAAATTATTTTAAGATGCATCCATGTTGTCCTTTTATTGTCCAGTACTTAGATCTTTTGCCCATATTTTTATTGGATTGTTTGTTTGTTTTTTACTATTAAGTTATATGAGTTTTTAATATGTTTTGGATATTAACCTCTTATTAGATATATGATTTGCAGATATTTTCTCTGGCTCAGTAGGTTGCCTTGCTTTTGTTTTCTTTGTTTTTGGTGTCAAATAAAAAAAAAATCATTGTGAGGTGATTCCTGTGGGCCTGCGTGGGTGACCAGGAATCTCTGTTCCCTCTCCCTTCCCCCTTCCCCCTTCCTCCCTTCTTCTTTCCTTTCTTCCCTTCTCCCTTCCCCCTTCCTCTCTTCCCCTTCCCCTTTTCCCCTTCCCTTCCCCCTTCCCTTGCTCCTACTGACCCTCGAGTTGGTCCAGGAATTTTCTCTTACCTCTAACCCCTTTCCCTCCCTCCCTTCCTTCAGAAAAAAAAATCATCGCCAAGGTTGATGTCAAGGAGCTTACTACCTAGATTTTCTTCTAGGAGTTTTAACAATTTCAGGTCTTATATTCAAGTCCTTACTCTCTTTTGAGTTAATTTTTGCACATGGTGTAGATAGTGGTCCAGTTACATTCTTTTGCATATGACTCTCCAGTTTTCCCAGCACCATTTACTGAAAATACTGTCCTTTCTCTGTTGAATAGTCTTGGCTCCTTTGTCATAAATTAATTGACTTATACGTGTGGGTTTATTTCTAGGCTCTCTGTTCTGTTTCATTGTTGCATATGTCTGTTTTCATGCTAGTACTGTACTATTTGAATTTTTTTTTTTTACAATTTACATTCAGTATTATTTTGTATTAGTTTCAGGTGTACAGCACAGTGACCAGACAATTACACACTTCACAAAGTGCTTCCCCATGCTGTTTTGATTATTATCTTATACCCATTTTTTATGGGTTGTTTGTTTTCTTTTTATGAGTTTTGAGACTTTTTTTAGAAAAGATTTTATTTATTTTTAGAGAGCAGGGAGGGGAGGGAGAGAGAGAGGGAGAGAAACATTGATTAGTTATTTCTTGTATATACCCTGACCGGGGACCGAACTTGCAACCCAGGCCTGTGCCCTGACTGGGGATCTAACCAGCGACCTTTTGCTTTGCAGAATGATGCCCAACCAACTGCACCACATTGGTCAGGGCGAGAGTTCCTTATACATTCTGGATACACATCCGTTCAGATACATTATTTAGAAATATTTTCTTCCTGTCTTTGGATGTTCTTAACAGTAGCAAAAGCTAAGGGCAGAAATTTTAAATTTTGATAGTCTGGTTTATCAGTTTTACCTTTTATGATTTGTGTTTTGTCTTTGCCCTCTCCCCAGATCTTTGCTTGGCAAAGTTGTGTTAGCTCTCTAGTGCTTTTAAGAAGATATGTAAATATATGTATATATTTAATCCTTACCTGAGGATTTTAGAGAGAGAGGAAAGGAGAGAGGGAGAGAAAAAGAGAGACAGATCGATGCATCGATGTGACAGAAACATCAGTTAGTTGCCTCCTGCATGTGCCCTGCATGGGGATTGAACCCACAACCTAGGAATGTGCCCTAACCAGGAATTGAACCTGCAACACTTTGGTGTATGAGATGATGCTCCAAGCAACCAAGCCACCCAGCTAGGCAGAAGATAATTTTTATATTTCATAAAGATTCTTACTGTATTTCTTATCAGGAAGATTGGTCAGAAGTATCTAGATCACCATTACCAGTGTGGTGATCAAGAGATCAATTTCTATCAAATTATGTTCTTTAAAATAATTTTTCTGAAGATTGAAATTTGTGGTTGAGTTTGAAATATTTTCTGAACAGTCATTGGACCATATTTGTGTTATTACTCATGAAATGTTTAAAATTATACAGGTTTGTGTTAATGATGATATGGTTGCAAAGAACTTCGCTTGTTATGTAGCACCCACGGAGAATAAAAATCTTGATTCTTCAGAGAAACCAAGCTTGAATATAAAGTCAGCATCCTTTTCCAATAAACTCAACCCTGCACTTGCTCTTTGGCCAATGTTTTTTCAAGGAAAAGATTCCCAAGGAATGAAAAGTGAGTAGCTTCTTATACTGTCTTATTTATAGGCATCTTAGTGTCTTTTTAAAGTATATTTTATTGATTATGTTGTTACAGTAGTCCCAATTGTTTTCCCCTTAGCTCCCCTCTGCCCAATACCCCCCTTCCCTCCAGCAATCCCATCTCCCTTAGTCCATGTCCATGGGTCATGCCTGTAAGTTCTTTGGCTTCACCCTTTCCTATATTATTCTTAACTTCCCCCTGTCTATTTTGTACCAATCAATTATGCTTCTTAATCCCTGCACCATTTCCTCATTTCTCTCCCATCCCCCAACCCAGTTGGTAATCCTCCAAATAATCCCCATACCTATGATTCTGTTCCTATTCTGGTTTGCTTAGTTGGATTTTGTTTTTATTTTTTAGATTCAGTTGTTGATAGTTGTGAGTTTGTTGTCATTTTAATGTTCATAATTTTGATCTTTTTCTTAACTAAGTCCCTTTGACATTTCATACAATAATGGCTTGGTGATGATGAACTCCTTTAGCTTTACCTTTTCTGGGAAGTACTTGATCTGCCCTTCCATTCTAAATGATAGCCTTGCTGGATAGAGTAGTCCTGGTTGTAAGTCCTTGCTTTTTATCACCTTGAATACTTCTTGCCAGTCCCTTCTTGCCTGTAAAGTTCCTTTTGAGAAATCAGCTGACAGTCTTATAGGCACCCCTTTGTAGGTAACTCTCTGCTTTTCTCTTGCTGCTTTTAAGATTCTCTCTTTTTATCTTTCCCCTTTGGCATTTTAATTATGATGTGTCTTGGTGTGGTCCTTTTTAGGTCTAGCTTGTTTGGGACTCTCTGTACTTCCTGGACATGTATGTCTATTTCCTTCACCAACGTAGGGAAGTTTTCCTTCATTATTTTTTCAAATAAGTTTTCAATTTCTCGCTCTTCCTCTTCTCGTCTGGCACTCCTATGATTCAGATGTTGGCACATTTAAAGTTGTCCCAGAGGTTCCTAAGCCTCTCCTCATTTTTTTCAATTCTTGTTTCATTTTATTGTACTGGTTGACTGTTTTTTCTTCCTTATGTTCCAAATCATTGACTTGAACCCTGGTTTCCTTCCCTTCACCACTGGTTTTGTGTGGATTTTTCTTCGTTTCATTTTACATAGCCTTCACTTCTTCCCTTACACATTTGCTGTACTTAAGCATATCTATCAAGCCTGTGAGCATCTTTATCACCTGGGTTTTGAACTCTACATCTGTTAGGTTGGCTATCTCCTCGTTGCTTCGTTCTCCCACTGGAACCTTAATCTGTTCCCCCTTTTGGGCCATACCTCTCTGTCTTCTCATCTTGACAGGCTCCTGTGTTTGTTTGCCTCTGTGTCTTAGATAGAACTGTCGCAGCTGTTATGTTGTAAGAGGTGAAGCCTTAGGTATTCATCAGTATGGGCGACCCGTTTCACCACATTGTGGCACTGTATGTGGGGGAGGAGTCTGAGAGGGAACAATGCCACTTGCTCTGCACTCGTCCCTTTTCCAGGTACTCCTCCCACTTCCATATGGGACCGGCGCCTCTCTAGCTGTTGTCCTGGCTGTTGTTCCCAGAGTCGGTGGGCTTGCGGGTGTTCTAGGACTGTGGGGGCCCTCTAAACAAGCAGACTCTACTGAGAGAACAGCAGTTTCTTTCTCTGCCAACCCCCACTGGTTTGCACAGTCAGAAGCAATGAGGCCTTATTGTCCCTGGTGCTGGGACATGAGCTGCGAGGTCTGGTCTGGTGCTGGGAGCGATCCCCAGGTGTCCCTTCTTACTTCTTAAAATGTGTGACTGCGCTTTTCGCTGGCCTGCCACTGCTGTAGCCACCACACCGCATCCTCTCCGCCCCGGCTTCATCCCTCTTACCTGTCTGGTTGAGTATTTCTTATTTATATCTTTGTTGGACTTCCATGCAGCTCGATCTTCTGGATCTTCTTGTTCTCTCTAATTTTGAGGTAGTTGTATTCCTTCTGAGTTGTGGAGGGAGATGCAGTGTATCTGTCTAGGCCTCCATCTTGGCCGGAAGTCCTTGTGTTTTGATATAAGTTGTATAGATGTTTCCCCATAGAGACAGTGATTTGGACTCTGAATTTAATATTTTAGTTTTAATCCTAGTGACTTCATTACAAGTTTTGAGGTCCTATAGCTGCTACAGTTTGTTTTCTGAGAACAGGAAAAAACTTTTTTCAATTTCTTATTAATGTGGAGTTTTGTTTTCAGTGTCCATATGTTCATAAGTAAAAGATATTACCAAAACAAAGTTTCATTAGTTGACAGTTTTAGATACTATTAAAAAGAACTAGTTATTAGCATGAAAATATGAGAAGAGTTGATCATGGACAGTGGAAACAGCTGCACATATTTCTCTATACTATTTCTTTAGTCCTTCACATTGCTCCTGGCTGAGAAGCAATGTCACCTGTAACCTTACAGTAAAAAGCGAGCACAAAAGTATACCAGAGAATTCACATTTCTATTTTGGGTTTTACTTCATGCTTTAATCCTGAAACATTCTTCCTGTCAGAGTCCCATGGTTTAATGTCACTGGCGCAGTCTCTCCAGCATTCGTGGCCCACGTGTGCTGTGGGGAACCCAGGGCCAATGGCCCCGATCCTGGGTGAGTTCTCCCTGCTCCCTTCATTTCATAGGCAGCATAAAAGAACACTCTTAATGATCTAAAGGTTATAAGGGCTATGGTAATTCTGTTTTTTCTTAATTTAATGGAACCAATTTATGATGTCTTGCTGACAAAGATAATGTGCCTTGCAGTTTTTATTTACAGGATTTGACTGTAATGTAAGGAACATAACAGGTACTTGTTCAAGGAGGACTGATTTATTCCAGCCCCAGATATAGGCCTGTGGCTATTCTTTATCCTTAGTGTACATATGTATTTATGATTGATTTTTATTTTAAGTAAGATGATGTATACAAATAACAAAGAGACCTTTATGAGGGCAGAAACACCCAGTCTTTAATTCTGTATCTCCAAGATATTAAATGAATTGGAATTGTTGGACAAGGGTGAAATCTGCCGGCATCTTTGATCATTAGCGCACCCTCTGTGGTACTTCCTGCACGGTTTTACTGCTGCATTGGGTGTGTGCATACCTATGCGTATAATATTTCACATGTGTTCATAGTAAGTAAACCTCAACTAAATTAAAGCTTTAGTCAACTAAAATATTCCCTACACTTAAAATTATTTTTAATTAATTTGGTAATGATGTTTATCATAGAAAATTACAGATAATCAGAATTTCAAACACCTGCCATTTTTAATACCAACTAATTAAAATTTTAGACTGTTTTTTTTCCCTAAAGGTTTCCAGATGTGAGGCTGTGTGTACAATTTTTATTCTCAGAAATGGGATCCTACTATACTCTGCGTAGCATTTTTCACTTAATATATGGCTGAACTTCTTTCTTTCTAGGTCCGGTGTGTCCAGTGTAACATGGCTTTAGGGATATGGGCTCTGACGTGAGACTCTTGAGACGTCAGTCCCACTGCCTCCTCTGACATGGGATGCATTATTTTTGTCCCATTGAATTGGTTACGTGGGCCATCCACGTACAGAGGTTGCATGGCACAGTGCCTGTGACCCCACCTCATTCTGATATGCCTCCTGTAGGGTCCTAGGTGAGAATTCCTGCTGACAGGAGCCCCTGGTGCAGATGTATCATTCTATTTGTGTTTCTTTCATTTTCACTGGAGCAGGAAAAATACCAGACATTTACATCGTGTTTAATCTTTGCACAGCTTTTCATTGTATGGCTATGTCATTATTATTTTAAGTAGACCCAGATTGCTGGACAGCCATTGTTTCCGACTTTTCTGTATTACAGTTATTGTTGGAATCAACTATTGATGGTAAACAAAAGAAAGATAATATGAGATTTTACTGGATTATCATGTAAAAAACAATTATTAAATGTTACTTATTTAAGAAAAGATTTCTTTTCACTTCTGAGGTTTATTTTTGGTACTTCTCTCTGAAGTTAACTTATTATTTTTTAATCAAAGTTTAATACTTTTTAATACTCAGTTAAACAATCAAATAATACAGAAAAACTGGCTGTACTAAAAAGCAATTTTCTCTTGTCCAGCCTCTTCTCACCCCAGGCTGTTTTCTTAGCCATTCATTTTGACAGTTATTTCCAGGTTTTAAAAAAATTCTTATTATTTTATTCTTTGTAGGCTTATCAATTTAGACATGGTTTTGACTTCTATGACAGATGAGCTCTCATTCCCCCAGTCCACAAATATGTATTCATTAGAATGTAATGAAGTGCCTACTGTTTTAGGGACCATCAGGGGAGGAAACAAAGTCTTTGTTTTTATTGGGTTTACATCCTTTTTTTTTTTTGCTTAAAAAAATTTTATTGGGGTATAATTGACACAATAAATTACAACATAAAGAGTTACAACATAAGTACACCCATAAAATCATATCCCAGCACAAGTAGCAGACCTCTCAGATTGCTTTATAATTCAAGCACGGTATAGGTGGGGGCTGACCTTGGCATGCACCACCCAGGAAACCGCAGGGCCAGAGCATCCAGTGGACAGCTGTAGGCCATGTCGGAGCACCACCACCCTGCCTCTGCACAGCTGATCCTCCATGGAGGGCAGAGGTTGGTGGTCAGTGGTCACAGCCAGTCCTTGAAGCTGACTGGCCTGCGTAAATCCCTCCCATTGATCTGCCAACAGCAACCAAGTCTCAACTACAAGAGGAGGGTGAATGCAGCCCACATGACGGGTGCATCTCGAGTAGCCAGCTTGGGTGATAGGGGAGGCTGTGCCACTGGGCCCTGCAGGACACCTACTACATTAGGCCACACTACCAAGACATGGGGTCAAACAGCTCTACCTAATACATAGAAACAAAGGGAGGCTGCCAAAATGAGACAAAGAAACATGGCCCAAATGAAAGAATGGATCAAAACTTCAGAAAAAGAAATAAACAAAATGGAGATAAGCAATCAATCAAATGCAGAGTTTAAAACACTGGTTATAAGGATGCTCAAGGAACTTAGGACTTCAACTGCATAAAATGATCCAGTCAGAAATGAAGGATATACTAATAGAATTAAAGAACAATTTACAGGGAAACAACAGTAGAATGGATGAAGCTGAGAATCCAATCAATGATATGGGACATAAGGAAGCAAAAAACAACCAATCAGAACAACAAGAAGAAAAAAGAATCCAAAAACAACAAGGATAGTGCAAGCAGTCTTCAGGGACAACTTTAGGAGATCCAACATTCACATCATAGGGTGCCAGAATAAGAAAAGGAAGGAAATAGATATGCAAGTCTAGGAAGTGCAGAGTCCCAAACAAGATGGATGCAAAGAGGCCCACTCTAAGACACATTCTAATCAAAATGCCAAAGGTTAAAGATAAAGAAAGAATCTTAAAAGCAGCAAGAGAAAAGTAGTTACCTACAGGAAGTAGTCACAAGAATGTCAGCTGATTTCTCAAAAGAAATTTTGCAGGGTAGAAGGGATTGATGAGAATTATTCAAACTCTTGAAAAGCAGGGATCTACAGCCAAGATTGCTGTACCCCGAAAATATATCATTTAGAATTGAAGGGCAGATAAAGAGCTTCCCAAACAAGAAAAAACTAAAGGAGTTCATCATCACCAAGCCATTATTATATGAAATGTCAAAAGGACTTATTTAAGAAAAAGAAGATCTAAACTATGAACAATAAAAAGGCACAAAATACAAATCTGTTTTAACTGAATCTAAAAAACAAACCAAACAAGGAGGACAGAGACAGAATCATGGATATGGAGAGCGTTTTGATGGTTGCCAGGTGGGGGGGGGGGAGTGCGAGGAAATGTGTGAAGAGTTGAGGGGATTAAGAAACACCCAACAGGTAGTTACAGAATAGCCATAGGGATGTAAAATATAGTATAGGAAATAGAGTAGCCAAAGTATGTATGACCCATGGACATAAGTAATGGTATGGGGGATTGCCTGTGGGAGTGGGGGGTGCTGGGTGGAGGGGGTCAAAAGGGGAAAATTGCTACAACTGTGATTGCATAATCAATAAAATATAATTAAAGAAGTGAGATGCAGAACTACCCCAAGCCATTGCTCAAACTGACTTATGATTGATATTCCAGTTATTGCTATATAACAAACAGTTTATAATATTTAGTGGTGTAAAGCAACCAGTTTCTAATGCTCATGGATTCTGTGTTCAGGAATTCAGGATAAGCACAGCAGGAAGGCTTTATCTCTGTTCCTCAGTGTCTGAAAGCCGGTTGTGACAAAATAGTTGGATTCATTTGAAGACTTACTCTGTCATGTCTGGGAGTTGATGCTGGCTTTTGGCTGGGACTTCAACTTGGCCTGTCATATGAAATAGTTGTAGTGGCCTTTCCATATGATTGCTTGGACTTCCTCACAATATGTTCGCCAGGTTTCAGAAGTGAGCATCCAGGAGAGCAAGTCACAGTACATGACATTTTTGTGACCTAGCTTTAGAAGTCATATAATGCCACTTCAGTGTTGTTTATAAGCCCACCCAGACTCACGGGAAAGGAACAGAAAGCTCATTTCTCAGTGGGCAGGTCTCAGTGGGTAAGTGTGTGTTGGGAAACCTGTTACAGCCGTCTTTGGGAAGTAGAGTATGCCAAGTTACGACAGTAAATTATGCTTAGTTCTTGGTAAGCCAGTAAAAGAATTTTTAAAGCAAGGATTTTTTTAAAAAAATAAGAGTTGAAACAGAATTTTAAAATTTAATCCCTTCAAGTAAGATTTAATATAGGACCTTATTCCATAATAATTTTATGTATTAAGATTTTATGATTATACTTTTTAATATCCTTTTGTCCTGTTTTCTATTTATGAATAACACTTTTTACTACTATTTTTATTTTTCAGATAAAACTATAAAATGTAAAATGGATTTCTTGAGTGGTTCACCTAAAAAAATATATGAAGAGAAACAACAGTCCATCTCTTTAAAAGATGTAAATAAGGTATTTTTAAATGTTCATTAAACATAAAGTTCACATAAAGTTAATTTTAGAATAAAATCCTTGACTATGATAGTTTCATTCATGAAAAAATATAATTTGCTTGTTTGCTTTATTTCAAAAGAACAAGAACTGCAGCTCCTCCCTTGTTCTTGGTCTATTTGCCTCTCTACAGAAATCTGATATTTATCCTTATTTTAACAAGGGTGCGAAAATCTGGGATTATGGGACACTATAATAATTAAGTTCAGGACTAACCTCTTCTTCCAGTGCTTTTGACAAGATAGGTGAAAGTAATTCCAGGACATTTAAAATACTGAAATGCCAGCTCCCCGCTATGTAGCCACTTCAGTCTAGTGGGTGATAGCCGTGGTATAATCAGTGCTTTGTCTCTCCATATCTGTGTGGCCTGAAAATTATCTGGGATGTTGGTGATGAGAACAATTCCCGTGGAATTTTGATTCATCAAGAATCTAATTTTGCTAGCATACATATTCGTTCTGGAAAAATTTGTTTTTACAGGGTGTTGAATCTTCAGTGTACTGGCCAACAAAAAGAGGCATAACCATATATGCTGATCCAGATATACCAGCACCCAGGTATGACTTGAAAATTTAGTGTAATTGACTAGAGTCTTAAATGTAATATTGTCTTGTATATGATTGATAGGAAAGTATTCAATTTCAAAAAAAAGACTGGCCCTGGAAATTTTGGTTAAACATATATTTAAAGAAAAATGTTGTGATAGCTGGTTAGCAGCACAGTTGACCAAAAACTGGTAGTGGCTCTAGAGTCTCCTGTTTCCTTGTCAGACAAAGTTGTTGTCATAGGCAGGTCCAGTGAAGTTGTCTTCATGTAAAGTGTGGACAGTTGTGGGCCAATTGGCAATATCTCTTGGTGGAAAGGAAAGGATGGTTGTTATTTTCTTGAAAATGAGTGTCAAAGGCTTTTGACTGTAATGCTGTTCTCATTAACATACATGTCGGTGATAATGAAGTCACACAAAAGATATAATATTATACCATCTCATACACAGTGTAGGGTCTTAAATTAGTATGCTTTCATTTCTCTCCTCCTGGACTTTATGCTAGTGTTGTTATACATTTTATTTATACATTTGTCACAAATGCTAGAATCTTTGGTCATTTGTATTCAAACAGTTATCTTTCATAGAGATTTAAATAAGTAATAAGAAAATAATCTTAAATATTTAACTAGTTAACTATTAATGCTTTTTACTTTTTGTATAGATCTAGGTTTCTGTCTGTTATCATTTTCCTTCTATTTGAAGGACTTGATTACTGTTTCTTGTATTGTGGGTCTGCTTTTGTGTGTCTGAAAAATTATTTTAGCTTCTTTTCTGAAAAAAAAAGTTTGCTAGGTGTATAATTCTGGGTTAACAATCCTTTTTTTCCTATATTTTAAAGCTGTTGCCCAACATCATACTTTCTTGCATTGTTTCCAATGCAAAATGAGTTGTCATATTTTTCCTCTGACTGCAAAGATTTTCTCTTCATTACTAGTTTGAGCAATTTAATTATCATATGCTGTGGTGTCATTTCTCTCATGTTTTTTTGTGCTTGGAGTTCATTAATGTTCTTTGTAGGTTTCTGTTTTTCATCAAATTTGGGGAATAGTCAGCAGCTCTTCTACAAATATTATTTTTGTACCCATCTTGCCTCTCCTTTTCATATTGATGAGACAAATGTCAGACCTTTTGATATTGTCCAAAAGGTCCCTGAGGCTCCTTTAATTTTTTCATACTTTTTTCTTGGTATTTTTCAGATTAATAATTCTGCTTATCTATTTTTAACTTGGTTGACTTTTTTGTCATCTTCATTTTGCTGTTGAGCCTATCCAGTGAATTTTTTGTTTTATGTATTTATTGGTTTTATAGTTCTAAAATTTTCTTTCTTTTTTTTTTTTTTTTTTTTTGCTGAGAACTTTTATTGTTCCATTTGAGAGTGTTCACCTTTCCTTTTCTTATGGAGCATGGTTATAATTGCGGCTTGATAATTCCCACTTGAGTCATCTTGGGGTTGGCACATGTCGATTATCTTTTCCCTTAACAATTGATCTGATTTTCCCAGTTCTTTGTATGTTGAGTAATTTTTGAATTATATTATGGAATTTTGACTATTAAGATATTAGGCTCTGGTTTCTTTCAAAATTCTCTGTAGAATATTAATTTTGTTGTTTTTCTTGTTCGTTTGTTTTAGTAGGAGGTCAGCAACTCCCTAGGGTTCGTACCTCAATTCTGTCTCTTTCTGTGGGTGTTGATTGCAATGTTAGCTCAGTTTCCAAGTCTGTGGTATGCTGTTTTGGGTCTTTCTGAAGATGCTCAACTTGGGGTGAGCTTGGGATGTGTTTTGGGTCATAAACAATAATAAAGGTTCCCCCCACGCTGGCTCTCTCTCTTTTTCCAAGACTTCTCTCACATTCACCATTTTATGGGTGCCCCCTCTCCCTGTTCCTCCAGCCAGGTAGATGGTTTCTCTTGGAGAAACTGCCATGTGGTTCTGTGTGATTGTGGTCGTTGTGGAGCAAGACAGCAATAGAAATAAGAGAGGAAAAGATGGAGCTTTGTCCTCACACAGTCTGTAGACTCCATGGTCCCTGCTTCCCGGTTCCTTAGAGGGCGAGGGAGGCTTCCTTTTAGGGTTTTAGGTGCCACTGCATCGTGCAGCACCGTGAGCAGAGCTGGTCCTGGGCAGGACCAGGAGAGGAAGAGGAAAAATCAGTCGGGATTTCCCACACTGTGTGTGAAGGCTTCTCTTCCCAGTTCTCTAACTTGAAATGAAGGGTTTTTCTGAGATGTTTTTGTCTCTGTCCTCTACACAGCCGCAAGTCTCAGGCCAGCCCCAGTTGTGGGGGAAGGTAAAAACCTAGCAGACTCCCTACGATTCTGGTTGTTTTTAACATTTTGGCTTCTTGCCCTTGTACTTCCGTACTTTATCCAGAGTTCCTAGTGGTAATCAGTAGGGGAGAGCGATGACAGTGGGCTTTCCCCCTCTTGGTAAGCACCAGGACTGTCAAAATGGTTTTATACTTAAAGGGCCCAGCTTCAGTTCCCACATAAATTTACTTATGTAGGTCAACTTGTTCTTCAGTGGTACTTTTAATATTTTGTCCCAGGAAATAAAGATACTTTCAGGATTGGAGTAAATGAGTTTACAAATTAAAAATTTTTTTTTTTTTATTTCTAGTGCTTTATATCAGAAGTCAAATGACAAACCGCTTAAATTGGCTGAGAAGAAAGACTACAATGACAAGGATATCTGTGTAAAGTATGAATTTTTTTCTTGCCCTAATTTTTTATTGAAATAATTGTGATAAAATTGTAAGCAGGAAGAATTTACATTTGATTTTACTATAAATGTCAAACCTGCATTCCCATTAAAAATACACACATAGTGTCTCCTGTAGGCTCTGAGTTTAGTTTTTTCTTTTACATATACATCGGGTAGATTTTGCTGTTTAAAGTTCTCTTCCACTTTAAATAGACGCTTTCTACCTCCCCTTTCTGATTCTCTTGGTGAAGTGACTGATTTTGTGGAACAAATTAGATATAGTTGACCTTCTGGAGCTGTTGATTTTATATGGGTCGGTGTTTGCTTTCTTTCCAGTTTTCTGGTGTTAAATAGGTTTATCACCTGCTGGAGAAACTGTTTAATTATTTGCAGTATGGAACTTGGGTTTTTTGGGTTTTTTTTTGTCTTGCCAGATTCAAAAAGGATTCACTCAAGTTGTTAATCATACAGTAATAATTTCATCTTATACTTGTTTAATCCACAAAATATTTTCATACCTACTTTTAAGATTTCTTACCAGCCTAAAGGCCTTCTTACATTTCAAGTACTGTGGCTGCTCTGAGGCTACCAGCATGACAGAGAGTTTGAGACATTTCAGAAATGGCTGTCGGTCATGCTGTTCACTCACTAGCTCGGGATGATTGGGGAGAGGGTATTGACCGTGCAGTCATTCCGCCTCCCCAGCTTCCCAGAGGCCACGCTGGCCCTGTAACATCCTCTCCTCCAGCAGGAGCTCCTCATGGTGTTTCAAGGCCAGGAGCTTTGAAGGGCTGCTGGTGGTGCCCACAGATCTGGGTGGCACCTGAACTGATGTGCTCTCCCAAGGGCATGCTTGACCCTAGTACCCGAAAGCTGTGGTGCTACAGTGGTTATTTTCCTTGGAACAAAAGACCTTGCATTATCCATGGAGCTAATTTCTTTCTTTCATTACATTAAGTATTACTTATTAAGTTAACCCTGAGATAACTCTGTTGCCTTGTATTTTTGTATTAGAAGGTTGTATCTTACCTCCTGTTTGTCTAAATGACTTTATAGTATTCCCTCACTTATGACGGGTGTTACATTCTAGAACCCCTTGCGAAGTAGGAACCTTACATTTATTCTACACTCTTAAACCTATGTAACTTTAACAACATACGTATACAGTACCACAAAATCCCGCGATATAGCGAAAAATCTGCGATAAATAATTAAACATAATATTTTTAAAAATCCTGCGATACAGTGAGGGCATGATAAGTGAACTGTGATATAGAAAGGTATTTAGAACCCACTGATTAAAGTATATCAGTTCACTGTGGGTTCTAGGGAGCTTGGGAAGTGTTCAAGATTAAACAGCAAAGAAGGAAGGAGCCAGTGGATTTTTTAGAAACCTGTGATGACCTGGTGATTGTGCCTTCAGAGCAAGTGGTCCTGGGATTGGCAGTTCTCTGTCCACAGCCTGAGGCCCAGGGTGGGGGGTGGGGGAAACATGGGACTCACATGACCACAGTGGCCTTTCTATCACAGTGAACAAAGCAAAACAGAGCAAGCAGTGATTTCGTAGCTATCCCTTGGTATATAGTTCAGTTTACCTCTGTCAAGGGGGAATTAAAACAATAACTCAATTGATGAAATAGACATTTTTTCCTTCAAATTATCCTTTTAACTATTTTACAGATTATTGCAGTTTTTAAATCCTGATCCTTTGAGAACTGATGGAATCTCTGATCTACAGCAGGTATTACAACCCTAAAAAAAGTATAAAATAGAAAACTGTTTACTTTTTTAATCCTTCTTCCTCCCTCTAAACTAAAGATGAGAAGAGAAACCCCTTCAGTTGGATACTTTACCTGCAGACATCCTTTTAGAAATTGTCTAGTGAATTAGTGCTTTAGAGAAATTGTTCTTTCTTTTGGGGGAGGGGTCATGTTAGAAGATCTTCCCTTCATTTTGGTAGTTCTGGTGGATTTTGATAAGCATATGTACCTAGGTTTTCATATTGAAATCAAACTCCTGTCCTCATGTCTGTGAAGCTCTCGGCCCCCTGTGCTAACACTGCAGAGCAGAGCCCGCTCACGCGTGTGTTCTCTAGTTGCAGAAGCTGGAGGCGGGCACACAGCAGCCCGTTGTCCTGCTGGGGAACGCAGTGCACCCTTGCCTCTCCATCTGCAAGTCGCCACTTTCGGCAGACCTGAAAAAGGTAAAAGTGCTCCCGCAGCCAAACTCAGGAAGTGCTGGACTGCCCACGCGTAAAGGGATTTTAAATAAACGCTTCTACTAATGTTGCATTTGTATAATTTCTTTGCTTTTGAAATTCTCTTTTAAGCTTTTGTTACTAATTTCTTATTTATTCTTAAGTCCAGGTTAACTTCTTACAAATGAATAATTGTTTTGTGGAGAAACCATGTGTAACTGTAAGTGCTTTTCTGAAATAAGTTTTCAGATGTGCCTGTGGCACTGGGATTGGAAGGAACAAGCTGCCAGGGCAGTTATGGTATATATTTCTTAGTATTCTTTTCAGAATTGCTTTATAGACCTGTGACTTGACTTAGTAAATTGATCATTCATGTTTACTTCCTTTTAGATACAATTTTATAAAGTATTTTTAAAAGATTTTATTTATTTTGAGGGAGAGGAGAAGGGAGGGAGAAAAGAAGAGAAACATTGATGTGAGAGAGAAACATCCATCAGTTGCCTCTCTCACACCCCCAGCTAGGAACTTGGCCCACAACCCAGACATGAGCCCTGACTGGGAATCCAAGCAGCAACCCTTTGGTTCGCAGGCCAAGTGCTCAATCCACTGAGCCACACCAGCCAGGGCTAAAGTATTTTTTTAAAAGATAAAACCATTGCCTGGCCTGCTGGCCAGGTCCCCAGTTGGGGGCGTGCAAGAGGCAACTGCACATTGATGTTTCTCTCCCTCTCTTTCTCCTTCTCTTCCCCTCTCTCTAAGAATAAATAAATAAAATCCTAAGAAATAAAAAAAGATAAAACCACAAGGGTGACGCTTTTCACAGGTTTTAGGGGAAAATAGGCAGTAGAGTGTGACAGACATAGCCCTGAGGAAGGGGTGAAGTGATGGGGGGGGGGGGGGCGGGTCTTGAACTTCCCTACACTGTTTCTTGAACATCCACAGCCAGTTTCTCAGGAAGGAGATTGGAGGCTCTTTTTGGAGAAACCTAATGGCCCTAGAAAATAACCTTTAAATAGTCTTTTTTTTTAAAAAAGATTTTATTTAGTTACTTTTAGAGAGGGAAAGGGAGGGAAAAAGAGAGGAGAGAAACATCAATCATTGCCTCCCATATGTCTCTAACTGGGGACCTGGCCTCCAACCCAGGCATGTGCCCTGACCGGGAATCAAACTGGCAGCCTTTCAGATTGCAGGCTGGAACCCAATCCACTGAGCCACACCAACCTTTAGATACGCTATTTGGCATTCTCCCAGTAAGAATGTCTGCTTGCTGCCCTGTCTTCCTGCAGTGATGTGACCTCACATGGTGCTGAGCTGTGTCCTGCCCACACATCTTCTAGTCAGTTCTCAGTGTCCTCCTCCACATAAACAGAACATCAGAGATCCTTGGGTGTTTGAGGAACGCCCTCACCCCAGGAAAGAGAGAAAGACCAAAACAAACTCTGAAGTAGACAAGCAATGTAGGGAGTAGAAGAAAACATTAGAAAGTAAATATCCTCAGAGATAGGATATATATTGTATGTATTTAACAACAACAGGGCACCATAGAAAGGGGACAGAGAATAAAAAACAGGTTCTTGGAAATTCAAAATGTTATAGAAATAGTAATTGATTTGAGAGGTAAAATAGAAGCTAACTATCAAAGTATTATGGAACAAAAGACAAAGAAATGGAAATAGGGAGAAAAAGAGAAAGTGGGTGTCATTTCAAGGTCCAATATCTGAAATGGGATTCCTAGAAAGAAAGGAGAGAAGGGGGCAGAAAATTCTAAGAAGAGTAACACATGAATGATTTCAAGAGTTAATGGTATGACTCTCCAAATTACGGGAGGCCACCTAAGACAGGCCCAGCACAACTGAGGAACAAGGTCATAGACATGTTGTGAAGCATCTAAACTGGAGGGATTCGGAGATCATGAAAGAGCCCAGAGAAAAGAAACTTGTCCCACACGCAGGATCAGAAGAAAGAATGGCTTCCGACCTCACAGCAATGCCAGAGGAGCATTGGCTCCAAAATTCTAATAAAAAGTTGTTTCTAACCTAGAGGTCTATACTTAAACTATCGACCAAGGTTGAGGCTAGAATGAAGACATTTTCAGACATGCAGTATCCTCAAATCTACGTCTTCTGTACCCTTTATCAAGAAGCTACTGAAATATGTTCTCCACCAGCACAAGCAGGGAGACAAGAAAAGACAGTACGAGCCGCAGACAAAGGGTGATGGTGATGCAGGGTCCCCGCATGACAGCCACATGCCGGGTGCAGAGCGGAGCCGGTCCTGATGGCAGCGGGGCTCAGGGCCTGAGGAGGGGTGACTGACTGCACTGACATACAGTGCTGATGAGTTCAGCCTTTTGGAAAAAGTATCAAAAGTTTGGGAGGCTTTAGTGACAGTGACATAGAAAATAAGCAATTAAAAGCATGTTTTTAAAAAGCTTTCCAAGTGAAACTGATGTTCCGGCAGATTTTGAGGAGGAGGAGGAGAAGCCATGTCCTGGCTCTGGTGAGCTTCAAGCACCTGATTGGTCAATGGACCCTTTACTTTGGTGCCTAGGAAAGCAAGTCTTCTAGCAGGAGTTTGGTGCTTGAAGAGATTCAGTGGGGCTTACAAAGTTAGGTCTTGGAAAATATCAGGCTGTGTAACATACTTTTTGGGGTAAATGAGCAATGAGATTTTTTTTTTTTAATTAGTTTATTGTGGTTTTTGGTTGTTGATATTTTGTAGACTCTTCAAAGAAATAAGTTTCTGGGACCTAGCCACACTGAATCTTACTCTTGGCCTCCTATAGCACGTGGCTGTGATGTGGTTGTCATTTCTCAGTGTGGAAATGACCCTTTGTTGTACCTTCTACCAGTGCTTACGATTTTGCAGACAGAGGGCTGCTACAAGTCATTACCAAGTAGAAACGGAGTAAGTTGAAGACAATTTTGTTTTACAATAAAATGGATTAAATATTTGTTTTAAATTTTACACCTTGCCTTGGGTAAAATTTAGGTTACATTACTCATTTGGTGTTCAAATTGGCAGGAGAGAAACTGCCCTACGAGAAACTTCTCGTATCACAGTCATTGGTTCTCTCACATAGATTTTCACCTTTGACCCCCACTTGTGGGCCATCTGCTGAGTCAAGAGAGCCCTGGCTTTTAGACAAATACTTACTTCATAAAAAGTATTTCATTGATTTAGTTTAATTGTCACGGCAACCCTTTGAGATGGCCAGGCCATGTATTCTTTTCTCCATTTTATAAATGAGAAAATTGAATTCATGAAAAGTTATTGGTATTAATTCTTAACAGCTGACAAGTATAACAAGAAGTGGGATTAGAACGTAGGTTTCTGTTAGCTTGTCTCATATTCTTTTACATATTTTCATAGCACCCCCACACTGCTTTTTTTTAACGTTACTTTATTTTTTTAATATTTTTTAAATATTTATTTTTTAAAATGTGTTTTATTGATTACAGTGTTACATTTGTTCCAATTTCCCTTCCCTCTGCTCCCCTCCACCCAGTGGCCCCCCTCCCTCCCCTTGTCCCCCCCCTTTTAGTCCATGTCCATTAGTTGTGCATACAGTTCTTCTCAACCTCTCTGTCTATTCCATTCCCTCCTACGATGTTTCTTAATTCCTATACCATCTCCCTCCCTCTCCCCCTTCCCCTTCCCTGTTGACCTCCCCCCAATATGCTCCCCATACCTATAGTTGTTTTTCCATTCTCATTGCCTATTTAGTCTGCCTTTGTTTCAATTCCCTAGCTTCTGTTGTTGTTTCTTGTGATGCAGTTTTCATTTTAGTGTTCATAGTTTTGATCCTCCTTCTTCTAAACCAGTCCCTTTAACATCTCATATAACAGTGGTTTGGATCTAATGAACTCATTCAGTTTTATTTTGTCCTGGAAACACTTTCTCTGCCCTTCTATTCTGAATGACAGCTTCGCTGAATAAAGTATTCGTGGTTGTAGGTTTTGGATTTTCATTACTTTGAATATTTCTTGCCAGTCCCTTCTTGCCTGCAGGGTCTCCCTTGAGAAGTCAGCTGATAGTCTAATTGGGACCCCTTTGTACATGATTCTTTTCTTCTCTCTTGCTGCTTTTAAGATTCTCTCTTTATCTTTAACTTTTGACATTTTGATTATAATGTGTCTTGGAGTGGTTCTCCCTGGGTCCAGTTGTTTTGGAACTCTCTGTGCTTCCTGGACCTGTAAGTCTATTTCCTTCCCCAAGTTTGGGAAGTTGTGCTTTATTATGTTTTCACTTAATTTTTCAATTTCTAGTTCTTCTTCTTCACCCTCTGGCAATCCGATAATCCGTATATTCGATCTCTTATAGCTGTCCCAGAGGTTTCTGATCCTCTCATCATTTTCCTTGTTTCCCATTTCCTCTCTCTGCACTGGTTGACTGTTTGTTCCTTCTCTATGTTCTGGTTTGTTGATTTGAACTCTGGATTTTATTTCCTCACCATCTGTCTCGTATGAGGTTTTGTTCCTTTCAGTATGAGTGTTTTTCAATTCTTTGTCATCTTTTTCCAGATCTTTTGTTAATTCTGTAAGCCACCCGATAACAATGGCCCTGAACTGAGCCTCTGACAGATTTCTTGTTTGTTCATCTGTCAGGTTCTTCATCTGTTGCCTGGTGAGCTGCGCCACCGGGATTTCTATAGTTGTCTGCCTCATTTTGACATATGCGTTTTGTTTTCTTGGGCTGGCTAAAGGGGGCAGTGCCTGTGTACTCGTCACAACCCAGCGACCGAAGTGACCGACGGCGATCCGCAACCTTTTTCGCCACGCTGTGGCCCTTTGTCGTCACAACCCAGCATCCGGCGGTGGCCCAGCAACCTTTTTCACCGCGCTGTCGCACTTTGTCATCACTGCCCAGCGGCTATCCGCAACCTATTTCGCAGCGCTGTGGCGCTTTGTGTGGGGGCGGGGGTCCAAGATGGATTCCTGCAGTTATTCTGCTAGGAGACCGGGATCCATCCTCCTGCCCTCTGGGCCCCACCGTTCGAGGTGATGTGGTGGCTGCTTTTCCCAGCGTTGGGGTCGCAAGCTGCCAGGGTTAGACTGCAGCTGAGATTGCTCTCCCTGCCACTGTCCCTGGTGCTACCGCAAAGAGCACCACCCACTTTTGCTCTTCCTACCTGTCCCACCAGCGCCGCTGGTTTATAACTTTGTACGTTGGGCTTCTGTGTAGTTTTATTTTCTGGAATTTCTAGTTATCTTTTGTTTTGAAGTAGTTGTATTCCTCTCTAGTTGTAGAGGGAGACCGAGCGTGTCCGTCTAAGCCTCCATCTTGGCCGGAAGTCCTAAAATTTTATTTATTTGTTTTTAGAGGGGAAAGGAGAAAGAGAGGGAGAGAAACATCAATGTGCGGTTGCCTCTCATGCACCTCCAACTGGGGACCTGACATGCAACCTAGTCATGTGCCCTGACTGGGAATCGAACCAGTGACACTTGGTTCACAGGCCGACGCTCAATCCACTGAGCTACAGCAGCCAGGGCCCCACACTGCTTTTTAAACCTGCTTTGTTTTTCCCGTGTGTAAAAATCTGAAAATAGCTGAGAAAGATGATGGGAAAGAGGGAACTGGGGTGTGAGGATCAGAGGACAGTGGGTAGTGACATCTGCTTTGCTGGGCTGGGCCATTAGGGGAGCTGGCACATGAGGCCTTTGTCACGGATCCTGTCTCAAAGGTGAAAAATAGCAGTACAAAAAGACACTTAAAATTACATTTTAGAAAAGATACTAGTTAATTTTCCTAATTATGCTAGGTAGTTTAATGATTTTCCTTTGGAAATCTACATTGGCTAAATTATTGTGTATTGATTTAATACCACGAAAGGGATACGTTTGTATCCCTCAGTTAGCAGCTAACCCGTGTTGATGAGATGCAGCTTGTGTGGAGACAGAGCCCTGGCTGGGCCAGGAAGGCATGTCCAGGCCTTGTCTCTTGTGTTCACTCAGCTTTCTCTGCATCTCTGTGGTCAGCCTGCTTTTAGGCCTGACCCCTGGAAGCTGGCGCTCACCTGGAAAGCAGAGACTCATACTTGTCTTCAGTTAATTAAGGGCAGGTGTCCAAGGTGTTAGGCAGGCTGTGGGATAGTGCAGAGCAGAAAACTGAGTCTCCTGCGGGAGAGATGTTAACGTTTCCTAAGGCCCCTTTCAGGAAGCCTTTAGTTCACCCTTGAGCTTAGGAGCAGGAGTCCCAGAGCCAGACTGCCTGGCTTCAGATCCCGTTGCTACCATATGTTAGCTGTGCAGCCTTGGGCAACTGATTTCAGCTCTCTGTGCCTCAGATGCTGCCTCTGGAAAATGAGGCAGTGAGAGGTCCTGTCCTATAGGAGGGTGTTAAGGATTAAATGAATTAATACTTGTCAAGTGCTTAGTTGTTTTGTTTTGTTGAGGAATAAGGGTATTTATTTACAATATTTTAGCCTGGGAAGGGCAGTGAGCACTTCAGCTCAGAGCCCTGTTCTTTTAAGAGACCCAGCACTTCCCTTGCTCCCCAAAAGGCTAGAAGCCAAAAACATGCCTAGAAATTCTCCATCCCTTATCTGTCAGCTGTCTCCTTCAGGATCAGGGCACAATGTCATCAGCCTCTGTATAAATAGTCCAGGAAAGAATGTGCCATGTTATAGTGGATCATGGTGAAGTCCCAAGTTTTAACAGAGTCCTTTCTGCCTGTCCCAACTTCCAAAAGTCTCAAAGTCCAGGCTTTGCAGTCTGCTGAAGTCGGCACAATTAAAGCAGCAGCAGCAGCAGCAGTTTGGCTTTCTTACTAGCCTAGGCCGCATGGCCTCCCTTTCTTTCAGACTGCATGGCTCTGTGCCCTTTCAAAGTCCCGTGTTTCTCTCTCAAGTGCTTAGTTTCTAAGCCCTAGGAAAATCTGAGTCAATGTGTCTAAATCCATTTTAGTACAATTACATCTTTTCTGATCTGTTTGTGATTGTAATGATGATGATAAAAATCTATGCAGTGCTTACTCTATACAAGGAGATGTTCTGCATGTTTCACAGGTACTGTGTTCGATTCCTAACTTGTCCAAAAGTATGTGAATTGTTTGTCTTTGCAGCCTCTGGCAGTTATTGTGTGTCCTGGGTGGAAAAAGGCCCAATTTATTTTTGAATTATTGGGAGACTACCACGTGTCCTCCAGGCCTCTTCATCCTATGGTGTTAACAATTGGACTCGACGAAGATGAAGCCAAAAATATGAAGCTTCCAAGAGGCTGTAAGTATCCTTCCAAGCTGTTTGGTTTTCCCTGCAGAACACAGTGGAACCCTGCCCGGGCAGCCTGGGAGCTGCAGGCGTCACGCAACTGTGTAGATGCAGCTGACGGTCACTAGTTCAGACCGCCCCTGTCAATTACCAATGGGGACAGATGATGAAGGTATGATCTTGACTCACGTTGTGAGAAAAAGAGAAAACTACGTGATTTCATTCATTTCTCAGCTATCTACTGAATGCTCACTGTTTGTTAGATGTTGACTAAAACCCTCCCTGCTTTTCAGGAGTGCAAAACTTGGTGGGAGCCCAGGTATTTAATCAGATAAATGAGAGGGGTTGTTAGCTGGACAAGTAAACTTCTTGCCTCACCCACCTGAATAAGAAAAACGGCTTTTTCTCTTCCCTCACTTGAGGACATGAGAGAGGAAGGGGTGGGGGAGTGAGAGAGAAACAGCTATGTGAGAGAGAAACATCAATTGGTTGCCTCTCATATGCACCTTGACTGGAGATTGAACCTGCAACCTAGCTATGTGCCCTGACTAGGAATCAAACCTGCAAACTTTTGGTTACAGGATGACGCTCCAACCAGCTGAGCCGCATCAGCCAGGGCATTTTATGTTTTATTAGAAGGCATTTCTAGAAAGTGTCTGGAATCTTAGGAAAGGGAATGTTAGAAAAACCTGTGGGAAGTCTAAAATGTTAATTTTTTCTTTTAAAATATAGGTGATGTAATTGTTACAACACCACATAGCCTCCTGAGACTTCTCAAATATCAAAGCTTGTTATTTCTCAGACTCTGTCACCTCATTTTGGATGAGGTGGATGTATTATTCTCTGAAGCTAATGAACAGGTAAGTGTGGCATCCATTTAGATGTCATTATTTAGATATATATAATTAAAGTTTTCCTGTTTTTAGGATTCAGGAAAAGTGTCTATTTGGGGTAGAAGCCAGTTAGTCTAAAATTTTTTTCTTTTAATGTCTATAATTAAGAAGAAAGAACGTTTATTCATCCCAGTGTTAAAGTTCTCTTTGAAAAGCAAAATTTCTTGACAGCAAACTCACAACTATCAACAACTGAATCTAAAAAATAAAAACAAAATCCAACTAAGCAGACAACCAGAACAGGAACAGAACCAGAGGTATGTGGATCATTTGGAGGTTTATCAGCTGGGAGGGGGGAGGGGGATAAAGGCGGAAATGGTGCAGGGACTAAGAAGCATAATTGGTTGGTACAAAATGGGGGAAGTTAAGAATAATATAGGAAAGGGTGAAGCCAAAGAACTTATATGCACAACCCATGGACATGAACTAACGGGGGTGGGATAACTAGAGGGAAGGGGGATACTGGGAAGAGGGGAGCTAAGGGAAAAGAAATTGGGACAACTGTAACAACATAATAAAATATACTTAAAAAAAATAAAAGCAAAATTTCTTTCCTATGGAGATTTTCTAAATTATTTAATTAATATTTTTCTAATTTTAAAGCAATTTTTATATTAGAAAATCTGAAAAATAGAGGAGAGCACTTGAAAAACTCCAACATCCATAGTCTTACACTCAGAGGGTAACCACTATTTTACTGTATTAAAGTATTTCTTTCTTTTTTGTAATTTCCATAGGAATTAACCATGCCAGTACTTTTATGCACAAATTTATAACTTGCATTCTTCAGTAAATAGCATTGTATTGTTTGTTACTAGCCATATGGCATTGAATCCTTTGGCTGGAACAATTTATTTTGTAATTGTCTTATTTTTAGACATTTAGCATTGTGTGTGTGTGTGTCTAAAGAACGTACAGTATTCCCTCACTTATCGTGGGTATTATGTTCTAGACCCCCCGCGAAGTAGGAACCTTACATTTATTCTACTCTTAAACCTATATAACTTTAACAAAATACGTATACAGTACCTCAAAATCCTGCGATATACTGAAAAATCCATGATAAATAATTAAATATAAAATTTTTTAAAATCCCGTGATACAATGAGGCCGCGATAAGTGAACTGCGATATAGAGAGGGACTACTGTACATCTTTTTAGCACATTTCTCATTGAGTAAATTCCTAGGAGGAGGATTCATGGATCAAAGACTGAATTTGTATCAGGCATTTGTTGGAAGCAATATAACATGATGACCAAGAGCATTCATTTGGAAGCAGTGATGGCCCAAAGGTTTAAGTCCAAGCCTTGTTACTTACTGACTCTGTGAGCCTGGGCAGGGTTTCTGAATGGCCCTACAATCACACCTCTTATTGCAATACTAATATCTGAAATATTGCACTATGCAGTTGCCTCTCTGAGAGCATAGATGAGTTTACACTCCCTTAGGCAGCTTGTCAGCCACTACACTCCCTGCGCCCCTGGCAGGGGGCCTCAGTCCAGCTTTCTTTTCTAGCCTAATTATTCAAGATGGCTTCTGATTAATTTAATATGTATTTCCTTGATTATATATTGGCCATTTGTACCCATTCTTCTAAGAGCTGCTTGTTTATTACTTTGCTTATTTTCTTTTGTTGGGGTTATCTTTTTCTAATTAGTTTGTCAACGTTTTTTTTTTTTAAGTATATTTTAGATTATGTTGTTACTGTAGTCCCAATTTTTTTTCCCTTTGCTCCCCTCTGCCCAGTACCCCTCTTCCCTCCAGCCATCCCACCCCTTTAATTCATGTCCATGGGTCGTACATATAAGTTCTTTGGCTTCACCTTTTCCTATATTATTCTTAACTTCCCCCTGTCTATTTTGTACCAACCAATTATGCTTCTTAGTCCCTGCACCATTTCCCCATTTCTCCCCCTTCCCCCTCCCAGCTGATAACCCTCCAAATGATCCGCATACCTATGATTCTGTTCCTATTCTGGTTTGCTTAGTTGGATTTTGTTTTTATTGTTTAGATTCGGTTGTTGATAGTTGTGACTTTGTTGTCATTTTAATGTTCATAATTTGATCTCCTTTTTCTTAAGTAAGTCCCTTTGACATTTCATATAATAATAGCTTGGTGATGATGAACTCCTTTAGCTTTACCTTGTCTGGGAAGCACTTCATCTGCCCTTACATTCTAAATGATAGTTTTGCTGGATAGAAGAATCTTGGTTGTAAGTCCTTGCTTTTCATCACCTTGAACACTTCTTGCCAGTCCCCTCTTGCCTGCAAAATTTCTTTTGAGAAAGCAGCTGACAGTCTTATAGGTAACTCTCTGCTTTTCTCTTGCTACTTTTGAGATTCTTTATCTTTAACCTTTGACATTTTAATCATGATGTGTCTTGGTGTGGTCTTCCTTGAGTCTAGCTTGTTTGGGACTCTCTGTGCTTCCTGGACTTATATGTCTACTTCCTTTGCCAAATTTGGGGAGTTTTCCTTCATTATTTTCTCATATAAGTTTTCAATTTCTTGCTCTTCCTCTTCTCCTTCTGGCACCCCTATGGTTTGGATGTTGACATGTTTTAAGTCCCAGAGGTTTGTTCCTAAGACTCTCCTCTTTATTTTCCATTCTTATTTCCTCATTCTGTACTGGTTGACTGTTTTTTTCTTCCTTGTGTTCCAAATTATTGATTTGAACCCTGGTTTCCTTCCCTTCACCATTGATTTTGTGTGGATTTTCCTTCGTTTTATTTAGCATAGACTTCACTTCTTACCTTATGCATTTGCCATACTCAAGCATATGTCAAGCCTGTGAGCATGTTTATCACCAGTGTTTTGAATTCTGTGTCTGTTAGGTTAGCTATCTCCCTGTCACTTAGTTCTGCCACTGGAACCTTGATCCGTTCCACCTTTTGGGCCATATCTCTCTGTCTCCTCATCTTGACAGGCTCCTGTGTTTGTTTGCCTCTGTGTCTTAGGTAGAGCCATCGCTCCTGTTAACGTTTAAGGGGCGGAGCCTTAGGGATTCCTCAGTACAGGGTGACTCATGTCACCATGTTGTGGCGCTGTATGTGGGGGAGGGGTCAGAGGGAACAATGCTGTTTGCTCAACACTCACCCCTTTTCCAGGCACCTCTAGGGGACCAGCACCTCTCAGCTGTTGCCCTGGCTGTCGTTCCCAGGGTGGGTGGGTGGGTCTGCAGGCATCCTAGGACTATGGGGCCCTTTAAACAAGCAGATTGCTGAGAGACCGGCAATTTCTTTCTCCGCTCCAACCGCCACTGGTTTGCACATTCAAAAGCAATGAGGCTTGATTTTCCCTGGCGCTGGGACCGTGAGCTGCAGGGTCTGGTCTGGTGCTGGGAGAGCTCCCCAGGTGTTTCTCCCTACTTTTTAAAACGTGTAACTATGCTTTTGGCCACCTTGCTGCTGCCGCCGCTCCTGTCACCACCACACCACAGCCTCTCCACCCCAGCTCCGCCCCTCCTACCTTTCTGGATGAGTATTTCTTCTTTATATCTTTGTTTTTTGGACTTCCATGCAGCTCAGTTTTCTGGAACTTCTGTTTGTCTCTAGTTTGAGGTAGTTGCATTCCTTCTTAGCTGTGGAGGGAGACACAGCGTGTCTGTCTAGACTTCCATCTTGGCCGAAAGTCTAGTTAGTTTGTCAAAGTTTTTGTGTAGGGATATTAATTTTTTGTTACATATGTTATGCATATTTACCCGGATGGTAATATTTTAGTTTTGTTCACACCAAACATTTTCTCCTTTTTTGTTTTTTCCTTTACTTTTATGTTTGTAAAGATCTTTCCCACTTTGAAAACAGAAAATATACAATCCTTTACTTTTTAAAAAAAAATATGCTTTATTGATTATGCTGTTACAGTTGTCCCAATTTCTTTTCCCTTTGTTCTTCTCCACCCAGTGACCCCCTTCCTTCCAGTTGTTGCCCCCTTAGTCCATTCCCATTGGTTGTGGATATAGTTCTTCTCAACCTCTTCCTGTCTACTCCACTCCCTCCTACTATGCTTCTTAATTCCTGTACTATCTCCCTCCCCCACCTTAATGTTCCCCATACCTGTAATTTTTTTCCCACTCTCATTGCCTACTTAGTTTCAGTTCCCTACCTTCTGTTGTTGGTTGTTGTTATACAGTTTTCATTTTAATGTTCATAGTTTTGATCTTCTTTCCCCTAAACAAGTCCCTTTAACATTTCATATAACAGTGGTTTGGATCTTATGAACTCCTTCAGTTTTACTTTGTCCTGGATGCACTTCTATTCTGAATGACAGTTTTGCTGGATACAGTAATCATGGTTGTAGATTTTTGCTTTTCATTACTTTGAATATTTCTTGCCAGTCCTTCTTGCCTGTAGAGTTTCTTTTGAGAAATCAACTGAAAGTGTTATTGGGACCCCTTTGTACGTAATTCTCTTCTTCTCTCTTGCTGCTTTTAAGATTCTCTCTTTATCCTTAATTTTTGACATTTTGATTATGTGTCTTGGTGTAGTTCTCCCTGGGTCCAGTTTTTTTGGAACTCTCTGTGCTTCCTGGACCTGTAAGTATTTCCTTCCCCAAGTTAGGGAAGTTCTGCTTCATTAGTTTTTCATGTAATTTTTCAATTTCTAGTTCTTCTTCTTCACCTTCTGGCAACCCTATGATTCAGATGTTGGCCTGCTTATTACTGTCTGATAGGTTTCTGAGCCTCTCCTCATTTTCCTCCCTTTTTGTTTCTTCTTTCTGCACTGGTTGAGTGTTTGTTCCTTCCCTATGTTCTGATTTGTTGATTTGACTCCTGATTTTCTTCCCCTCACCACTAGTTTCATATGTGTTTTGTTCATTTCAGCAGGACTAGCCTTCATTCCTTCCCCGTGTTGTTTTATATTTGCTGTTATGTCTGTAAGCATTCGTGTAACTAAAGCTCTGAACTGTGCCTCAGAAAGATTTCCTATCTGCTGCTTTGTTAGATTAGATATTTGCTGCCTGGTCAGCTGCATCACTAGGATCTCTATCATGATCTGTTCCATCCTGACAGTTTTGTGTTCACCTTTGCTTCCTGGGCGGGGCTGTCACACCTCCTATGCTATAGGGGGCGGAGCCCTGTGCACCTGTCACAACTGGCCGACCCTTGTCACCACGCTGTGGCGCTTTGTGTTGGGGTGGCGATCCAAGATGGATTCCTGCTGTTCACTCTATGCTGAGAGACTGGGAGCCTCCTCCTCTGTCCCCACCCCTTCCAGGCCTCACAGTCCAAGGCAATGGGGGGTCTGCCTTCCCTGTTGTTGGAATTGCAAGCTGATGGGTCTGGTCTGCTGCCAGTGGTGCTCCCCAGAAGCTTCTTGCCTCCCCTTAAATACGGGTGTCTGTGCTTACCGCTGTCCCACCTCCATCACTGCTGCTCCCGCCACCAGCACAACTTGGCCTCTCTGCCCCGGCTTCACCCCTCCTACCTGTCCAGATGAGCACCACTTCTTTACAACTTCATATGTTGGACTTCCATTTATTTTCTGGAACTTCTCGTTAGTGCTGGTTTTGCAGTAGTTGTATTCCTTCTTAGTTGTGGAGGGAGATGGAGCATGTCAGTCTAGGCTTCCATCTTGGCCATAAGTCTGCTTCCTTTACCTTTTATTTTCTTTCAAACTCGTTATTCCCTTTTGAAAGAATAATGAAATTAATTATGCTAATTTTTTAGGTGTTTGCTATAATAGAACACTTAAAAAAAATTATTAAAGTTGAAGAAAGGGAATCTGCACCACATCAACTTGTTGCAGTTGGCATTCATTGGAGCAAACACATTGAGCATCTATTCAGGGAGTTCATGCACGACCCCTACATCGTGATCACAGCCTTGAAGGAGGCCGCTCTCTGTGGCAACGTCCAGCAGGTAACGGGACACGGTGATGTGGTGGGGGCGGATCAATACCAGCAAGTAACTTTTGCTTCATGGATTAATACTAATGTTTAAAGATGATAGCTTTAATTTCATACACAAATCTATAGTTGTGAATTTAAATTTATATTGACTTTCTAAACGTTCATTTCTATTAAAATTATAACTTAGCTATGAAAACTGAAACTGGAGCACCTTAAACATTTTAAAAATCACATTGTTTCTGGTATTTCATTACTAGGTTGTACATCTTTGTCTAGAAAGTGAAAAAACCTCTACGTTACTCCAAACTCTTGATTTTATTCCAAGTCAGGCACAAAAGACCTTGATCTTCACCTGTTCCGTTGCTGAAACTGAAATAGTATGTAAGGTGAGCCCTTCCACACATAAAATGTTCTTACTCTTTAAACTATGATTGAATTTCTTAAGGTACTTAAATATAATATTTGACAGGGGAGTAAAATTTTACAAGTTCAACCTCAGTTGTAATGAGTTCTGCTATAAGTAGTTAGTGGTAGCTGTGAAAAAGAAGAACAGGAGGCCTGACATTGAGAGGAGGAGCCAGGTCTGTGGGTGGACCAGCCTTTCCACGGAAGCGAAGGAACCTTCCCCAAGGGGAGCTGGGTCCTGTGTTTTGTCTTGGCAGAGCATTAAACGGATCCAGTTCATGAAGAAATGCCTTCTGTACCCTTTATTTAAGAAAATATAGAAGATTAACAGTAAATATATCATCATGTAGACAGAAAAGCCAAATAAGTTGGCCAGAGATTTATTTAATCTAATTCTGTATAAATTAATGCTAAAATGTAGAAATGAAGCCAAGTACATAATAAAATACAAAATCAGTAGTACATCCACATTTCAGCAATAATAAACTAGCAGGTGTAGTTAAAAAGACAATAGTGCCATAAGTTGGATGTATACATATACAATTAACCCTCAAACCACATAGGTTTGAACTGTGCAGGTCCACTTAAACACAGATTTTTTCGGTGACTACATTCAGTACTGTAAATGTATTTTCCTTATGACTTCCTTAACATTTTTTTTCTCTAGCTTTATTGTTAGAACATAGTATATGATGCATATAATAAGCAAAATGTATTAATTGACTGTTTTTGCTGTCAGTAAGGCTTCTGGTCAATAGTAAGTTATCAGTATTTATGTTTTTAGGGAATCAAGTTGTAGGTGGACTTTGGACTGTGTGGAGGGTCAGCACCCCCTTGACCCATGTGTTGGTCAAGAGTCTACAGTATATGCAAATATCTGTATGTATATGTATGCACACATATATACATACACATACACATGCATGTGTGCATTATTTGGAAAGGAAGGAAATAGTTTTAGCAAAATAATATTTGTTTCATTGGAGCAAGTTTGAAAATGTATTTTTAATTAACAACCATCTCATGAGAATTGTTCGATAGTGAGATAATACCCTCACGGATCATTTTAAGTGGTTTATCTTGATGATTATTGACAGGACAATTAACTTCAAGTTTATGCTCTTGACTGTGAACTGGCCTCTTGGTTTCATCTTTAGGTAGTAGAAAGCTGTTCAATATTTTGCTTGAAAATGCATAAAGAAATGATTTATGATTTTAAAAGTGTATTAGAACAGTGGAAGAAGAAGTTGAGTTCTGGCACTCACATTGTATTAGGTAAGTGTTTTAATTTTTACTTATATCTAGAGAAGGCTGAGCAATTAGGAATTGTGTCTTCATTTATATATTCATCTCCAAATTTCTCATTTTTCAGATTTATTGAGAATTTATTGCTAATCTTAATTTCAAATTGAAAATTAATCTCTATTAAGATTTTAATGTTGAAGTGTATCTAGGTGCTCCCAGGGCTCCCAGGTCATTAGGCGGCAACCTTTAGTCTGGAGTCTCCCTGGAGTTCCAGTTAGAGGATGACTGTCTCATTCATATGTACACATGTGCCTGTGATGAAATAAGTCATAAATGATTATTAAATTTAATATTAGAGATTTAAAAGGCAAATGTATGAAGTATAAAATAGTTATGGGCAGCCTAGATTTGTAATCAAAAGAAGCATTTTTTTTAAGCTAAAAGAAGACCACTTTTCCCTGGGCTGTGACATTTTTGAAAAAAAATGGGAAAGGAGTTTCTTTGCCTCTAAAAAGTAAAATGCAATAAAGAAAGGTGTGAAGTGTGGTTACTGCAATTGCTCAGCCGAGTAAGGGCAGTAAACCCCGGCCTTGCCTGAAGCTGTCCGCCCCTCTTCTCCAGCCCTGACTGACGACTGCATGCCCCTCCTGGCCGTCACTGATGCCACGTGTGTGATTCACTTCAGCTTTCCTTCCTCGCCTAAAATTTTTGGTGAACGCCTATATTGCATGTCTGGTCATTTTCAGAGTTTAACTGAACAGGTTTGATTAACTTTTATTATATTTAAATATTCTGTGTAATAAAAAATTCAGAGTCCACAAGTCCTGTCATTGAGTTTGCTTCTTTATTCACCCCCAATTTTAAGGTTTCTCCTGCAAAACAGGGAAATAAAAAAACCAAATCCATCTTGCTGCTCACAGAGAGGAGTGCATGCCACGCTGTTGGTGTTTTGCACTACTTGGAAAGAGCAGATGCCAAGATTCCATCGGAGCTGTATCAGTTCACTGCAGGGATTCTAGAAGCCAAGGAAGACAAAAAAGCCAGAAGGCCTCTTTGTCCATATCTTAAGGCTTTTGGATTTTGCAAGTAAGCAGTCATCTCTTTTTATTATTGAGATATGCAGTAAAGTGCACAGATGATCAGTTTACAGCTTAATGAATTGTTACATACCCATGCATCCATGTAAACCTGCACCCAGCTCTGAAGAATATATATATGACTATACCACAATGTATATATCCATTCTCTTGATGGACCTGTGGGTTGTTTCCAGTTTTGGCTCTCATGTAGGAAGCTACTATGAACATTCTTGTACCTATGTTTGTATGGAAATATGAACCCATTTCTCTTGGGTATACACTTTGGAGTGGAATTGCTGGGTCATGGATAAGCATATGTTTAACTTTTCCAGAGTGGTTGACCATTTTATGGTTTAATCAGTAATGTGTGAGAAAGTTTGAGTTGCTTCATATCCTCACCAACAGTATTCTGCGCTATAGTGGTAAACCACTGTGATTTTCATTTGTGTTTCCCTAATAATTAATGATGTTGGATGTGTTTTCATATGCTGTGGGACATTAGACCATCCTCTTTTTGTGATGTGCCTGCCTGTTTAGGTCTTTTGTCCATTTTTTAAGGAGTGTTTATCTTTTTCTTACTGGTTTGTAAGGTTAATTTATTTATTCTGGCTATAAGTGCTTTGTCAGATATATGCGTTGAGAATATCCTCTCCCAATCTGTGGCTTGCATTTTCACTCTTAATAGTCTTTTGATGAACAGACATTCTAAATTTTGATGAAGTATTTTATGGCTACTGTTTTTTGTATTCTTTTGTAAAATATTTGCCTTTCTCCAGTTCATGAAGGTAGTCTTCTATATTTCCCTCTAAAAGCTTTATAGTTTTAGCTTTCACATCTGTCTATACTCAATTGATTTTTGTGTATAGTGTGAGATATGGGGCATCATTTCCTTTCTTCCAAATGGGTAATTACTTGGTCTGGCATCATTTATTTAAATCATCATTGTGTTCTCACTGAGTTGGTGCCTTTCATATAAACCAGGTGATAGAATACATGGCCCATTAGTGGATTCTTTCTGTTACATTGGTCTGTTTATATGTACACCAGTGTGTTTTTTTCTCAAATACTGTAGCATATATTATAATGAGTCATGGAATCTGCTAGTATATAAGTCCTCCCACTTTGTTCTTCCAGGTTGTTTTGGCTATTATAAGTCTTTTCCATCTCCATGTACATTTTAGAACAGGTTTGTCAAGTTGTTCAAAGATCCTGCTGGAATTTTGATGGCAACTGCATTGCTTCTATAAATCAATTTGCAGAACATGGATATCCTAACAGTCATAGGGGCCCACTTTCTGATCCAGACACATTGCTATTGCTTGATAAATGGATGGCTGGGACTAGGTAGTAGGTATCTGATATGTATCTATTAAACTGAATTTCATTTTAAGATAACTGTTGACGTTTATTTTTTAAATTTGTGACATTAAACAGGTTATTATCAGCAGTTTCCATTATGCTTTTGAATAGAATGTTGACTTTTGAAACGGAAGCTTCAACTATTTCTAAGTTTGGGTTAAGGAATGGCTTCCGGTTTGTTGTGGGTTAAGGTAATGTGTTTTTGATTCAGCGTCTTTACTTTGGAAGTCCATTTTGTTAATTTATGTGTTGCTTTTAAGAATGTCTAAAGAAATAATTCAACATTAAATTTTAGGGTCCTTTTCTACTTATTTATGTATTGTTAGTGTCATTTGATGTAATTAGTATGATTACTTAACTTTTAAAGTGTTTCAAGTAAAAGTTCTCTGATTTCAATTATAGATTTTTTTCCTAGTTTTAAAATTTAGTTACTTTTTTTCAGAAACAAAAGGATCTGTCCTGATCGACACCATATTAATCCAGACATAGACATGCCAAGGAAATTATCCAACCAGGCTATACCAATGTTTGGATACATTAAAGTAAGTTCTGTTAAAGATCCTTTTGTTCAATGAATGGTCAGCAGAATCTTAATAGACTATATAATTATGACTTCCAGTAGCCAGTATTAATGTCCCACCATTAATCCAAAAATAGGCACTGGTCCCTAGAAGGCCCCTAGTTTGTTTAGAAAACCAAGATCAAATTGGGAAAATGGATGAACCCCTTCAACAATTGGAGTTTTTTGACATATTTTCAGAAAGAAAGTTAGTTTTTGGGGGGAGAAATTATTAAAAATAATGCAGTGACTGCATGAATCTTTTCAGAACATCTGTGATTATTCTGCTGAGGAAAATTCTGAGATGCAGATAGAAATGCTGAGTTAAGAATTTGTCACTTTCTTTTTATTACTTTCTTCCTTCTTTTTTTCAGTTTGTTTTCCTTTTCACCTTCCCTTCCCCTGAAGGCATATCCCTTGTGCTGTCCTCGTTTTCTGGGGCTGCTGTAACGAATACTGTCAAGTGGGTGACTCAGAACAACAAACTGATTCGCTCACAGTTCTGGAAGCCGGAAGTCTGAGGTGCAGGTGTCTGTGGGCTGTGCTGCACCCAGAGAGACTGGAGAGGACAGCTTCTTCTTTGTCTCTTCCAGCTTCTGTTGGCTCTGCATGTAGCCTGTAGCCACATCACTCCAATGTGTGTCTCCATCTTCACATCAGCTTCTCCTCTTCTCTCTGTCTCTTAGTTCAGAATCACCTCCTCATCTGGAGATACTTAATTACATCTACAAAGACCTTTTTCCAAATAAGGTCACTGTCACAGGTCCTCTGGGTGTTTGCATGTGGACATAACTTTTGGAGGGCCGCCATGCAACCCAGTACAGTTTTCATTACTGAAATGATTCTTTTCTTGAATTTCTAATCCTCTCCTGAGTTCTGTCACCTCATCTCTAAGTTCTCTAATTCTGACTTATGTTTTTCTACTATATCATATCATTGTCTTAATTGACAAACTAAAAGGCAGCTCATTTTGAAATTGAAAGTTCAGCTTGACCTTTTTGTGAATGCGTCTTCCTAATGGCTTTCAGTGCCTGTAAAGACTGCTGTTCTGTTCCTGATTCTCTTTTTTATTGTTATAGCAATATGGGATTTGACCAAGATACTTTGCTATTGATTATTTTTAGATAAAATTTATTTTCTTTAAATTTTAGTAGTAAGCGTGCAGATCAGGGCAACTTTTCTAATTTCATAGAGTTCCAGTTTCTGTTGTTCCCATGTCTCGTAAAAAACAAAACAAACAAACCCCACAAAGATGGAGACTTAGCCTCTGAGATTTGTGAGTTTTCATGGCTCTGCTCTCCTCTCCCACTTCTCTTTGTTCATCTCTTTTGTCCCTGGATGAATAGTTTGGAGACTTCACAGGGACACCAGCCTTTCCTCAGCAGCAGAGTAGGTGAAGCCGCCCACTGTCAGTTGCTCTTCCTTGCTGGTCCATGTGTCTTCAGTGATACCTGCGGCCTCCTGTGGAGCTCAGTGCTGGGGTCCATGGGACTCTTTTTCCTCCCTCTGCTTCTTCCTGCACAGACAGTGATACCATCAGGTCTTGTGAATGGTCTTTCGTCATCTGCTCTTATGTAGTTGTTTGAATTAATAGATCTTATTTTAGAACAGTTTTAGGCTTATAGAAAAATTGAGCAACAAATACAGAGTTCCCCTATATCCCTTCCCACCGCAACCAGTTTCTCCTGTTCATCTTGCCAGTTTCTACTTAGAAGCCTGCTGGGATTTGGATTGACATTGCATTGAGTCTGTGGATTCATATGGGAAGAATTGACATCTAAAAAATACCGAGTCTTCTAGTCCATTAACATGGTATATTACTCCATTTTTCCAGGTCTTTTTTAATTTCTCTAAGCAATGTGTTACAGTTTTTTGGTAGACAGATCTTATACTTACTGTGTTAAATTTATCCCTAATATTTCATTTCTTGGATGCCGTTGTCAGGTATTGTTCTTCAACTTCATATTCTAGTTGTTTTAGAAATGCAGTTGATCTTTGTGTCCTTACCTTGTATCCTGTGACCATAAGAAACTGAATTAGTTGTGTGCATGGGTATTGGGGAGAGTGGACTCAAAACAGCCAGGGGCAGGGGTGGCAAGAAGGGGTCCTCCGATGTGCCCAGGACTGAGGGGTTTTCTGGCGAGTGGACTTCCAGTGCTGTAACCAGGGCAGGATGAGCTAAAAAGCAGGACCAGTGGATCACCCTCCTGGCCTGGAGGCTTCGTGCTGTGCTGTAAAGAGGGCGCAGTCTGCAAGCTGCTCTCGTTGCCCCCGTTCCACCAACTTCAGTGTCTTTAGCTGTGCTGATGATGTGCAGAGGGGCTGCCACAGACTGATGCCAGCTCAGGCCTGGGCCATGATTCCCTTTGTGTGCTGAGGCCCCTTTCCTTAACAGAGAGCCTTCTAATTTGGGAACTATGGGGGGAAGCTCTCCCCTTTATTCCTATCACCCTAAAACAGTCACCATCAGCATTTTAGCTTATTTTCTCTGTCAATTTTCTTTGTGAATCTTAAAAAAAAATTGTTATTGGTGGATAGATTGTGCCTGCCCATTTCTTGTATCATTGTTGTGAGAGTTTATCTCAGCCTCTGCACTACCACGTGCTCACTGACCGCCCCAGCACGCGGGCTCATGAATGGAAGGCCAGACTGCTGGGGCCTCCACACCACGGGGCAGGAGACCCTCCTGGGACAGGCTCACCTGCCAGGCAGGAAGGAATACTGATCCCCTGCTGGGGGCGGGGGTGGGCTTGAGTAAGCACTGAGGGTTAATTTTATTTATTTATTTAACATTTTAAAATTTAAATTTATTATTTATTTTTTTAATCCTCACCTGAGGATATGTTTATCGATTTATAGAGAGAGTAAGGGAGGGATGAGTGGGAGAGTGAGAAACATCAATCGGTTGTCTCCTGTACACACCCTGACGGGTGCAACCTAGGTACATGCCCCAACCAGGAACTGAACCCACGGACTTTTGGTGTACAGGCCAGTGCTCCAACCAAGTGAGCTACCCAGCCAGGGTGCACTGACAATTTATTAAGGTAGCTTTCTCCATGGTGCTGGAGAATGACTGGCTCAGGAACCATGACTGACACGTTACCTGTCCTCTTCTACTGACATTAGAGTGGGAATGGTCCGCAGCAGACAGGTGAGTATGAAAGATGTGCTATGAGAGGAGGAAATGCAGTGAAATACGAGGGGCATGCTGGTGTAAGTGTGCCAGGGACCAGGGCCCTTGGAAATCATAGGCAGGGAGGGACTCTCCAAGGAGGGGTCAGCTGCACTGAAGCCCAGATAAGAAGGATCCAACCATGAGGAGATCGGGAAGGAACACTCCAGGTGGAGGAACCAGCAAGGACAACGGCCCTGCGGTAGGAGTTAATGTGGAGCGTCTGTGGAACAGCTCACCGTCTGTGGAATAGCTCACTGTCCGTGGGAGCGGGCGAAGGGCAAGCAGTGCGGTTGGAGGTGGCCGTGGAGAAGGGCCGCAGGCTGTCAGTGTGGCGAGACCTGACACTGTCTTTGGTCACACGGGGTGACCTTGCTCCTGTCTTGCCTGACTGCCTCCCAGTCAGCACCACCCTCTCCGCTGTCCCACCCACTCCCCAGCTCTCACTCCTGCCTCCTGCTCTGGGCAGCCAGGGCTCCTGTCCTCAGACCCACTGTTGGCTCCCTCTGTCTGGAGTGCCTTCTCCACCCACTTGCTAACACAAACGCACGCCAGTGCTCCCCACACACGGGACCCGGCGTACACGTGCCTGCGAAGGCTTGTCCTCTTGAGCACACACTGGCTGGGCCGTATCCGTCCGCTTGCAGGTGGCTGGGGGCCCTGTGGGTACCTCATACACAGTAAGTGGGCTCTTACTAAATACCTGTTATTACACCAACAAAAATCAAAAGCAGATGCTATTTTAAGAAGATTTTTATAAAGTGCAGTTAAAAAGTAGACAAAGGAACACGACTAATAATGCAGTTTTAAAATAATAAAATTTACCCAGAAAAACTTCTATTAAAACTCTCATTTATGGGTATGGTACTGTTTTTATTTTGTTTCATTTGTTTTTTGGACAGTTTCTTAGTTTATTTTTTAAACCCCTATTCATGTGCTTTGGGCTCTTAGGTCAGGTGCTGATTTTTGAGGCAGGTCTCGGGTTTAGCTTGATGTTATTTTCTGGATCTGTTTATGTTTCAGATAATACCCTTTTACATTTTGAATGCAACAAATTACTTTGGTCGTATAGTTGATAAACATGTGGATCTTTATGCAACTCTTAATGCTGAAATGAAGGAGTATTTTGAGGATTCCAGTAATAAAACAACCGTTGAAAAGGTGGAGAAATTTGGATTATATGGATTAGCAGAAAAAACACTTTTTTACAGGTAGAATGTCTGTTATTTCATCTTGAAAAGTTGTGAGGCACGAGGTAACTTTAACTGCTTTTGAGCCATTTTCATCTCTGTCCGTGGAGCCCACTGTTCCTGTGCTAGGCCTGCTGCTGGGAGGGTGGTAGCAGGGCCGTGTCCCCCAGACCTGGCACAGGTCTGCACCTGGGACTCGTCCAACCCCAACTCCTGAGCACAGAGCCTGGATGACAGTACAGCATTTACAGCCCAGCAGTTATGAAGCCATCACTACTGCGTGCACATACATCTTTAACTCACTTTAATTTTCACAGATGATGTTGCATTACTTCCATTTTACATAAGCACACAGAGCCGTGGCAAGGCTGTGTGATTTGTCTAAGGTCAGCTCAATAGATGGCGCGGGTTCCAACCCAGGCAGTCCGACTGGCACGCCTGTTTGCACCGTCACCTCTCCGGTGCCACACCCGGCTCTGCTCGTGTAGCCTAGATTGAGAATTTTGAACATTTTAATCTGCTACGTTAATTTTTAAGGGATTGTCAAATAAAGGCATTTACTCTATTTATACTTAGATGTACTTTAAGTAAACCATTGCTAAGTGCTCTTGACAGCTCTGGTTCTTTTATTTCTAGTATGGAGTAAAACTATGCAGTTAGGGGTCTTATTATAATAGCATTTAATGGGTAAGTTGAGGCAAAGACTATTTCCATTTTAGAATCTCTGTGTTAAATTGATGCCATTATTGTTCTCCAGAGTACAAGTTTTGGAAATGAGCCAGAAAGAAGACCCCTGGGCCCTGGATAAAATCCTTGTGAAGTTTATCGATGAAGGCAGGACTGGACTCGTCGTAAGAGGTCAACTGTTGCATCTCCCAGACAGTTTCCACACGCTGCCCCCTGAAGCAGTGGAGTTTATTGTTTGTAGAGTGAAACCCGCTGACAATGAAATTGAATGGAATCCAAAGGTGAGTTATTTTGGCTTTTTTTAGTTTGTTGACTTTTAGACAATATTTAACCCAGAATATACACAGAATTGTGGTTTATTTGAACTTAAAAGTACTGGGTGTGGGTAGAATGCTCCGTTCCTGAGCAGTGAAAGCCCAGTGTCCGTGGACCCCTGCAGGTGTAGGTGTCCTCACAGCCGCCCTGCATACACCTGGCTCTGGGCCAGGCGCCCTTGTTCGCAGGCGTGAGTCGCCATCACTATCGTCAGCACTCACAGACTTAGAACTGGTGTCAGATACATGCCGTGATAAACTAAGTTGGCAGTCAGCTTAGGGAGAAGAAGCAGGGTAAGAACCTACAAGACGGATATCCCTGTCTAAGGGGGACATGGGTGATGGCCACTTTCTGCAGAGGCCAGGTAATTCCACTGGGGTTGGGATAAGGAGAGTCTGGAAAAGCTCCCAAAGGAAGGGACATTTGCTCTAGGCCCTTTGGGACAGGTAACTAGGATGTCACCAAGTGGACCAGGTGAGGCACTTAGGGAAGAGAAAACAACATGGGCCAAGGCAGGGAGCACAGAAAAGAGGTCTGTGTGGGATCACACGGCTGTCCAGTGCGTGCTGGAGAGGCCCAATGCCACCCAGGGAGAGGCCCATTTCTCAAGGGAAGGCCACACTTTGTATAATCTGATTAGTAGGATATGAAACAAGCTTTTGTAGTTGGCAGAGTAAAAACAGTTTGGGTTATGCTCAAGGTTGAACATTATCCTGGAAATACATAGGTGAACGTTTCCACAATAAACCCAGTGTAGTGAGTTTAGTAAAAATAGCCTTTATTAAATAGCAATCTTTTTTCTTCATGGAAAATATTTACCGAGTGTCCAGTGTGTGCTGGTGCCACATGTGTTCTGGGGATGCAGCCATTAGCAAGAAAGTCATGGTCCTTGCCCTCAGGAAACGTTTGGTCTGTCAAGGTGATCAACGACAAGTATTTCTGCAAGAGGAGCCTCTGTAGAAATGGGGAGAAGTTCTCCTGTGTGTTCTTTCCAATTCACTTACAAAGTTCAAGGGAGAGGGAAACAATCCAGTCACGATGAGCCAGCTCCCTTCCGTTCAGCTTTACTAGAGTTAAGAAGTGCCTGAAAGAGCGCTCAGGTGGGTCTCACCTGCCGCAGCCCTGCTGGGAGGAAAACAGCCATGTGTTCAAGAAGGGGACAGGAAACAGTTCCAGCGTCCCTTGTGCAGAGCAGCTCTGTCCCTGTGCCCCCCTCCCCTGGGCGGCACTTGTGCTTCACTCTCATTGAGCTTCCAAGGAAAGGAACATCATGTCTCAAAGACAGGCCAACAGTCAACCAGGAGACGGGAAGGGGACACACATGTCCCTGGTGGGAAGCGCTCAGTATTAGGAGTCCAAAGACAAGGACCCGTTCCTGGGACTCAGCTTTCGCATCTGTCCTTACTAAGCTCCACTGTTAGTTACCCTTGTCAACATAAGAGGCTAATAACCTACCTCGTGGGGTGGCATGAGGCTCCAGTGAACTGCATGGAAGAGTTTTTTGCAAAACTACGTAGCATGTACAGTATAAAGTATTTTCTTAAAGTTTCAGAGCAGTTACTTCCATGTGTTTTTCAGGTTACTAGGTACATTCATCAAAAAATTATGGGAAAATTGCATGATGCAAAAGTGGTACTGGCTTTAGGAAATACTGTTTGGATTGATCCAATGGTAAGTATATAGTTTTCTTAAAAAGAAATTTGTGTTTGGGCCTCTAAAATAATCCAGAATATCCTAACCTCTTGCTTGAATAACTTTTGCCTCACATAAATGGAGGCTTATTTAGGGTTCTGGGTTTTTTTGGTTTTTTTTTTTTCTTCATGTTATTGGGTCATAAATTTGTGGGTTTTTAAGAGACCTTTTTTCATTGTAACCTAGTGCTAACAGACATGTGTGTGTACTCACACACTCACACATACAGCCAAGACAGAAGCTCCATGGAACTGTCCTCACTGTGTGCGACAGTCTCTAATGTTTACAGTTCTGTTCTCTTTCAAGTGTTGACTGTGCACCATTAAATCGGTTTCGCAGGTCTCTGTCCACACGGTGGGCAGCCTGTGCTCAGGGATGGCCCTGCAGCAGCACAGCCATCCATCTAGTTGTAAATGAGCTTCATGTCCCAGCACCTGATTGGTAATGTTGAGAGTTCCAGTCCCTGGGCCTTCAAAAATAGGTTTTGTTAGCCCTGACTGGTGTGGCTCAGTTGGAGAGTCATCCCCTAACCAAAAGGTTATGAGTTTGACTCCCTTTCAGGGCACATACCTACATTGCAGGTTCGATCCCCGATCTGGGCATGTACAATCTCCAGTCCGGATGTGTATGATCCCTGGTCAGGGTGCATATGGGAGGCAACCAGTCGCTGCTGCTTTCTCACATTGATGTTTCTCTCCCTTCCTCTCTCTCTAGTACAATGGAAAAAAAAAAAAAGTCCTCAGGTGAGGATTTAAAAAATAGGTTTTATTATGTTCAAAGTTTCTGTCTCATTCAGTCACCAGAAATAGATGAGTACCTAGTGTGTGCTAGGTAGGACCTGTATGGGAACTTGGATTCCATTTGTGAACAGACTTCCATCCTGCGGAGCTGACCTGGGGGAGGGTCAGCTGTGAGACAGGACATGCAATAAGGGGTCACGATGCAGCCCCTTGATGCTGGCACCATCTCCTCTGCACCTGGGCCCAGGAACTCTGCTTTCCAATTACGATTACTAATAAGATTTAGAGGACTCCAGTTTGTAAAAACTTCTGCTGGAAATTATTTTTGTAAGATTGGAAATGTCTTAAAACTTTAAAAGGAGTTTGGGATGGGTATGAGATTTAAGAGTAAGAGGAGAAATGATTTTTAAAAGAGAAGGTAGAGATTACTAGTTGATGCTGTAATAATCAATATTGTGGTTCTTATTTATTGGAGAAAATGGAAACTTTATTAAGCAGCAACTTTTAAAACTATAGCTAAGAGAATGAAGCAAAAAGAAAAGAAAAAAACCCCACCCCCTAGCAAACGTGTGTCCACAGGTGCAAAGTGTAGCAGTGCCCTCGGCACGCTGGAGGGTTACAGACCCGGGCCTGCTGCCCTCTGCACCCAGGCCAGTTCAGTCCCCAGTGTGAGTGCAGAAAGGCTCTTCCCAGATGGGAACGCCTTCCCAGGGTTCTCTCAGGACAGTGCCTCAGGCAGGGCCAGCCTGGCCCACCCCCCATTCCAGGGAAGGGATTCCCAGTCCTGGGCACTCATCTCCCTTCAATAGGAATCAGACTGTTGCAGATTTTCATGTTGTACTTAATTTTATGTAAATAGAAATGGGTGAGAATGTTTCAGTTGCAGAAAAGACAAGTGGAGGAAACTGTCCAGAACACAGAATTTAGGGCTTTGGCCTTTCTGGGCACCCAGAGACTCCAAGTGTTAGTTAGGTTTTTCCTTGTTAAGAGAGATAAGAGTACTGGAGCAGACATCAGAAAAATCTAAGACTTGTGTGTGGTCACAGCATTACAGACTGGTCTTGTCTGGGGGTTCTATTCCAGGATTTGATCTTGGTCCCAACCCAGACCTGATCATATTTCTGCAATGTGGGCCTGGGCTCTGGGAGATTCTGATGGGATCTTGATTATGAACTGATCTGGGTATGAGTGGCAGGCCTGTGCACACTGTGGCAGGTGCCCAAGTGCATCAGAGCTGGATCAAGGGGCCATGCGAGCATGCTTGTAAAAATCATTTAAAGTTCAAAGTTTGATTCCTGCAAATGTTGTATTTTTTTTTCTTTGATTCAAGGTGCACATTACAAAACTTTCAAATTTGAAAACTTCTGTTATTGAGTACAATGTTAGAGCTGAAATTTTGTCAATGGGAATGGGCATTGATAATTCAGAACATATAGAACAACTGAAAAGACTATACGAAGGAGCTAAAATGCCAGCTGTTGAAGAAAGCCTGAGCCAGACACTGTAAGTGGATTTTTGTCTCCCTTTTGGAAGAGCTGTTTTGTGGAAATATAACCGAAAGTGTTAAAGACGTTTCTTTAAAGTAAATAGTTTAACCAGTGTCTGTGTTCCCATCACTCAGTTTCAATCGTTACCAAGATTGGGGAATCTTGCTTTATCCAGACCTTAGCCTTCCCCTGTGTATCTCTTACAGAAGGAATTCTTATTAGCTTTTTATTGACAATTAGCACACATACAGAAAAGTGCACACATCATAAGTGTAGTTTGGTGGATTCTCTGAGCCCAGAATTGAGCCCCAGATCAGACACAGGACACAACTCAGGGTGGCCCAGCCCTTCCAAGGGCAGCGCTCTCCTGACACCAACGGCTCTTCTGAATGGACTCGTCCAGTGTGCCTCTTCTGTATTTGGCTTCTTTGGCTCAGCGTTATCTGTAAAATCCTTCTGATTGTGCATTTAGCTGTTGACCATAAATTCCCATTGCTGCATCCCATTCCATTGTGTGAATATACTGTAATTTATCTGTCGGTTCTGATGTTGGTGGGAGAAATCCCCAGTGGCGGGCTACTTCAGGTGGCCCTTGAACCATTCTCCTGCAAGTGTTTTGGTGCACTTATGAGTGAATTTCTGATGGAATGCAACTGCTGAGTCATGATTAGAGCTACTGCCCACCCGCATTCCAGAGTGGTTGTTCCAGTTTCCTCTTCCAACTAGCAGTGAGAGAGAGTGACCGTCGCTCTGAGAAGGGCAGCAGCCACCCCTCGAGGGGAGGATGCCGCAGCAGGTATTGCCAAAGGACTCCAGTCACGAACTCCATTCTGCTTTCTGCCTGTTCATTTACCGTGAACAGTATTTGTCTTTTGTGACTGGCTTATCCCATTTGGCATAATGTTTTCAAGGGTCACCCACATTGGAGCATGTATCAGAATTTCAGTCCTTTTTGAGATTAAAAAATAGCCCACTGCATGGCTAGACCAGACTTTGTTGACTGATGTCTGTGGACGTTGGGCTCTGTGACTCGTGTGACTGGGAGCACTGGTACGCAGACGCCCGCTCACGTCCCCTGTGGCACACTGGGAAGTGGCGTTGCTGGACCCTGCGGTAATTCCGTGTTTGACTTTGGAACTGCTACCCTATTTTCCACACAGCTGCACTGTTTTACATTTCCACCAGCACTGCCCGAAAATGCCCGTTTTCTCCACATCATTGCCTAGACACCAGCCTGAGGTGAAGCTTCAGGTCTTCTCAGGGCTTTTCTGAGCAGGCATTGTGTTCCCTCGGCGTGTGTGGGGCTCTCCAGGCCTCTGCCCCGACCCCACAACGTACTGCTTTTGAATGTCCTCGCTTCCCAGTGAGTCTCACCCCAGCTTCTCTTCGGGGCCCTCGGTGGCCTGCTGTGCATCTTCACGCCTAGCCCCAGCCGTGGGCATCTGTGAGTGTCAGCTTTTCAAGCAGTGCCCACTGCTGTCCTTCCTGTGTTCCAAGATCTGTAACACAAACCAGCACGTGGTATCGTCCCTCAGGTACTCTCCCAGCTAGGTCAGAACAGCCTGCACCTTGGTTTGCAGATAGTCTGCTCTGCTCCATCTGATTTGAGGAGGGACCAGGAATCAAGCTGCTGCCTGCCCAAGACCCCCCAGGCCAAGGGGGCTGGGGCAAAGCCAGGTACAAACGTCATAGAACCTGCCCCAGTTCTGAAGCTGGCTTTCTTGATTGGGCATTCACTGGTTGCTGTAAACCTCTGACTGTTTTCCCGTGCTCCTACAAAGTTGGTTCAGACAGCTTCTGGTGGTTCTTCCAGTGTTTCTGTGGGGAAATGGCAGGAACCCAGAGCTTTCTAGTTTGCCATTTTGCTCGGCTCGGGTTTTGGTAGCAAGATGCTGAGATGTTTCTTCAATCCAACTTTGTTTCACTTGATCTAATTAACAGATACATACTTTTAATTAAAGTTGCCATTAGGTAAAGTGGAAGCTTTAAAATTTATTCAGTAAATATTTCTTAAGTGACTGCTGGAGATAGAGCAGTGAGCAGGGGCCATCTGACATGTTAATAGAGAGATGGGGTAGACAGTCACAAAAATACACAGTAGCTCAGGTGGTGACATGTGAAAGGAAGCAAATTAATGCAGAAAGGAAGGTAGGACAGCTTTGGGGCCAAGAGGGTGAGTAGTGACACACAGGGAGGCATGATGCAGGCAGGTGTCTGAGAGGAGACTGCAGATGGCTTGGTTCGAGGACCAGGAAGGCAGGTACAGTGACTGGAGTAGCAGACACAGAGGACTACAAGTAGGGAGCAGGGAATAGGGTCACTCACGGTCAGGTGCGGAGCGGGGGGGGGGGGGCAGGCTCGGGGTCAGATGCGGAGCGGGGAGGAGCCCTGAGGTCAGGTGCAGAGGGGAGAGCAGGCCTGGGATAGGAGCTTGGTGGCCCCTGTGATCTTAAAGGGGTTGGGCTCCCACTCTGAGGAGGTGGAATTGTGAGAGGGTTTTGAGTGGAGAAATAATCAAAAGATTCTTGGCTTCTGTGTTGAGAATAGACTGGGGTTGGGGACAGAGGCTGTGCTGTGTTGCAGGCAGGATGACAGAGGCCTGGACGATGGGGGTGGTTTTGTGGAGGTGGTAAGGAGTAGCTGGTTTCTGACTGTATTTGTAGTGGCGTGTGGCCCCGTGGAGTCTTGTCAGTGGTTCTTAGGTATCGAGAGCTGGGATGCTGGCCAAGGGTCCTGAAGGAGTGAGTGTAGAGGTCCCAGGACTGAGCCCCAGGCCTCTGGCATTGAGGGGTAAGGCAGTATGGCGAAGGTGCCACACACATCCTAGGCTCGGTTGGAAGCTGCTCTGTCCAGCAGAGGCTTCGTGACCATGGAAGAACAAACTTTTACCCAGGACACTTTATTATCTCTGGGGGAAGGAAGGTGACTGCCTCTCTAGTGGAGAACAGCAATTAGACCTTCTTCCCTCATGCCTTTTATTGAGGAGGGTACACATGAGAGATACAAGGTCAAGATCCATGAATCATCAATAGCTTGGAGACGTTAGGGTTACGACAATAACAGATTACATGTACGAGTACAGGGGGCACAGTGGCCAGTCTGTGTTATGGTTTATTAAACATCTTGGTGCCACACTGGCAGTACGTGCAAGGTTTCATACATTCCTATCTAAAGACTGTTTATATTATACTACAGATAAAGAAAGCAGAGCAACTTCTAAAGCATAATAAGTACTTTTCAAATCTAATTCCCATGGCAACCCTCTGAGTGGTTTTCAGTCACGTCTACACACAGTCTTACGTTGAGACTAAAAGGCACGGTCAGGATTGCTGGCGGTAGTCATGCTCGGGCCGGGGCTACAATTCCCTAAACCATGAGGAGCGGTTGCCCACAAGGCAGCTCTGGGGACACAGACAGGAACTTGGGAAGAGAGCAGCCTGCAGCAGAGAAGGAAGCCTGGGAGAGGGGTGTCCAGGGTGGCCAGAGGGCAAGCCCCGGGCTGTTCTGCACAGCTGCTGAGAGGCCAGGTGAGGTGCAGGCTGGGAGCCGACCAATGGATTCAGTGATGTGACAACTGGTGACCTTGGAAGAGTCCTAAGTAACTGCGGAAGTAGGGGGATTTAAAAAAAAAACCACAGTAAAGATTGAAATACTTTATAGTTCGAAGTTTTTAGGGTTTCTTATCTTAATGAAACTGGGTACCTGTGGGATTAGGATACGTGTTAGCATCTAGACACTTTCAGGAAACAAAAATTGCTTCCTACTTACTAGGGAGTCTTATAAAAATGAAGATGTCATTACAGCTTACAGATTTAATCAAAATCAGGATTGATCAGTTACCTGAAACATAGCTCTGGAGCCCCAGCACTGTGCAGGGCACTCTGCTGGGTGGAGGTGCACCCATGACTTCATGGCTGTGCTGGAGTGTCACACACCTGTGGCCATAGGTGCAGGCAGAGAGAGGTGCAGAGGACTGCAGAGGCACCGCTCCTGGAAGAAGACACTCCATTTGGGAGCTGGGTTGGGACACTGGCAGTAATCTGGGTCCGAAGTGAGGGGAAGGGCACCATTCTTACAGCAGGTTGGGAGAGAGGATACATTCTTGGACGCAGCAGGTCTGAAGGCCACGGGGCTAAGTGACTGACAGGCATAGGGGAGTATGGTTCTGTGACTCGGAGCACTGGTAACTGACAGGACTCTGTCCAGGAGCAGCTGGCCTGATGGACGAGTGGAGATCCTGGTGTAGGGAACCGCTCCTCGTGGTTTAGGGAATTGTAGCCCTGGCCTGAGCATGACTGCCACTGGCATCCCGGCTGTGCTTGTCTTTAAGTCTCAGCATAAGGCTGCGTGGGAGACATAACCGAAAGCCACTCAGAGGGTTTCCGTGGGAATTGGATTTAAAGAATGCTTATTATGCTTTAGAACTTACTCTGCTTTCTTTATCTGTAGTATAATATAAACAGTCTCTAGACAGGAATGTATGAAACCTTGCACCTACTGCCAGTGTGGCATCAAGATGTTTGATAGACCCTGACACAGACAGGTCACTGTACCCTCTGTACTAGTACACGTAATCTGTTACTGTCAACTGTAATCCTAACGCCTCCAACCTATTGATGATTCATGAATCTTGACCTTGTATCTCTCGTGTGTACCCTCCTCAATAAAAGACATGAGAGAAAAAGGTCTAATTGCTGGTCTCCACTAGAGAGGCAGCCACCTTCCTTCCCCAGGCATAATAGTGTCCTGGGTAAAAGTTTGTTCCGCCGTGGTCACGAAGCCTCTGCTGGACAGAGCAACTTCCAACTGAGCCTAGGGTGTGTGAGGCACCTCCGCCTCGTGTGTGTACACAGGTGTACCATGTTTGCATAGGTTTGCTCCTTTAGGCTTGACTTCTCAAAGGATGCACGGAAGATGAATTACATTGTTACGTATGAGGACGGAGTTTGCATGGCTGGGCTACAGGGGTGAGAGGGAGATTATCCACTGTGTAGACTTTTATTTATTAAACCACATGAATGTCATTACAAGCTCAAAAAACCAAAAGAGAAACACAATTTAAAATTTTTTGAAAAAGGAGGCGGTCAGTCCTCTAGGGAGCAAATCTCTGGTTATTAAAAACAATAAAACAAGGGGCAGAAAAATGAATTTAGTAGGTGTCCAGCCCATGTGTTTAAATATGCATGTGTGTGTGTTTGTGTTAGACAGAAAGTTACAGGTAACAGTACTTGCTTTTTTAGGCAAAGGCTTTCTAGAAGCAAACCCAAACTGGAAGGGGCAGTTTCCTGGAAGAGAAGCTGAGAGACCAGGGCCAGGAGGAAAGGAAGCGGCCTTTTCTTTCTTCCCTTTTGCCCTCTTTAAGTGGGTGTCAGTATATGTTATTCCCAAAGTTAAATGATTTGAAAGGGAACTTATGTTAGTAAATGAGCGAATGCATTTATCTGATAACATGCATCAATCCTCTGCTGCCCTGCCATCCTCTGTAAACTGTCCTGGGTCTGTGGGGCTGACTTGTGGTTCACTGCCTGCCAGTCTCTTCTGGCTGCAGTCCCTGCAGAGCCAGATGTGCCTGTCTCCTCAGAGGTAACCTCGCCCCTTCTCTGCAGGGTGCCTCCGTCAGCAGGAGCCGCTGCCCCTCTGCAGAGCACACAGCAAGAAGACCGGGGTTCAGAAAGACATGCGGACTCCGAGACAGACACGGAAAACCAGAAGCACGGTTGGTTACTTAAAAGATGGTCAACAATGTCATTAATTCATAGAAATTCTGTAATGAGGAGCCTTCCCACTTGTAGATAAATTATAGAGAAGGTGACCAGCTTCCTATTTTGACAGTTCAATTTGCAATGATTCACTTTTTTCTTTTTCATAACATTTTTCATTATTATTTGTGGTATAATGTTCATCCAGTAAAGTACACAGATCACTCATGTGATTTTTTACATATATATATGTCCATTAACCAGGTCAAGCTACTGAATATTTCCAGAACCCCGCAGTCTCCCGCAGGCACCTTCCCTGCCCATGAGCTCCCCCAGCAACCTGTTCTGACTTCTGCCTCCATCAGCTTGTTGAGTTGGAAGCACACTGTATCCCTTGTGGCTTCTTCACTCAACATTATGACTGCGAAATTCTTCTAGATTAGTGTGTAGCAGTGGTACTTTTTATTGCTGACTTTATGATATGACTGTTGGTAGATGTTGAGATTTTCAGTGTTTGATTATTGTTATTCAAGCTGCCGTGAATATTCTTACTCATGTTTTTGGATGTTTTCAGATTGAGAAGTTTAGTTGCATTGTTTTAGAAAATGTTATTAGTATTGTTCCTTGGGTAGCCTGCATCCTGTTCCAGAGCCAACTTTGGGGGGGGGGGGTCCTAGCAGGTGAGCACAGCAGAGGAGCCTAACGCTTGTGTCCTGCAGCCACCGCTGTAATGCGCATGTGTTCCAGAGAGTAACCTTAGCTTCCCAGTTGGTTAACTATAATAGGTGTCAAAACCTGTTTTTATTAGTTTTACTAAGTGATGTGCGTTTTAATTTTTTCTAATTATTCTTTGCAACTGTATAATTGGGTCACTATGAAATTTATACTCTTACAGAGTACTTCTCAACTAAAAGTTGCATAAAGTACCGTAAAGTACATATATGTGAGGACATTATGGAGTTCCATATAAATAACCTATAGAAAAACTTGACTTTTATACAGAAACTTCACCTGAAAACACTGGAGATGCTTCCCTTAACAAAACTACAGAGCCTCTGAAAAGGTACACCCACCCATTGCTGGAGAGTCTGCTTTCCCCCTCTCCCCAGTGAGTGAGGGATGGCAAGTATATAAGCCTCTTTCTTTCCCCCAGTTTCCACCCACAAATCAAGTGGTTCCAGAAAGACGATGTGGTGATACTAAAGATAAGACTAAGGGATGTAAAAGATTACAAATGTAAATATTTTAGAGATAGAGTCATTTTCAGGTAGGTTCATATAAATCTTATGAAGTAAAATAGAAATAATTTCTAACGTTAAAAAAAAAACTAACTTTATTTCTTTTTGTAAACCTAGCGCCTGGGTAGGAGAGAAATTTTACCTGGCTGATTTGGAGCTGCAGACCAGCATAATAAAAGATGATTGCAAATGCACAATTCAAAATGATGAGCCTATGATCACTCTTGCAAAAGAGAGAAGGGAATCTTGGAGTGGCTTACTCAAACAGAGGGTGAGTTGATATGAACTGTGGCCGGTCTTATCAACCCGAGTATGTTTTATTCTCTCACTTAATGTAAACTGTTATATTGAACAGAATCCTAATGTGGCTTTTGACTTTGATCACTGGGAAGACTGTGAAGAGGAGAGCCACTTCTCCAAGGGTATGTGGGGCACACCTGTCCCTGTGGCAGGTCCTGAGTGCTGTGGGGGGATGGAACCACTCAGCTGATGTCGGAAGGTGGCTGTGGTGGAAACGGGTCATTTGTGTAAGGTCCTTAGGAATGAGTTTTCTTCTTGTGGTTGGTCTTGGTGCTAAATGCCCTGGCTTGAGGAGGTGTCAGCTCTTCGTTATAAACATACCTTCTTATGACACTTTTACAGTTAATTTTCCTAGGAGAAACATTTATTTATAAGCAGACAAATTTTATCTGCTTGTTTCTTGCCAAAAATAATGAAAGCATAAAATGATTCGCAGAACAGAAGTAGAACCCAAGAGAGTTTTCCTACATTGACTAAAATAATGGGAGGGAAAAAGATTTGCTAGTTAGTCTGTAGTTAACATGTTTTTAAATAATATCTAACTCTTACAGTCATACATGCTAAAAACCTGTCCTGCAAAGTGGCAGAGGTGATTGAGGACAGCGACCAAACTTCAGAGTCTGATGGAAGTGAGAGTGAATCAGAATGAATCAAGTTCTGAGGTATGACTGGGACATGGTGAACAGAAATGGCTACTGCTGTGTGACCAAAAGTCAAGAAAACAAGCAGTCTTATTCAAATCTTTTTATTACTAAGTGTTATCTTGCGGCATTGGAATTGGTGATGGTCATAAATTCTGAATTTATTTAAAAATGGGCTGAAGGCTCTAGCCAGGTTGCTTAGTTGGTTAGAGTGTTGTCCTGATACACCAGGTTTTCAGGTTCGATCCCTAGTCAGGGCACACACAAGAATCAACCAGTGAATGCATAAATAAGTGGAACAACAGGTCAATGTTCCTCTCTCTTCCCTACCCTTCCTGTCTCTCTCTAAAATCAATAAAAAAATAAAAAGGAAAAGAAATGGGCTGAAGACGAGACCAGGAAGGAGGGTGGAAGCAGAGACAGGAAGTGTGATCTAACAGGAGCCCAACTTCCCTGGGCTGTGCTGCCCACACTCTCATTCGCAGCCTGTCCCACACCCTCCAGCCAAGCAACCAAGCGCCTGGTGGCATTTGGATAACAAACTGGACTATCTGGAGCGAGTCTGATTGTTTTCTTCCCTTAAACCTATGTTTGATATTGGGTTGGCCAAGAAGTCCATTTAGTTTTTTCCATAAAATAAGACACATTTTTCATTTTCACCAATAACTTCATTCATTTGGATATTTTGAGTATATTGGCTATCTCCCACTAATGGCTTCCCATGGGTAGAGGCCAGGGCTGCTGCTAAACGTCTTCCAATGCATTAGCCCCACAGCAAAGTATTATTTTGCCAAAATGTCAATAGTACCAAGAAACTTCACAAACCACTTCCAGCATGTTTGATCAGTCACAGCACCTTCTCCATACACTGCACAAATCTTTTTTCGTGTTTCAGTTGCATTTTTACCTTTCTTGAAATAATAAAACATAATGTGCCGAAAATGTTGCATATCCTCTTCAATCTTCAATATTTAAATGGCTACAGAAAAATTCACCAGTTTTGATAAGCTTTTTTAAATGCATGTCGATGTAAGAGCTGTAACCATACAATCTAACAAAATTGTTTTGAATGAAGTTACAGACAGCTAAACACTACTAGAGCCGTTGTATGGAAAAAACTAAACCAAGTTTTGGGCCAATCCAGTACATTCCTAAAAACATCTTATGCATAGAAATTGAAGTTTCCATGTTACAAATCTATACTTAGCAGTGCCTAACAGAGTCTTTCAACCATGAGTTAGTTGGGATTCAACATAACAGTTACTAATACCTCTAGCATTCTTAAGCTATTGACAGCTCTTCTGGGTTGTCCAGGGATAAAAAATGGGGTGGCCTCCATAGCAGCCAGACCCAAGGCTTTCTGGAGGCAAGCTACTGCTTCACAGAACCCTCTGGACCTGAGACTCCTGGGTACGTGGGAGAGAGGTTTCCCTTCAGTGGAAACTGAAAAGGACCTGTGGGTGCCTGCAGGTAACCCTCAGGACACCTGGAGGTAGTGACCCCTCAAAACATTCAGGACCCCATTCTGGGGGCTGGGGCACCCAGGTTCACAAGGTAGTCAGGAGGAAGTGTATTGTCATTACCCTTTAAATGTGGGAACGGCCAGAGCCTGACTTTGCGTGCTAATTGGAAAAGGTGGAAAGGAGCATTACTGGGAAATGCAGATGCTGTGCAATCCTCTCTGAGCTGGGCAGCCTCGCCATGCGGAGGGAAAGCACAGAGCTGGGACGTGACTGTTGTTACTTGCCCCCAAGGTCTTTATTCTTTCCATATGTCAGCAAGCACAGATGGTCTTGTTTGTGGATGTCCCAGGAATAAGCCACTGCTTGAAAGGGAGGTAAACTCTTGTCACCAGGCTGTCCCATGAACACGTTTTGATCACACTGTGGCTCAGTTTCCTCATCTGTAAAATAAGACCTTCTGCTCAGGACACAGCTTGTCCTCAGGAGGTGATTCCTCCCCACCCCCCACTGCCCTGCTGGGTCAGGGCCTCTGTGCTGCAGGGGTTAGGAAGTGCGGTGGCTCAGAGATGGAGGTCAGATGCTGCCCTCCGGTGGCAGCATGTGGTGCACAGCCTGGACCGCCACCACCAGGAGCACAGCCTTGCTGCTGCCGACTCCAGGAGTGGACTGGCAGGTGTCAAATCGGCACACGAAGTACGAAGTGTGGTGATTTTCCTTTTTCTTGACTGAATCGGGTAGGCTTTCCAGGAAATAGGAAGTTCTGTGTCTTTGCTTGCAAAGGTTTTGACTCTGGAGCTCTTACGTGCTCATGAAGGGTTGTTTTCTCTAGATAACAGCCTTTGCTCCTAGTTGGAGAGGCCCTGGGGTGGCGGGCAGGCCCCCTGAGCTTCACTGGCTTGCCCTGTGGGCGCTGTCCACCTGCTGTTTCTGCTCAGTTGTATTCAGCCTTTGGTAAAACGCAGCCAATAATAATAGCAAGTAACAGAGGTGCACAGATGTGTGTTTCCCATGAGCAGATGCTGGGCCCTTCTCTCAGGGAGGACGTAATGCTCACCTGGGTGCGCTTCACATGCAGCGAAGCGGAAGTACTGGGAGGAGGGCTGTGCCTTCAATCTTCGTTTCTTTTTTCAGACGTTGTATTTACTATTTGAAGCTCTGAGTAACATTTTGTAGGACACAGGATACTGACTTGTGAAATGTAAACAAGTACCAATCGTTTTTTTGTTCTATTAATATGTACTGATTTCATGTTTGGGGAACGCGAAAATGCAAAGTAAAAGTACTTCTCTTCATGCCTGTAAAGTTGCTTACACAGTTGTGTGATGCCTTTTGAAGTATATCAATAAAATCACAGTATTTCCTCAGAAAGCACTGATTTGACCAGAAAGCCAGTGAAGGGTGCTGGGGAGCCTGGGGTGCTGGCTGCTGGTTGCCGTGGGGGCCCCGCCATGCCGCCTGGGGCCCACCCGCCAGGTACAGCCCAGGTTACCTAAGGGGCGGCAGTCATCTTGGGAGGAAGGAGGATAAGTGGTAAACATTTTTATTTTAGTATTTTAAAAATATGTTTCAATCAAAGCAGAAGTTTCACCAATTTTATATACAAATATGTATACCTTTTGATCACTGAGTTTCAAGAATACCCTTTATTGAAGTAGGTGTGATGTGTCCCAGTTGAAGAGTTGCTGTTATAGTGGTGGTGGTTTTAAATTCAGCCCTCCCCAGCCATCAGCTGTCTGTAAGTGACGTCTTCGCCTGCTATCTTAGCAAACATCTGTCACCTCTCCTGTGTAGAACACCCGCCCCCCCGGAGAATTAAAAGTACCTAAAAATACCAGTATTATAGACATCTGAATACATTTTAGTTCTTAAGAAAAACATCAGGAAGAAATAAGTACAAATATTGCTTACAAAAATAACTTCATCACAGCTTGGACGTGGCTGAGGAGACTGAGTTACTCTGGAGCTTCCTCCGGTGGGACTACTTCCATCAGCATCTGAAGGTGCATGGTGATGGGCTCTGGAGCAGAAATCAGTCAGAAAGTGCTATCAGGACACTGGTTAAACAAGCTGTGCCGTCTGGTTGGGGAGCAGTAATGTCGCTGTTACTCCATGGGGTGTCCCGCAGACTGGCGCTCAGGGCACGTGGTGGTCGGAGGTGGTCAGAACCATCCTGGCAGCTACAATGGTTTTGCTTAAAACACAGACTATTCTTTCTTTTCACTGCTTAATTCTAACTTCTTACCAGTTTTTGTAGGGAGCTAAATATTCTAGAGCTGAGAAATAAGACACTTGACGGTGGGCAGAAGAAGGTCTGGGGGTAAATGGGGATGGACGGAGACAATGGGTGGTGAGCACACAGTGCAGTACTCAGGTGGGTGTTGGAGAACTGTACACCCGAAACCTATATAATTAAAAAATTTTACTAACCAATGTCACCCTTATAAATTCTATTAAAAATAAAGGAACGGTAGGGGGAATATAAGACACATTTTGTACCTATAAGTTCTAAGTTAGAACTTATATTCTGTCAGTATGATCAAATCCAAGTTTATTTTCAGAAGCGTGGGGAAAAAGGGCTGCTTTTCTTACAGTAATAAATTCTTTCCTTTCTATAGCAGAGTGTCTGCAATTCCTCTCTCAGCCAAGGGTGAGATTATGGTAAAGAGGTTGGGGTGGGTGAGCTGTTTCAGGAAAGGAAAAAAGTCCTTGGTGGAGATGATAGCACTCTATTTTATATTCAGTCTCACTTTGTTCATCACACACCACTGTCAGGTAGGCGGTGGTACCGCATCGCACAGAGGAGGAAGTGGAGGCTGAGAGGACCTGAAACTGGCCCCAGCTGGAGAAAGGCATCCTCGTCCCTGCTGGCTCCATCTAAACCAAGTCTCAGGCAGCCTCACTGCCTGCCCGTTGGGTTTTGCTTTCCTGCCTCGTATGCCTGCCTATGTTGTGTGTATGTAAATAACCACATAGGAGTGCCTGAAGGGAGGGTTGCACTTCCCTGTTCAGACAAGCTGAAGGAGAAAGGAAGAGGCAGATTTTTAATCACCTTTAATATTAAGTGGCTGTTGTATAGATCCTGCCCAATTCCTGCCTCCTAGGAACTCATGGTACAGGGTGAGAAAGACCAGGAAGTGGGCCTGGTGAGGGCACTCGGGGCCTGGCAGGTCCCAGCAGCGGGTGGCATCTGCCATAGAGGACAGCACCTTGTGAATATCCTGCGCACACCAGTCCACTGCAGTGTCCTTGATGTACTTTGGTGCCACTGCTTTCTTTTTCAAAATGAAAGTGGCCAGGTATGTAAATTTGTAAACTGTTGTCTTAAACTAGATGAGGAACCAGGATTGCTGAGTGGACCACAAGAGCTGTCGCTTTGACATTGAAGACTTGGACCCTTGTTTCAACTCTGTGACTTTCTGGGTGTCTCTGGAATGCTGCTTAGCCTCTCAGATGGTGTCTGTGTATCAGGCAAAAGAAAGTGGCGCTCTGGAGATGGGATGCCCAACAGTGGGAATGAACTTCCCCCTACTGGACTGTATACTTTAAAATGGTTAAGATGGTAAATTTTATGTGTATTTCACAATAAAAAAAAGAAAAAGAAAATGGTACTTCCCCTTTCTACTTGTTATAGTAATTGAAACAGAGGAGGAGGCCACAGGTGGACCCCAGAGGTGTCACGCTGAGGGTAAGGGGTCCTATGTCCTCACAAAGCAGAATGAAATTTTCTGACTGCCTGGGATCTTGCGACAGTCTGGGTGGAATGAGGGCAGACATGACTGCAGGGTGCCTGTGTGTGCTTCATTAATAGCAGGGCCACCCCTCTGCTGATACTTACTTGAGATTTTCTGAGCCCATCCGAACTTGTAGTGGACAAAAAGGAAGTAAAATATAAGGCCGCTCAGTATAAATAACACACAGTAGAGATACTCCCATGCGGGTTCACTGATGATTGGCACCAAAACCAAAAACACGGATATAAGAGTCACCAAGATGGGGATGATGATGGGCACCTGGAGACAAAGTGACATGGGGTTAAGGTTGGGCCATGGGCATGCGTTTTCTTGTGGAAATTTCTTATTCAAAACTGAAACATTGATGCAGAAAGAAGAATCAACGAACTCCATGTATCCCTCCTCTCATTTCAGTAATATTGAAGTAATATTGCCAATCTTATTTCATCTACCTTTTTCCATTTCCCTAGAATGTAAAGAAAATGACGGACTTCATATTTCACCTGTAACATATTCAGTATACATCTCTAATTGATTAGGATTTTGTTTTTAACATGTTTTTTCCCCCTTTTTTCTTGTCATGGGTTTGTTGTAGGAATTTATTCTATATAATGTTTTAATTCTAGCTTTGCCTGGTAACTTCCTCCCTTTTCCCTTGTATTTTCTGTAAGCTGGTGGTTCGATCTGGGGGCAAGAAGACTTGGTAGTTTGAACCGGCTCTTGACTCAGTTGGAGGTACTGAATGAATGTCTTCTTTTCCCACTTCTGAGTCAATCAGTGGGTTCAGGGGCGGAAGAGGAACTCATTCCACCAGGTCTGGATTCCTTGAGCCATGCAGGGAGGTGGGAGGGAGCCCAGGCAGATTGCAGATGTGACTGTTAGTGGTCACAGGCACAGGAATGGGTCTGGGGCCAGAATTCTGAAGTCCCCATCAGTCTATGAGAAGTCTACCCTTGAGAGATACTAGAACTGTCAGAACTGGATGTCTTGCTCAAGTTAGAGAGGTCACAGGTATTCTTGATAACTTGGTAAATCAATAATTAGATGGCTGATTGGATCATAAACTATATGAAGTGAATTGAAGAGCAAACTTCACTCTAAAACATGATATTCCAGAGAAGAATCAGGTTGGAAATAGCACACCCCTAGAATTTAAAATAGTTGCTTCTGCAATTCATTCAAGAAATTCAAGGCACTCGACATACCTTGATAGGCCTTTCCAGATCTTTCCTTGTGAACCTCATCACGATTAATCCCAGAGTTGTCAAGCCATAAAAGAACCACGCAGCAAAACTGAAGTAGTTGACTAATGAGTTGATATTGCCAGGGATGATATAAATAATGGCTATGATACCCTAGTGTAAGTAAGAATGAATTTTTGTTATTAGTACATGAAAACACCATCCTTATCACTTCACAGAAGATGGAAGAAGCAGTTCCTGTGGATAAACACTTCAGCATGAAAGAGAGCTCCTGTATCCCATTGTATTTGGGGTAGGAGCAGACTGGCTATGACAGATGTTCTCTTTGAGGCCTGATGGAAAGGACTTGGAAAATGTGTGACTCTTCAAAGCTGCAATTTTAAGCAGAGGGGAAACAGTATAAATGTGTGTATATTGCAGCAGCTTCCTAATTAGGAATTTTCCTTCTAGAGAGTATTCAGCATGGGAAAGGGCCCTGGGCTATGAAACTCAGGCTTTCTAGGTGTGGTCTTGACCTGCATTATCTGTACCTTGTAATTCTGGGACTGTATCCTCATCTTCAAAAGAGAGTAGGTTGGCAGAGGACTGTGGTTCTCCTGTGTGGTGGCAGGAGGAGAACTCTGGTCCTGAGGCTTAGTGGGCTGTCTGTGGGTACCCAAGACAGTTGCACACACCAGAGGCTACTGCCCACTGAGAAGCTCCAATTAGAAGATGTCAAAGGGCCATTACTGCCCAAGGATCCCATGACTTCTAAATTATTGGACCATAATGAGAAGCTGTTGCCAGTAGCCAACTTGTAAAATGCCTTACTCTCCTCCCCGTAAGCTTGTAGTTTGCTACAGGGACCCAGGGCATACAAATGCACACATGAGATGTATAGAGGGTACAAGCTTGGGACATTCGAACTCTCTCACAGACAAATTCAGAACGGGGAGCAGAGGTTAGGTAAGTTGTTTGAATTGTCTTGGGCTTTTTTAACATACTTGTTTCAGGTCGATTAAGGGAACCTGGGTCATTTGTAAACCACTGGGCTTAGCAATACAGGTTTACTTCACAACCAAATTGAGGGACCCTTTGCCTTTAAGGGGAGGTATTCATGGTGCCATTCGTACTTACATAAAAGATGATGGCAGGGGCTGGTGTCAGGCGCTTGACACTAACGTAGGAGAGCACTTCAAGCATGTGGCCTTCCCGGCCTGCAACATAAACGAGTCTGGAAAATACAGAAGTCAGTTGAGAGCGCAAGCTGCTGTAGTGTCACCGGGCAAGTGTGTCCTCAGCTTTACCACCAAGGCCACAGGGGAGAGTTGTGACCCCGGTGTATTCAGGGAGGAGTCTGGTCTCTGGAGGTGGGTGAATTTTGGAGAAGTGGGCAAGAGAGGACTGCATCCTGGTGCAGTGGCGTCACCTAGGCCAGGGAAAGGGCTGGGTGGTGCGGGGAGGCCCTTTCAAGAAGGGTAGAGATACCCAAGCAGAGTCCTGAAAGCTGCGCAAGAAGTAAAGGTAAAAAGTAGTCCAGGGCCTGTTGACCCCAGTGCTTGGAGCACCTGACAGAAGCAAACACGACGTGCCTTGTACATCCTAAATCCAGAACATCTGTATTTTTAAAAATCAAAGAGTAAGTCAGCAGAAGCAAACAGTGGCCTCATAGAACTGGTGGTTCAGTAATCTGAAACTAAATGCTAGAGAAAAAAGGAAGAGCTAAATAATTTCCAAAAAAAGTTACTGTAATGAATTTAATCGACAACAGATAGATACAAGTGAAAAGTAAATTAGAAGGTGGGTCTAAGTATGAAGCAAAGAGAAATGGATAATGTGGACAGGAAGCTGAGAGAAGAAACAGGAAGAAGCTGGAGTACATGGAATGGGGCAAAGTAAATTCAAAGAAGAGCAGAGAGCTTTTATGGAATTGACAAACTGCCTTCAAATTGAACCCAGTTCTAGAAAAATAAAAACATACCTACCCAGATATAAACATTATAGTAGGAGGAAAAGGGGAAAATTTAAAGCTATTGAATTTAAAAGATTACACAATTAGGACAATCAGAACAACAGAAGACATGAGAAATCACTTTTCCAGTGATGAGGGAAATGGATTTTCAGATTACAATTCTCTAAGCTAATTTATCATTTAACCCTGTTGCCAAATCTGTTGCCCCCAGAATACAAGGATGCCAGCCTGTTAAACCAAGCACACTGTTGTCTGGGGACAGCCAACTGGCCTGGAGTCTGCAAGATCCTTCCCCATGGGGGAAGGCCACCCTCCCCTCCACAAACCCACTCTTATTAGGGATTTCGGGACCCAGTGGTAGGTAGGACGACAGCCATGTCCAGCTTGAAGCAGCTAGAGGAGCACAAGACCTTCACCCAGTGTCCTTTATAAGATTATAAAGGGTCTTAAGTCTGAGAGGGGGGAATTGTTACAGAGAAGGGGCTCCCCCCCAAAAAAAATAAATTATAAAAAGACTTTTGGCAAAATAAATACATTTTTAGATAAACAGTAGCTATGAGACATTTACCATTCTTCAATCCACATTGGAAACTATTAAAAAGTCTACAACACGAAAAGAAATTGAACTCAGAAGTTGTTGGTTGAAGAAACAATGTTAAGAACAGCAGTAAAACATGTTGTTATGTATGTAAGTATTGGATTTTTAATTTTTGTCATGATGAACTTTTTTGGAGGGATGGATTTATGAACAAGCTGCAGTTGATACACCAGACCACGTGCAAGGGAGAGGGAAGAGAATGAGATTCTGATACTCTTATCAGGTACTCGTGTGATGTTTTAAGGGTAATTTCTGAAATATAACTTCCACATCAGCAGAATTAAAAAATTAAAGATAATTTGATGGGTAAAAAATCAAGATAAGATTTTTTTTTAACCAAGAAAACCCAGAGGACTATGTTAGAAATTAATCCAGCTGTAGCAGTAATGACATTAAATGTGACTGGATTCACCTTGCCTGGCTGGAGAGTCTTAGGTGGGATTTGTGGAAAGAGACAAGACACAAGCCATAGCCCTGTGACACTGACAGGTGAAGATGAAAGAGATGGGACATGTTACCAAAAGCAGCAGCCTGAAGACGGTGAATTGAGCAATATCAACATCAGAAGAAAGAGCATTGAAGACAAAAAGAGGGAGAGTTTGCACTGAAAAGGGGGACAGACTACCAAGAAGATACCACCACCAAAAAAAAAAAAAAAAAAAAAGGCAAAAATGGACAAATCCAGTATTACAACAGGGGATTTCAACAGTCAAGGTACAACCTTGATTTAAAAAATCTGGAAGTTAATAGAATACATGTTATTTTCAAGATCATAGGAAACATTTACCAAAAAAAAAAAAAAAGGAAAAAAAAATGCAGTAAGCCACAAGGGAAGTCTTAAAATTTATGAAGAAGTGATAGCATAAAAATCACATGCTCTGACTACAGTACAATAAAATTAGAAGTCAGGAATACAAAGTCCAAAAAGGACCATGTATTTAAAACTCAAAAACTATTTGGAAAGCTACAACCAGGGTATGAAGTTGAGTCCTGGAACAGCTGGTGAAAACGGGAGGAAAGGAGTTGCTAGAGGAGAGGGGAGACTCAGATTTGAGATGATGCTGTGAATTCACTCTTTAAATTCCATCAATTCCCCACACACCAATATGTATTGCACTCAAAATGCAAATAGGACTTTAGGAACTCGACAAAATATTGTGTGTGCACCGGGAATGCTACACAGGCGAGGATAAGTCTGACGGGAGCGCTCGGCCTGCCAGCTTTAACACCGCTGAGGCTGTGGAGTGTGTAAGTGTGACAGCTGTACAAGGAAAGGCCTGTCAGTGAAATGACGTGAACCTGGTCCATTGGGAATGATGAAGGCGGCATTTCAAGCCAAAAGAGGAAAGGGTGATCTGTTTAATAAGAAATACTGGGACAACAGGTAAATGTTTGGGGCAGGGGCGGGTGGTGAGATTTATACCTCATATCAGGATATATTCCAGGCCCTGGCCAGGTAGCTCAATTGGTTAGAGCATTGTCCCAAAATGCCAAGCTTTTGGGTTCGATTCCCAGTAAAGGGCACATACAAGAATCAAACAATGAATACATACATAAGTGGAAAAACAGGTGTTTCTTTCTCTCTCTCTCAAATCAATAAATAAAAATGTAAAAATATGTGTATTCCAGACTGATCAAAGAGCCACAGTAAACCGCTGAAAGAAAATGTAGGTGGCTGTTCTGGAAAGGAGTGAGGGCGTTTCATTTATGTGGGACAGAAAACTCAGAAGCCAGTCCGCAGAGGCCTTAGACTTGACCCCATAAAATAAAAATTATATCCAACATAATCCAATATAGCACAAGTCCCTGTCCAACCCCCAATCTGCACAGGTACAGAACTATACAAAATTAACTCAAAATGGATCATATACCCAAATGTAAAAGATAGGCCTATAAAACTTCTAGGATAAAACAGAAGAGAAAATAATTGTGACCTTGGGTTGGGTAGAGATTCTTAGATATGACAGCAAAAGCATGACATGAAAAAAATTGATACACTGAATTTTGTCAAGATTAAAAACATTGCTGTTTCAAAAACACCATTAAGAAAATGAGAAGACAAGTCACAGACTAGGAGAAAATATGTGCAAATCAGATTACCTTGATAAAGGACTTGTATCCAGAATCTATGAAGAAGTTTTACAATTCAATAAGATGACAAGCAGCCCAATTTTTTAAATGTACAAAAGATTTGAGTAGATATTGCACCAGAAGATACATAAATGGGTAATAAGCATATGAAACGAAGCTCAGTATCATTAGTCACTAGGGAAAGGTAAACTAAAATTATAAGGACACACTAGTACCCACTAAAATGACTTTCATCAAAAAGGCATCACCAAGTGTTGGTGAGGATGTGGAGAAACTGGAACTCTCATGCATTGCTTATAGAAATTAAAATAGAACAACCACTTGGAAAACAGTTAAGCAGTTTCTTTAAAGGTTAATCATAAAGTTACTATATGGCCCAGCAATTCTATTCCAAGGAATCTACCAGAGAAAAATGGAAACAAGCCCACGCAATGACATATAAATGTTCATAGCAGCATTATTCATATTATCCCAAACTGGAAACAAGCTATAAATGTCCATCAAAACTGATGAGTGGACAGACCAAATATGATATGTTCATGGACTAGAATATTATTCAGCAATCAGAAGTACTGAACTGACTACATAGCAATATTTTCGCCAATATATCTCCTCAGGCAAGGGAAATAAACGAAAGGATAAGCAAATGGGACTACATCAAACTAAAGAGTTTCTGCTCAGCAAAAGAAAACATAATCAAGATGGAAAGGGAACCAACCATATGGGAAAACAGATTTGCCAATGACACGTCAGACAAGGCATTGATCTCCAGAATATATAGAGAACTGATATGACTTGATACCAAGAAGACACACAACCCAATTAAAAAATGGGCAAAGGACCTGAACAAACACTTCTCCAGAGAGTACATAAGGGGGGCTCATAGGCATATGAAAGGATGCTCAACATCACTGGCCATCAGAGAGATGCAAATAACAACCACAATGAGATACCACCTCACACCAGTCAGAATGGCCATAATCAACAAATCAACAAACAAGTGCTGGTGAGGATGCGGAGAAAAGGGAACCCTGGTGCACTGCTGGTGGGAATGCAAACTCGTGCAGCCACTGTGGAAACAGTATGGAATGTCCTTAGAAAACTAAGAATGGAACTCCTTTTGATACAGCAATTCCATTGCTAGGAATATACCTGAAGAATTCTGAAATCCCAATTCAAAAGAACCTATGCACCCCTATGTTCATAGTAGCGCTACTTACAAGAGCCAAGTGCTAGAAACAGCCTAAGTGCCCACATGTAGATGAGTGGGTCAAAAAACTGTGGTACATTTACACAATGGAGTACTATGCAACAGAAAGAAAGAAGGAACTCCTCCTACATTTTACAGCATGGATGGAACTTGAGAGTATTATGCTAAGTGAAATAAGCCAGATGGTGATAGACAAATATCATATGATCTCACCTAATACAGGAAACTAATGAACAAAATGAACAAAAGCAAAATAGAACCAGAGGCATGGAAACAGGGAACAGACTGACAGTGACCAGAGTGGGGGGAATGGGGAAAGAAGAGGAAGGGTCTAGTCAAGGAACTAATATGAATGACCCATGGACATGGACAACTAAATAGGGACTGACTGTGGGAGAGGGAGGAGGTGGGTGGAGCAGGGGAGAGCAAAGGGAGGGGGGGATGGGACAACTGTAATAGAAAAACAATAAAAAATAAAAGTACTGAATTGATACATGCTATGACATAGATGAAACTCAAAAGTAATATGCTAAGTGAAAGAAGCCAGATGTGAATGACATATGGTATCATTCCATTTAGATGAAATGTCTAAAGTTACCGACACAGAAGCAGGTCACTGGTTACCTAGAGCTGGAGGTGGGAGTGGGGATTAATTACAGGTAAGCATGAGAGAGCTTCTCGGGATGATAGACCTGTCCTAGAATTGGATTGTGATGATGTTTGCACAACTTTAAAACTTACATCATTGAATTATGCAATTACAGAGTGAATTCTATGATATTTACACCTCAATAGACCTTTTAAAATTATATTTCTATGTACTAGCAACAAACTATCAGAAACTGAAATTTTTTACATTAAAAAATACAATAGGGTGGAGGGGAGCAAAGGGGGAAAAATTGAAACTATTATAACAATATACTCAATAAATATACTTTAAAAAATTAAATAGTATTTAACTAATTAATTAATTATTTTTTTAAAAAAGAAGAAGAATATATGAAAGGGTGAGCCATGGGCATGGACTTGGGGAGGGGATTGTCGGGGAAGGGGGGTGCTGGGCGGAGGGGAAAAAATTGGAACTATTGTAACAATATAATCAATAAAATATACTTAAAAATAAAAAAAAATTAAATAGCATCAAAAATACGATATATTTGACATAAGTCTGACAAAACATGTGCATAAACTATATACTGAAAACTAAAAAAACATTTTTGAAAGACATTAAAGAAGACTCAAATCCACAGAGAGACAGTCCATGCCCACAGATAGGAAGAATCAATACTTTGGAGATGAGAGTCTTCTCCAAATTGATCTATAGATTCAACACAGTTCTGATCAAAATCCCTGAAGAATTTTTTAAAAAAGAAATTGACAAGCTGATTCTAAAAGTCATGTAGAAATGCAAAGAATCCAGAATAGCCAAACACTTTGAAAGATGTAAATTTGCAGGACTAGCACTGGCTGTGCTTTAGAAAATGATTTGTGGCATGTATTTTATTTTTTTAAGTGTCGAACCTTTGGCAATTTCCCGTTCAGAAATATATCCACTCATGCCCTGGCAGGGTGGCTCAGTTGGTTGGAGCATCATCCTGTACACCAAAAGGTTGCAGGAGATTTGAATCCTGGTGAGGGCACAAACCTAGGCTATGGTGTGGAGCCCTGGTCAGGGCGGATAGGGGAGGCAACATATTAATGTTTCTCTTTCTCTCTCTCTCTCTTTCTCTCTCTCTCCCTCTCTCTCTCTCTCTCTCTCTCTCTCTCTCTCTCTCTCTCTCTCTCTCTCTCTCACCCTCCCTCAAATCAATGAACATATATATCCTTGGGTGAGGATTTTTTTTCTAAGACTAAAAAAGTATATCCACTCAGAATGCTGGACACCTAGACAAAGATGTGTTCAAGAATGCCCCCTTCAACACAGAGATGGCCAGTGAAAAGATGCTCAACATCACTAGTCTAATCAGAGAAATGCAAATTCAGACCCCACACATCAGAATAGTTATCATAAAAATCAAGTGTTGACGAGGATGCGGAGAAAAGGGAACCCTAGTACATGGTTGGTGGGATTGTAAATTGGTGCAGCCACTATGGAAAACAGTATGGAGGTTCCTCCAAAAATTAAAAATGTAACTATCATATAAATACTTTGGTGTATTTATTTGAAGAAATCCAAACACTAATTCAGAAAGATATACACATCCATATGTTCGTTTCAGTGTTATTTACAATAGCCAAGATATGGAAACAACCTAAGAGTCCATTGATAGATGAATGGGTAAAGATGTTGTACATATATACAGTGGACTACTACTTGACCATGAAAATAATGAAATCTTACCCTTTGCAACAACATGGATGGACCTAGAGGATATGCTGAGTGAAATAAGTTAGACAGAGAAAGACAAATGCCATATGATTTCATTTATATGTGGAACCTAAAGAACAAAATAAACAAAACGGACTCATGGATACAGAACATTTTGATGGTTGCCAGATGGTTTGAGGGGCTGGATGGAAAAAGATGAAGGAATTGAGATGTACAAGTTCTTAATTATGAAATACAGCATAAAGATATGAAGTACAGCATGAGGAATATGGTCAATAATATTTTAATAACTATGTGTGGTGCCAGGTGGGTACTAGACTTATTGGGGGACTACTTCATATGTTACATAAATGTCTAACCACTATGCTGTATACCCGAAACTAACATAATATTGAATGTCAACTCTAATTGAAAAAATTTTGTTATTAGAAAAAGAAAGGAATCCCCTCCAGCAGTGTTTATGAGAACAATTCCCACCTAACCCATGAGTGAAGGTCATGCTAAGTTTTGTCACATCATAACTTAGGCCCAGGCCCAGGCCCGAGTGCAAGCTTCCCTGGGCTTTTTGCTCCCCTCCCAGGACTTCAGGTTTCCTGCTGGTGAGGAGGGGTTTAGCCCGCAAAGCCCTGAGGATGTCGGCCCTGAGGCCTGTCTTCCTCAACTGTGAAATTAGCTCTGGAGGCCCTTTCCCCTGGGGTGAGGGTCGTGGGTCCCTACCTGCCTGCTGTGAAGCAGGTCCCATTAGCAGCACCGATGGTTGAAAACGCCACAAAGAGTGGGACGACCCAAGAGGCTGGGTAGAGTACACGGTCACCATATGTCTGATGAGAGAAGTGAGGAGTCCTGAGGGTCTCGCATGGGGCTCCAGGAGCCCTGGGTCCCAAGAAAGCGGTGCTGTCCCAGAGGGCCCGGCCCCCACCCCCTGAGGTGAATGAGGCCTCTGACCCCTCCTGCAGGGGAAAAGCGGAGAACCACTTGGAAGGGAAATGACGTGGCCTCTTTTCTCCTCATCAGAGTATCTCAGTATCTTTTGATGGTAACAAAACTCTCTCCTCCACCTCACCCCGTCATAACGCCTCATCATCTCCTTATCTCTTGGACACTCTGACCTCTCACTGCCTTGCTCCCTCACTCAGAATGACCTTGTCCTCCCTCCCACCTCAGCAGGATGAACGCAGCTCCCCACGCTCCCCATCCTTGTCACCTCGTTCTCCAGTTCCTGCTTGGTTTCCTGTCCTACCCCAACTCCCAGAGGCACCCAGCACATGGGCCCCCACACCTTTCCCACAGTCCCTCACACTGCTCCCTCTTGTGCTCCCTCCTTCTTACCCAGCTTGAAGTCCACAGCGCATTGTTGTAACTCCTTCCGCAGGGACTCCTTGCACTTTCTCTCCCTCCCACTTGTCTGTCAAAGCCCCGCCCTGCCCCAGGCCACTGGAGTGCTGGAAAGGGAACCTGCCTGTAAGCCGGAGGCCTTTAGCCTCCGATGGGTCTTTGGTGCTGCCCTAACCTGTTCCGCCTCCCATCCCCCAGCCCATGATGTCCCTCCTGCCCTGTGAGGGTCCTGCCTTGCCTGTGCCCTCCCACAGAGACCTGGGCACTCACCACGGCCACTGCCTGTGACTGCAGGAGCTCGGTTGCTGTCATCACAGTGAAGTAGGAAATGTTCATGAGGATGTAGCACGCTGTCACCAGTGGAATCCCGATGATAATAGCCAGGGGCAGGTTTCTGGGATGGGCAGGAACCCAGGGAGCCAGGCTCAGGCCAGGGCACCCTTGAGAGACTCATGAGATTGCTGTTCTGGTTCAGTCTTTCCTTCCCGCTGCCCTGGCCAGCCCTCCCTCTGCTTCCTGCGCTGGGCCCCTGGGCCAGGGACACAGCTGCCCTTCCTGAGGCTCACCCAGCACGGCACTTGTGAAACAGTTCAGCCCAGTGGACACAGGTGACATCTTCAGGGAAGAAAGAACTCTCCCTCTCTCTGCCTCCCAGGCAGTAAAATTGAATTGTTTATATCAAAATAAGCCAGAGATAAATTCTTCCTTCCTCTCAGCAACCCTTGCACAACCCAAAACCAAATGGAACTCTAAGGAATGGAAATGAGCTTATAGGAAACCACTCAGTGTCTGGAAGGGTGTCTGGGATCATGGGAGGAGCTGTTCCCCTTTGCTGGGGAGAAGAGAAATCCACTTGCTGGGCCATTGCCTCCTGTTTTGACCCAGCTTTCTCACCTGAAAGGGTTTCTAAGTTCTTCTGTGATGTAATTGAGTTGATTCCTAGAGAAAGAAAAGTAACACGAGTAACATAATTTGTGAAGACTGTGAAACAAAATAAATATTGGCCTCATTTAAGATTCTCCACCATAGAGAAATTCTCCTGCAGGAATTCTGTGGTAATTTCTTCTTCTTTTTTTTAATCCTCACTCAAGGATATGTTTTTATTGACTTTAGAGAGAGAAGAAAGGGGAGAGAGAGAAAAAACATTGATGTGAGAGAAACATTGATCCATTGCCCCCCAGCCCCACATGTGCCCCGACCAGGGATGGATCCCACAACCTAGGTGTGTGCCCTGACCGGGAATCAAACCTGCAACCTTTTGGTGTACGTGGCCAACAGTCCAATCAACTGAGCCACCTGGCCAGGGCTCTGTCATAATTTCTTTCAGAGAAGGCCCTAGAGATGCTAGGGCTGCAGAGATCTGCACGTCTGTTAGTTGGTCCTTGCCCTCCATGGCAATCATGTGAATTTTCAAGAATTATTAGCAGAAACGAGTCCCCAAGATGCTTTGAAAAAATGAAAAACTCTTTGAAAAGAGAATGAAACCTGCAGATTCTTTGCATAAGGGAAGACCAAGGTCATGGACGACCACACTTCTTCCTTAAAGGTCATAAGCAGAATCTCCATTGACTAAACCTTGTATTTTCAAAGGGGAAATGGAAGTGCTGCTGAATATTCTTGCCTTGTCCAGTGCCTGGGCTGCCCTGATTGCCCCAGATGAGCTAAGCCTGTGTGCTTCTGCAGAAGCTTCTGGCACTGGGGCCCCACCCCTTCCTGCTCCCAGGCCTCCATCAAGGGCGAGTGGGAAAAAGGGGCAGGTGTCTTGCTTGGTGTGTCTGGGTCTGAGAACAGAAGGGTGAGGGGTGCTGTGCTTAACAAAAGGGAGACCTGAAGGTGAATTTTAGGGTCCCACAAAAGCTCCAGAAAGGAGAAGTCATTGCTTTCCACACAGTTTCAGATAAGAAAGCCTGGAGAGCCCACAGTCAGACGCGCTGTATCCGGCGGCCTTACCATCCGTCGTACGCCCAGAGTCCATTGTAAAATGCCAGACTGATGGCTCCCACAGACAGCTTGGTGCTCTCAAAAGAATTTTCAAAATTCTTCGTATTTCCTGTAAGTAAGCCAGAGAGTAAATAGTGGTTGTCAGCTGACCAGAGTGGGACTTTGCATCAGCTCCATGGGAAAGATTTATGACCTCAAGTTATAAACAAACTCTGAGGAGCTGGGAAACTGAAGATTCTTTCTGTTGAGTGTTTGCCTTAGGGATATGCTTAGCAGTAAGAAGTCCAGATGAAAAGGAGGCCCCTGTGTGTGGTGGTCACCCCCCCTCCCACCGAAGGTCACCTTGGGCCAGGAGGACAAGTCCGCTGATGATGATGATGGCCACGATCACAAGCTTGGCCGCTGTGAACACGTTCTGGACATAGCTGCCTAGCCGCACACTCAGCGCATTCACCGTAGTGATGAGTACTGGGAAGGGGGGCAATATTTTGTGTCAGGGGTTCAATATCTCTGTTCTTAAGGTTCCTTTCTATCCCTCCAACCTCCCCTCATGATGATCTTTGAAATCCAAGGGCGATGGAGAAGCAGCCAGACCCCAGCCAAGCGCTACCCTTTGGACAGCCTGCGCCACCCCCTCCCAGACAGCTCCCACACCCGAAGAGCACAGATGACACAGGGTGACAGGCTTTGGGCCAAAGCCAGACACTGCCTCATTCCTCACCTCCCTCCAGGCCTACTTGGCCAGTTTCTGGATGAGCAGGAGCCAAAGCCAGAGCATCCCCACCTCATCTGTGCCAGGTCTTTTCCGATCCCTGCCCAGGGTTTCAGACTTGAGTACTCACAGATGGCAGCGGCAGCCAGGCATTTAATGACAATTTCAGGAGGTTGGCACCCTGAGTAGAAGGGTGCAGCAGCGTATTCCGAAAAGCTGAGGCAGATGATGGCAAAGGATGAGGGTTTTGTGATGAACAAGCTAGTCCAGGAGAAGAGATAGGCAGGGATGGGGCCAAAGGCCTCCATCAGGTAAGGGTATTCGCCCCCCGACTTGGTGATCATTGTACCAAGCTCCGCAAAGCACAGAGCACCTGGAACACAGAAAGAAGGGGATCCAAGGCCCCTGGTGAGGCGTAGCCCTGGTGAGAGAACCCTCCTCGCCTCTGGGAGCCCAGGGTCGGGGCCCTGCTCGCAGGGGCCCACCATGGTGCCCTCTCATTGATTCTGTTGAGTTCCGACCATTGGATGTTTTGGCACAGCCTGATTTACACCTATTGCGCACCAGCATTGAGGGGACTTGGCAGCAGCTAGGCCCAGGTACAGGACAGTGCTCAATAGCTTGGTCCCACATGCCACAAGAAACTTGGCCAGGGAGCGGCATCTTTCTTACCCAGTGTTGCAAGAATCCCACATGCTGCCCATATGATGAGACAGGGCCCCACAGCTTCCGTGTTGCTGAGCACAGACTTGGGAGAGATGAAGATCCCAGAGCCGATGGTGGAGCCCACGATGATGCAGATGCCACTGAGCAGGCCCAACTTGGATGTGGAGGAAGGAGAGGAGAATTAATGCTGCAGCGGATCCAGCTCAGATGGCCAGTCTCAGCCCGCTCCCCGCCTCAGTCCCTCCCTCCTTCCCTCTGTTCCAGCCAACACAGCCCCACAGGAGGCCCTTTCCCAGGCACTTCACCCAGTGCTGTTCCAGGAGTAACACCAGGACGTTGCTCCTGGGGCTTTGCTCACACTAAATCCATCAATCTCCACAACAGCCCCAGAGTCAGGAATATCACGTCATATCCATTTTACAGAAGAGAAAATGGAGCCCCAGAGAGGTTACATTCCTGCCCAGGGTTATGGGGCCAGGGCAGGCATACCTGGCTGAGCTCCCATGCGCCTACACTACCCTTACCACCCTGGATAGAGGGGCTGTGAAGGTTAAGGTTGATTTAGCAAACAATCCCCAACAAGAAAGACTGTAGGTACTAAGAAGAACAAGTTGGCAATTAGTTACAAATTAGTCATGGGGATGTAAAATACAGCATAAGGAATATAGTCAATAATATTGTAATGACTATGTATGGTGCCAGGTGGGTACTAGAATTATCCAGGGGATCACTTTGTAAGTTACATAAATGTCTAACCACTATGCTGTACGCCCTGGCTGGTTTGGCTCAGTGGATTGAGCGTCGGCCTGCGAGCTAAGTGTCGCTGGTTCGACCTTCCAGTCAGGGCACAGCAGAGAAGGAAAACTCTGACTCCAAAAAACCTCCGCTGCCTTGCGGCATACCTCTTCAGGGGAAAGGCTAAGGGAGTAAACCCCGACAGAAAATCCGGAGCCGGAGTCCCTAAGGCGGTTTGACGTTGTAGTCAACACCGGCAACTCCTGCGGCGCACCTGAAACCAAGCTGTATTGACTCCGTCTTTCCCTTGGACCCTTCAGCTGCGAAGAGAGGGGGGGTCTGCTGCATGGGCAACAGCAGACCCTCCATATCACCCTGCCCAGGCTCTGTAGCTTCAGCTTCACTGGAGAGGACACTCCAGCATCATCGCAAGATGTCGATTCAACACGGGAGGAGACAGATACCGTGTCACTCCCGAGTCGGACTGCACAGCCATTCTCGGCGGTGCAGATAGACTCTTAAGAAGCTACACCATCGTCTCTCAAGACGGACGGCTGCCGACGATGCTGTACACCAAGAACTAATATAAAATAATGTTGAATGTCAACTGTAATTGACAAATAAATTTTAAAAAAGAACGAAAGAAAGAAAGAAAAAGAAAGAAAGAAGAAAGAAAGAAAAGAAAGAAAGAAAGAAAGAAAGAAAGAAAGAAAGAAAGAAAGAAAGAAAGAAAGAAAGAAAGAAAGAAAGAGGAAGAAAGAAAGGCTCTAGGAACATGCCTGCTGGCTGGGCTAAGCAGAACAGAGCTTCTCCCCTAGAGCTAATAGCAAAATCAGGGCTTGGGATCCCCGCCAGGGGCATCAGAGGGTGGGATGAGAGATGAGCACTGGAGACCCCCAGGGACAGAAATACTTGGGGGCTGTGAACTTTTTCTGGTGCTTCCGGCTTAGACACACACCGTTTGATTCCACTCCTACCAGGTTCCAGAGCAGACAAACTAATCTGCAGCGATAGAGCTCATGTGAGGGCCTCACTGGGGAAGGGGCAAGAGGGGACTTTCTGGGGTTATAAGTTCATCACAAAGCATCAAACTGAACACTGAAGAGCTATAAGAGCTATACATATCACTACGTGTGAATTATACAAGAATCAAGTAAGAAAACCACCTTTTTTTAAAAAGGGAGAAACTGTCTGATTCGGGCCCATTCTTTTAAGGTCAGCCTTCAGAAGCCACCGACCAGGTGCCTGGAGCCTGAGGTGAGTGTGCTTGTCTGCCTGTGTGGGCAGAGCTGCGCTCAGGGTTAGAGCCCAGGGAACAAAGCTTGCCACAAGGCACACACACGATTGAAGGAGGGGTCCCAGGGAGCAGAGTCAGCTTCAGTTCTGGCCTCAGGGCCAGGAGTAGGCTCCCAGGGCAGTCTCAGTCTCAGCTTTCCTCCTGTATTGGTAGGTGGGCTCGCCACCACCTAGGGGTCCTTCTGAATCCTCCTTCTGCTGAAGTCTGCATTCCTCCTGGGTGCCTGAGTTTAGGACTCGCTGGGGTTAGCTAAATTGTGCTCTTTCCATGGCCAAAAGGGAGGGTGTTGCTGCCTATCAGCTGACTCCTGGGGACCCAAGATCCCAGGCTAACCCTCAGTCAGGCCATGTCCCCACCCTATCAATCCCCAGACCCCTCCTCCCTCTGCTCCCTGTGTTGCTGGGAGTGGGAGCTCAGGAGGCGTCTCCCAGCACTCAGCCCACTCCTCCCACTCCGGAAGCCACCCCGATCTTGCTCAGGGCCCTCAATTCTCGTCCTCTGAGTCTGAAGCTTGTTGCTCCCCATTCACCCGCTGCAGCTGCCGTCTACCTGGGACTAGTGCTGCTCAGTGTGGAGCGTTCAGCTCCTTTTTGCCTCTGCTCACCTGCTCCCCAATGCTAGCTCCACCTTACACAAGCTCAGGGCCCCCAAAGGCTGCAGGCACCTCAAGGCCAGCGCTTACTCTATTCCAACCCAGAGCGCTCACCTATGGCAAACCCATATCAGAGTCAGCACCCAGCTAGACTTGCTAAGCAGGAGTGGGAGTTTCTTATCACTGGAGTTATTCAGACATAAGTGGGACAGATATTTGGTGAAGAGGACATCAGGCTGAGCGAACAGCAGCTCCCCCAGGCTTGCCCAGTGCACAGGAGCACACATACATTAACTTCACAAGAATATGCTGAGCTCACTGATAAGAGGGAAGGAAATTCAGTACAAAGGAAAGAGAAAAATGTTCATTTAGAGCTGTCCTGTACAAATCAGAGGTCAGCGGGGCCTTCACCTGGTGGCTCCGCATTAGCGTGCCCCACCCGGCTGGGGAGGGGCCTGTCCAGAAGAGCCACCTTACCTCCTTTTGGAGACTCGTGGTCTTGGGTTCATTACTCTGGATGGACTTCTGGTCCTCTCTCCTTTTTCTCAGGCTTGTCTCCTCCATTTTCCCCTCCTGTCAGTTCTTGGAGGCTGCAAGGAGGGCCTGGGTCTCGATTCAGCAAATGCTCTAGCAGACAGGATGCAAACGGAAGCTCAGCGAGGGCTCTTCTCTGCTAACACACTGGGTTGGGGGAGCCAACTCCAAAAGCAGATTATTAGCTTCTGTTTTAGGAGAGTACAGATGTCAACCCCTTACGGATGATTTGCTCAGTTCCAGGAATAAGAACTTTTCGTGGTGCTGTTCAGGCCTTGGGAACAGAGCTGGGTTGTCTTGACGCCTGAATCTCTGGGTTCCTAACCCTCAGCACTGACAGGCTTGGAAAGGCATTCTACCTCCATGGATCAACTTCATTTTTTTCCAAAGTGAAGAGAAGTGCTGTATTTAATAGTAAGATTTCTGGAGTATACTTAGTAGAACCAAGTTTGAGGAACTCATAATTACTTCCCCCAAGTAAGGCGCCGCATGCATACTAGATCCACCATGCAAATGCTTTTCATTGGTGGGGCAAGGAATGAAAAAAAGTGCTGAGAAAAATCAGTTCTCAGGCATCACTAGCTGATGGTCTTGTCCTGTACTCTTTCTCTAAATGAAGTCCCTTTCCAGACGCGGACCAGGAAAGCGATGAGCCTGCCCATCACCCATAGGTCTTACCTCCTTGTTGACTTCGCAGAGCCAGGGGGTTGCCCGTGCGGAGGAGCGCCTGTGTCTGCTCGGCTGTGCCCTAGGAATGGACATGTCTCGTGCCCAGGAGTGGAGGAAGCCAGAAGGTACAGAGGTCAACAAAGGTAATTATTAAACGTTTTTTTAAAGCAACGAAGCTTGGATGCACCACAACAAGAGGGGAGGGTCGGGCAAGACAATTCGTCTCCAGAAACGTTTTTGTTTTGTTCATTTGTGTCTAGATCAATTTTTTTTTCTTAATTAAATTCCCCTAAATCAGCTACATCCCATAAGAAGAAATCTCTCTAAAGACTAGAACCAGAGGAAATAAACTTTGGAACCAACTCTTTTATTACCTTAATTGGCCATATTTACAACTCCAGTCAGGCAGTACAAACAAACCACTGAGCTTGTAATTCATCCATTGCAAGAGATGTTTTCTCCCTTACCCTGGAATTTTCTCCGGGAAGCCTTCAAGCTGGCCAGAGGGTGGCGAGTCCTTCCCACTGACCTTTGACAGGGTTTGGGTTTTGGCACCACCTGGAACCGCAACAGAGTTTGGCACGTGCAGACACAGCAGTGCGGTCTCCTGCAGGTCCCCGACTGCCTGCACCTGCACCTGCAGCTGCACTGGTTCAATCTGATGGTGCTGCTGGTGTTCTAGGACCCCAATCCTGTGTTCAGCACTGTAGAGTGGAAAGAGGCACAAAACGTCAATGGCTCTACACTCTCAGTTACCTAATGGGGAAACTGAGGCTCTGAGAGGGAAAGAAGTGCATCTAGGCCACAAAGCTCTGGCCCCAGACCCAGAGGTCTGACTCTCAGAGAGGGGACAGAGGAGCTCCAGCTGTACCTCCTGCTGGGGGCTGACACACACCTTCCCACCAGAGCTGACTCTCAGGTGGCAGCTGTAACCCCTTGTCTCAGAAAAGGCCTTCCTCCGGGACTGGAAGAGCCCAGCCTGAAACAGTGTTCCTGCTATCACAGCCACCTCCTGGGCAGCCTTGCATTGGGGTAAATTTAGCATCATTCAAAATATCCAGATGAGACCAAAGGTCACAGGATAGAGCTAAGCAAGTCACTGGAGATCCCTTAGAGAGGATTTTGGGACAGGCTGATCTGACAGAAATGCAGATTTCTCAAGGTTGTCTCTTAGAGCCATCTGGGGAATGTGGGGACCCTTGCTGTCCCTGATTTAGAAGTTCGTTGCCTATCCCCTGTGTGATGCCACACCTACACAAGGCATCCTCTCCCCTGCCCACCAAGGCCAGAGTCCCCAGCAAGGTGCTCATTCATAGGATCCTGCACCTGGAGCATGGAGGCCAGAGGCCAGGGTGGGACCTGCAGACCCTAGACAGGACCTGCCCACAACTTCACTCAAACATAGCCCACCTACACTTACAAAACTCTACAGAATGCTCCTGCATCAAGGTGGCCTCCAGAAACCAAGAGAGGAGGGTAAGGTGTAGTGGTGGGTGGGAAGCCCTCTGGTCACGTGACTTCAGGGTTACTTAGCCCCTCTCCAAGCATCCAGTTCTGAATCTGCAAGATGGGGCTGCTAGGGCCACAGCCCTCGTGGACCATGAGGACTCCAGAAGGTGACCCATTCAACCCCAGCCCTTGGTTAGCACAGAGGCTCCCTGTCTTCTTGGGCCTCTGCCAAGGCTTGAGTTTGGGACATGGGGTGGGTGAGGATCCTTTTTTGAGGGTCAGAATATATTTCAGCTAATTTTTGGTCCATTGTGGGCATTTCTTTGCTTAAAGCTGTTGTTTCTTTTCTTTTTTCCCTAGCAGAATGAGTACTCAACCAATTACACTGGGGAACACAGTCTTCGTTGAATTAGATCTGACACTTGTTTTTGACTAACTTTTGGCATCTGAATCCAAAAATGACCCCAGTTTTTCTCTATCATGTCAACCTTTTAAGGTACAGGATACCCTCCCTTTGCCCCAAAAATCATACAAAATGTACATACAAAGGAAAATAAAGAAAAAATTACCTGAATATACTGCTTATTTAGAGTTATTTTATTCATATCAAAGCTATATATTGTTACTGTAAGTCAAATTGTATACAAATAGTAAAGTTCTACTACCAAACATACATATTAATGTATTTTATCTTTTCAAACAACAGGCTAGTAAATGCCAAAATGAGATACTTGGAACAGTCTCCTTCAGCTGACAAAGCTTTAACAAATGGCTTCATGAGACCCAGTTTTGTGTGCAGAGGTGGGAATATAGTGTTCTTTCTGTCAACAAGTGGCTCATGTAGAATGTTTGGATCTCCAGATTTCAGGTCAGATCTTGGAGGCCAATTCGAATCCACCCAATGCTTCTCACGAGCTCTGCTGTCCCACATACACAGAAAGCAGGGATACTTGGTGTATCCACGTTGCTGACCAAGAAGGAAACAGACCATTTTAAGGTCAACACAGATGATCCAACTGTGCTTGTGATATTGCAACAGATCAATGACTCTCTTTATGTCTTCATATTCTCCATGAAAATAAACTGAATGGCCAGTTGGGACTGCACCAAATAAATTGCCATTGTGGAGGAGGACACACTTCAAGATCCACTTTGAGTTATCGATGAACAGTCGCCATTCAGTTGCATTATAGATTGGAATTCCCAATTCCTCCATTAAACCATGTATGTTATGGCAATACACAAAGCCACCATCACTTCAAAAGTACTGCAGAAATGCACTTTCTCTTGATTGAAAGTAGGATACCTTCGCTCCTTTTTCAAGCAAGTTTTTCTCATGCAGTCTTGATGCTAGGAGTTCTGAAACCTCTTTGCATAGTCCCAAATCTTGTGTCAAATCATTCAACTAATGCTGATCAAATCTCTTATGAACTGAGTCATCTTCAATTTCAAAATCTTCATCATTGCTGTCAGTTCTTCACCATACTCCTGTTTTTCGAAAGAGGGTAGTTCAGTGAAAACTGGCACTAGGATTTCAGCTGAATGAGGCACTGGGCATATAGCTGATGCTAGACTAGGATACTCTATTTACACTTATTTTTCTTGTTATATCCTGACGTTTTCACTATACAAAAGTAACAGTCATTTGAATGATCTCTGGGCTCTCGCCAAACCATAAGTATACTAAATGGCAATTTATCACGTGTTCCCTTCATCCACTTCTGTAACCTCTCGACACACTGCTTGCACACCTTGTGAGAGGCCCAAGACTTATCTTGATCACCAAGTTTTACTTTAAAATATGCAAAATAGGCTTGCCTGACAAATGCGCTGATGTTTATCCTTTGGGAATGGTGAAACTGCCACAGATATAACAAAACGAATCAGGGTTGTTTAGGCACTTATGATGAGAAATAGCAGAGGCAGACATGATCTGAAGGAAAGGAAATAAGTATGTGTGTAAATGAAAAAATAAATTCTGCTAACTCCTTGTATACAGACAAGAACTCAGACTACACTTCAGAACAAGATTCACTATATAGAGCAGCACACAACCTCTCACCACACTGTCTCATGTGTAACTGAATAGCCTAGGCAAGTGTGAACCTGTCGCTGGTCTCCAAGGTCATCCCCCACCCCTCCCCTCTCGAGGGAGGTTTGCTCTCAGCCAATAGGAGAGCACTAGTGCTTCCCCCGCTCCAGGCTTGATCCAGCCTAGAGTGGTTGCATTAAGATAAGCTGTACAGAAAAAACTTGACGTGATAGAAGAAAACTAACTGCAATTTTGAAATCAGCATGCCAGTTAAGTCTAAAACAGCTAAAAATTGAACTCAACAGGAATTACGTTAAAAATTGTTCCCCTGTGTTATCATAAGTCCTCCAAGCCCCAGAGAATAATCTGGATTTTAAAAAAAACACATTTCTCACTCCCTTTCCCCAGTTCTTCTTCAAAATCTCTGGCTCATATTGCATCTCATTCTTCTACCTCATGGCTGGAGTTTTACCTCATTGCAGTCAATTCCCTCTTATAGTTAATTTCCTAGGAAGTTTTATGTTTTTTTTTTTTCCTATAACCTCCATTATTTAAGTTTCTGCTAAAGCTCTTGACCTTCACTTAAAAATTGTGCTTTTTCCAATTGCAAAGCTGCTTGCAGTTTGAAGATATGAACACCTTCTGCATTTTATTTTATCCTCTTTGATTTGGTGTGTGTGTTTGGTTCCCTTCCCCTGGAATGGTTTTCAGCGATGTGTCTAGCCTAGCAGTGTATACCTCTTTCTCCACAGCCTCTTGTCCTTGTGTCCTCTAAGTCTCCCCCTCCATGATAGAGGCAGAGTGAAACAGACCTGCTTCTGAGTTTTCAAACATTTTTCTGATCCTAAGTTCACTTGGCCTATGTTCCTTCTCACTGGTGCTGGCTGTAGAGCTTCTGGGGGACCCAAAAGACCAGGTAGTAGGTGTTTACTCACCTACCTGACTTCTCCCTGGAAGAACTTGTGGAGTCAGGGTGAGACAAGCAAGTAAGCCAGACCAAATGGAATAGGGAAACTGACACTGATAGTTAAATGGCCAAGCTCTTTATAGCCATCTATTAAATGGCAAAATCCTATCTTCCAATGAAAGAGGAAGTTAAAGGCATAAACCTCATTTTTGCTCATCAGCATAGAGCTGATGCATATTCTGTTGAGATCCTCTCCTAAAACCTCCCCTAAACCCCCAGCCTTCAAAACTCTCAAGACAAAGGACCCAGCGCGCTTCGCCTTCCCCTTCCCCCTCTCTCTCCTTCCCCCACAGGTGTGCATCTCCTAAGCTCTAAGGGTCCCCATGAGACTTGCGGCCAGGGGAGCAGTGGCAGTGGCAGCTCGGCAGCTTGTCCGAGGCTAACCCCCTGAACCTGTCTGCAAGGCCCCTTTTCTCTGACTTCCCAGTGAGCCAAAGCAGCCCCGCCCAGGCTCTCCTGTTTCTTTGTCTGCGTTTAGCCCTTCCTTGTTTCACTGTCCTCAGCTTTATAAACGTACTCTCAAAACCACCCAGACACGTGTTGTGAAATCTTTCCTGCATGAAATCAAGAACCCACACACTACAGGCAGGCCTGAGGCAGACCTGCTCTGGGCCTGGTCCCTTTCTGGAATAAGCAAAGTCTTTCAGTGTCAAGAACTTAACAGTCCAACCATAAAACAATTAGCAAGGAAAGCACAATTTAAAAACTCTTATCTTGGAAACAATCTAAATCTATTATTTCTGGGAACTATTGGAACAGTGCAATACCACCTTTGAACTTTGTCCTTATTTTTGAGATATAATCGACATATTACACTATATTCATTTCAGGTGCAGAACGTAACAATTTGATATTTGTATATATTGCAAAATAATCACCACAATAGTCTGCTTCACTTCTACTAACTCACATAGTTACAGATGTTTTTTGTGATGAGCACTTTTAACATCTAGTCTCAGCAACTCTGAAACATACAATACACTATTTTTTTTTTTAATATACATTTTTAATCCTCACCCAGGGCTATGTTTTGAGAGAGAGAGAGGGAGAGATCAATATTAATTGGTTGCCTCCTCACACACCCTGACTGGGATAGAATATGAAACCTAGGTGTGTGCCCTAACCAGGAATTGAACCCACAACTCTTTGCTGTATGAGTAATGCTGCAAACAACTGAGCCACCTGACCAGGGCTACAGTACAGTATTATTAACTACAGTCACTGTGCTGTACATTATATCCCCGGGACTTACTTATTTTATAACTGGCAGTTGTACTTTTTGAACCCTGGCATCCATTTGCCTCCCACCCCCTACCACTGCCTTTGGCAACCACCAGTCTCTTCTCTATATGTGTGAGTTTGGTTTCTTCGGGTTGTTTACATGTATGTGTGTGTGTGTGTGTGTGTGTGTGTGTGTGTTTAAATTCCACTGTTACAGGAAAGGGACTGGGCTTGAAGCAGGTCTGCCTCAGGCTGGCCTGCAGTACATGATCTCTTGACTTTGTACAGGAAAGATTTTACAACACACGTCCAGGTGATTTTGCGAGTACATTTTTTAAAGCTGGGGACAGTGGAACAAGGAAGGGCCTAGGATTGAAGAAGCAACAGGAGAGAGACTAGGTGGGGCTGCTTTGGCTCACTAGAAAGTCAGAGAAAAGGGGCCTTGGAACAGGTTCAAGGAGGTTCAGAACACACTGCCACTGCCCATTGCTCCCCTGGTTGCAATGGGAACACTTAGAGTTTAAGAGAAAGAAAGTAAAAAGTTTGTGCCCAAGATAAGGCAGGGCATGTTCCAGAGAAAACCTGAGTTAGCTTCTCTGTCTTGAGGGGTTTTATCTTTTTCTCAAAGGCAGAGATTTTAGGGAAATCTTGGGGGAGGATTCCAACAGAATATTCATTTGTGTTCCAGGTGTGCCCTTTCAGGGTCGTGGTCTCTATTGATTGCTTCGCGCCAGGGCCAGGGGTCATCAGTCATTGCAGCTGGTCCTGGTAACACCCACCTGGTTTTGCTGCTTTTCTGGAACTGAAGCTGAAACACAACTGAGGCCTAGATGTCATCTCTAGGGAGGAAAGGGCAGGTGTCTACGCTGCATAGCCAACGATCTGCCAAGGGAGGAGAGGCCACCCTGGGGTGAGGTCCAGCACCAGGTTTGCCTGTTGCTAGGCACTTGGAGCCTTCTGCCCTGTCATCTGTATCTGACATAACTTACTTGGCCAGTTTGTTTAGCCATTTGTCTCAGTTTCCCCATTCCACTTGCCAAGGAATCTTCCTTGCTTCTTCCCATCCTGCCTCACCACATATAAGGAAGATCACATGTAATTATTTTCTTCTGTCAGACTTATTGCACTAAGCATAATGTCATTAAGGTCCTTCCATGTTGCCACAAATGGCAGAATTTCCTTTTTTTATAGCTAATATTCTATTACATATATATATTTATAGATATAAAAAATACACACAACCACAGAGTTATCCATGGATTTAACCAAGGATTGAAAATATTTGAAGAAAAGTTACATTGTTGCCTACAATGGCACACATTTTTTCTTCTCATTATTCCCTAAATAATACAGTGTAACAACTATTTACATAGCATTTACATAGTATTAGGTATTATAGGTAATCTAGAGATGCTTTAAGTATACAGGGAGGTGTGTGTAGGGTATAGGAAACACTATCCTATTTTATATAAGGGACTTGAGCATCTACAAATTTTGGTTTCCAAAGGGGCCCTGGAACCAATATCTGGTGGATACCAAAGAACAACTGTAATATATTTTCTTTATCCATTCATCCATTGATGGAGCCTCAGGTTGTTCCATGTCTTAGCAACTGTGAATAATGCTGAAGCGAGCATGGAGGTTCAGATGTCTTTTTGAGTTTAGTGTTTTCATTTTCTTTGAGTAAATACCCAGAAGTAGAATTGGCTGTATCATATGGTAGTTCTATTTTTAGTTTTTTGAGGAACAAATCTCCATACTTTTTTCCATAGTGGCTACACATTTCCATGAATAATGGACAGGAAATTCTCCACACCCTTGCTAACACTTGTTATTTATTGTCTTTTTTTTTTTTAATGCCCTATGAAAACAGAACACACATGTTAATTTATGCAACATAATCCACAAACCAGTCTTTAATCTGTGAGACTGTCTTATTGAGAAGACATCCACTTGCAAGGCACTTGACATTCTTCTTGCCTGTAAATCTTTGATGATGTCACAGACCTAGTTTAACTTTCAAATGAAAACAAACTTTAAATGAAAATAAACTTTAAAGACAGTTAGCAGCACTAGTTTATAGTCTACCACTGAGCATTGTGATTTCCTTGAATCGCGATTGTTCTTAAGATTACCCTCCTTGTCATTAAAGGGACTGCATTATGTCCAGTTTTAATTTATCCTGTTCATTTGCATAAACACAACAAGAGCATCAAATGATCATATATGATCTTTAAGTCTGCCTTGCTGGAACTTACACAAGGAACCTTTAGGGTGACCTTCAGTGTGACCTTCAGTCTGCCCTTCAGGGCACAGAAGCTGAGCCACATACCTGCCATTCAGCCTTGCCTGTAAACAACTGTCTTTTCCAAGTCTTTCAGGTTTTCTATTGTGCCTTAAGGTTCCTTCTAGTCATCTTTCATGAAAGCAACCTTCGTTCCTTCCCTGGAAAGATTGCCATGAACCGTACAACCAACCAAGGTACCTGGCCTTTTATCTCATGGGCTTTTATTACTTTCAAAAGTCAATCCCAGTTCCTCAGGGCTTTTTGGTAACAACCAGAGCCCAAGCATGCCTCCTTTAGTCATGACGTTCCATTCCAAGTTTTGGTTAACAAAACCTCTACTAACAACTGGCCTTATTTGTTTTATGCAAAGAACCTTATGTCATTACCTACTTCTTCAGGGTGCCAAATTCTGGAGGGGTCAGGTAGGGAGGAAAATATACAGTGTGAAGGAAAATCCTTGTCCTTTTAACATTCACTAAAATTGCATTTCCATACTTTACATTTTCTTGTTCACTTTCCTACATGTGAATTTTTTGGGGGGAAGGGTGGATTTGATGGCTCATTTATTAATTTATTTTGCTTTCATTATTTTCCCTCATTAAAATTTTTTTTCTATTACAGTTGTCCAACTTTTTTCCCTATTGTTTCCCCCTATGCTGCCCACCCCTTCTCCCACAGTTAATCCTCACCCCGTTGTCCATGTCCCATGGGTCATTTATATGTTCTTTGACTAGACCCTTCCCCTTCTTACCCCTTTTCTCTCCCTCACTGCTCCCTCCTTGTCACTATTAGTCTACTCCTTGTTTACATGCCTCGGTTCAATTTTGCTCATTTGTTTGTGTTGTTCATTAGTCTCCTGTATTAGGTGATATCATATGGTATTTTTCTTTCATTGCCTGGCTTATTTCGCTAAGCATAATTCTCTCTAGTTCCATCCATGTTGTCACAAATGGTAGGAGTTCCTTCTTTCTTTCTGCTACATAGTACTCCATTGTGAAAATGTACCAGTTTTTTTATCCACTCAACTACAGATGGGCACTTAGGTTGTTTCCAGCACTTGGCTATTGTAAATAGTGCTGCTACGAACATAGGGGTGCATAGGTTCTTTTGAATTGATGTTTCAGTATTCTTCAGATATAATTCAAGCAATGGAATTGCTGGTTCAAAGGCCAATCCATTTTTAGTTTTTTTGAGGAAATTCCATACTGTTTCCCACAGTGGCTGCACCAGTCTGCATTCCCACCAGCAGTGCACCAGGGTTCCCTTTTCTCCGCATCCTCACCAGCACATGTTGTTTGTTGATTTGTTGATGATGACCATTCTGACAGGTGTGAGGTGGTATCTCATTGTGGTTTTACTTGCATCTCTCTGATGGCCAATGATGTTGAGCATTTTTTCATGTGCTTATGGACCTTCTATATGTCCTCTTCGGAGAAGTGTTTGTTCAGGTCCTTTGCACATTTTTAAATTGGGTTTTCTTTCTTCTTGGTGTTGAGTCATAAAAGTTCTTTATATTTTGGAGATCAATCCATTGTCTGAGGTATCATTGGCAAATATATTTTCCCATATGGTTGGTTCCCTTTTCATCTTGCTGATGTTTTCTTTTGCTGAGCAGAAACTCTTTAGTTTGATGTAGTTCTATTTATTTTTTTCTTTATTTCCCTTGCCTTAGGAGATATAGCAGTGAAAATATTGCTACATGGGGGATATCTGAAATTTTCCTGCCTATGCTTTCCTCTAAAACTTTTATGGTGTCACAGCTTACATTTAAGTCTTTGATCCATCTTGAGTTTGTTGTGGTGTGTGGTGTAGGTTGGTGGTCTGGTTTCATTTTTTTGAATGTCCCTGTCCAGTTTTCCCAACATAATTTTTTGAAGAGGTTCTTTTCACTCCATCTTATGTTCCTTCCCCCTTTGTCAAATATTAGTTGACCATATAGTCCTGGGTTTATTTCTGGGCTCTCTATTCTGTTCCATTGATTTATATGTCTGTTCTTATGCCAGTACCAGACTGTTTTGATTACAGTGGCCTTGTAGTATAGTTTGGTATCAGATATTGTGATTCCTCCTACTGTGTTCGTCTGTCTCAAGATTGTTGTGGCTATTTGGGGTCCTTTTTGGTTCCATATAAATTTTTGAAGTATTTGTTCTAGGTCTGTGAAATATGTCATTTGTATTTTAATAGGGATTGTGTTGAATCTATAACTTGCTTTGGGTAGTATGGACATTTTAATGATACTGATTCTTCCTATTCATGAACATGGTATATGCTTCCATTTATTTGTATCTTCCTTAATTTCTTTCTTCAGTGTTATGTAGTTTTCTGAGTACATGTCTTTTACCTCCTTGGTTAAGTTTATTCCTAGGTACTTTATTTTTCTTGTTGCTATAGTAAATGAAATTTTTTTTCTAGTTTCTATCTCTGATCTTTCATTGTTGGTGTACAGAAATGCCTTCGATTTCTGAATATTAACTTTGTAACCTGCTATTTTGCCAAATTCACTTATAAGTTCAAGTAGTTTTTTCGTTGAGTCTATAGCATTTTCTATGTACACTATCATGTCATCTGCAAATAATGACAGTTTTACTTCCTCTTTTCCAATTTGGATACCTTTTATTTCTCTTTCTTGTTTGATTGCTGTAGCTAGAACTTCCAAGACTACGTTGATTAGGAGTGGAGAGAGTGGACATCCTTGTCTTGTTCCTGATCTTAGGAAAAATGTTTTCAGTTTTTGTCCATTGAGTATGATGTTGGCTTTAGATTTCTTGTATATGACCTTTATTATGTTGAGGTATGCCCCCTCTATTCCCATTTTGCTGATTGTTTTCATTAAATGTGTGTTGTATTTTCTCAAATGCTTTTTCTGCAGATATCTATTGATATTATCATGTGGTTTTTGTCTTTCATTTTGCTTATGTGGTGTATTACGTTTATTGATTCGTGAATATTAAACCATCCTTGTATCCCTGGTATGAATCCCACTTGATCGTGGTGTATAATCTTTCTAATATGTTGCTGGATCCAGTTTGCCAATATTTTGTTGAGGATTTTTGCATCTATGTTCATCAGCGATACTGGCCTATAGTTTTCTTTCTTTGTTGTGTCTTGACCTGGTTTTGGAATTAGGGTAATACCGGTTTCATAGGAAGAGTTTGGGAGTCTTCCCTCTTCTTGGATTTTTTGGAATAGTTTGAGAAGGATAGGAGTTAGTTTTTCCCTAAATGTTTGGCATAATTCACCTGTGAAGCCATTCGGTCCAGGGCTTTTTGTGCTGGGAGTTTTTTGATTACTGCTTCAATTTCACTAGTTGTTATTGGTCTGTTCAGGCTTTCTACTTCTTCTTGATACAGTTTTGGAAGATTATATATTTCTAGAAATATGTCCATTTCATCTAGGTTGTCAAATTTCTTGTGATACAGTTGTTCATAGTAATTTCTTACAATTCTTTGTATATCTGTGGTATTGGTTGTGATTTCTCCTCTTTCGTTTCTGATTTTATTTATTTGGGTCCTCTCTCTTTTTTCTTGATGAGCCTGGTTAAAGGCTTGTCAATTTTGTTTATCTTTTCAAAGAACCAGCTCCTGGTTTTATTGATCCTTTGAATTGTTTGTTTAGTCTCTGTCACTTAATTCTGCTCTGATCTTGATGATTTTCTTCCTTCCACTCACTCTGGGCTTTGTTTCTTGTTGTTCCTCTAGTTCTTGTACTTGTCGGGTTAGATTTTTTTCATTGAAATTCTTCTATCCCTTTTAGGTAGGCCCGTATTGCTATGAACTTTCCTCTCAGGACTGCCTTCGCTGTATTCCATAGGTTTTGAGCTGTCATATATTCATTATAATTTGTTTCCAGAAACTTTTCAATTTCTTCCTTGATGTCATTGTTAACCCATTCATTATAGCATGTTATTCATTCTCCATGAGTTTGAATGTTTTTGAGTCTTTTCCTTGATGTTGATTTCCAGTTTCAAGCCATTGTGATCTGAAAAGATGGTTGATATAATTTCAATGTTCTTGAATTTTCTGAGGCTTGTTTTGTGTCTTACTATTTGGTCTATCTTGAGAATGTTCCATGTGCACTTGAAAAGAATGTATATTTTGCTTCTCTGGGGTGAAAATTTCTATATATATCAACTACATCCATTTGATCTAGAGTGTTGTTCAATGCCTCAATATACTTGTTGTTTCTTTGCTTTGAAGATCTGTCCATTGTTGACAATGGGGTGTTAAAGTCCCCTACTATGAGTGTGTTGCTGTCTATAGCCTTTCTGAAGTCTTTCAAAATTTTCCTTAAATATTTGGATGCTCCTATGTTGGTTGCATGTATATTTACAAGGGTTATATCTTCTTGATGGACTGTCTCCTTAAGTATTATGAATTGTCCTTCTTTTCTCTCGTTATGGCCTTTGCTGTGAAATTTCTTTTGTCTAAGTATTGCTACCCCAGCTTTTTTTACTTGTCAATTGGCTTGAAACCTTTTTTTCTGTTCCTTCACTTTCAGTCTGTGTAAATCTTTTGTTCTGAGGTAGGTCTCTTGTAGACAGCATATACATGGGTCATGCTTTGTAATCCATTCAGCTACACTATGTCTTTTGATTGGTGCGTTTAATCCATTCACATTTAAGGTTATTATTGATAGGTATTTATTCGTTGTCATTTTCCCCCTTTGTACTTGTGTTCTTCTCTGTCTCTGTTTCTTCATCTTCTTAAAGTAGACCCTTTAGCATCTCTTGCAATGCTGGTTTGGTGGAGGTGTATTCTTTTAGCCTTCTTTTGTCTGGGAAACTCCTCATTTCACCTTCCTTTTTGAATGAGAGCTTTGCTTGGTAGAGTAGTCTTGGTTGCAGGCCTTTGTTTTTCATTGCTTGGAATATTTTTTGCCATTCCATTCTGGTTTGTAGTGTTTCTGTTGAGAAATCTGATGATAGCCTTATTTGAGATCCCTTGTATGTTATTAGCTGTTTTTCTCTTGCTGCTTTTATGATTCTCTCTTTGTCTTTGAATGTTGGCATTTTAATTATGATGTGCCTTGGAGTGGGCCTGTTTGGGTTCATCTTCATTGGAACTCTCTGTGCTTCCTGGACTTGTGTGACTTTTTCTCTCATCAAGTTAGGAAAATTTTCTGTCATTACTTTTTCAAACAGGTTTTCTATCCCTTGCTCCTCTTCTTCTCCTTCCGATATTTCTATGATATGGATACTGCTATTTTTCATATTGTCCTGCAGCTCTCTTAAAACCTCTTCATTCTTTTTCAGTCTTTTTTCATTTTGTGGCACTGTCTGGGAATTTTTTTCTACATTGTCCTCCAGCTCACTGATCTGATTTTCTGCTTCCTCTAGTCTTCTTTTAGTTCCCTGTACTGTGTTTTTCAATTCAGAAATTGTATTCTTCATTTCCTCCTGGCTCTTATTGATAGCTTCTATGTCCTTTTTCATGCTTGTGTAATTCCTAGTAAGTTCCTTGTAGTTTCCCTGGAGTTCTTTGTAGTTTTATTTGAGCTCGCTGAGCTCATTGAGCTTCCCTATAATCCACGTTTTGAATTCCATGTCTGATAGTTTGCTTTTTTCTATTTCATTTAACACTCTTTCTGGGGATTCCTCCTTTCCTTTCAATGGGGTTTTTTTCCCCTGTCTCCCCATTTTTGTGACTCTTCTTGTTTGTTGCTGCTTCTTAGATTGATCTGCACTTCCTGGGAGATCCTATTTCTTGTATTTTTGATGATAGCACTTCCAGCAGGTGTAAAATGCTATCTCTCCATGGTTTTGATCTGCAGTGCCCTGATGATTAGTGATGTTGAGCTCCTTTTCATGTAACTGTTTGCTATCTGCATGTTTTCTTTGAAAAAATGTCTATTTAGTGCCTCTGCCCATTTTTTATTTATTGGTTTTAGAGAGAGAGAGAGAGGAAGGAGGAGTGGTGCTGTGGTGAGATTAATTGTTCCACTTATTTATGCATTCACTGGTTGATTCTTATATGTGCCCTGACTAGAGATTGAACCTGTAACTTTGGTGTTTCAGGATGACAGTCTAACCAACTGAGCTACCTGGCCAGGGCCCTCTGCCCATTTTGTAATCAGATATTTTCTTTTAGTTATTGAAATTGTATGGGTTTTAAAATATATTTTGGGTGTTAACCCCTTATCAGATATATGATTTGAAGATATTTTCTCCTACTCCGTAGGTAGCTTTTTCATTTTTTTGATGGCTTCTTTGCTGTGCAGAAGCTTTTTAGTTTGGTGTATTCCCACTTGTTCATTTTTGCTTTTGCTGTCTTTGCTTTTCATGTGGCCATCATTTTTATGTGTTCCTGGTAACATAGTTCACAGATAATCTCCTGGAGGAAACCAGTACTCCACGTTCCAACTATAGTTTTTCTAAAACACGACTTCCCATCCTGCACCTATCACTTTTCATTGTCATTGTCATTTTCCTCTTTTCAAACATCATGTTTGTGCATGATGAAAATGTGTCTCAGCTGGCAAGGCCAGAGAAGGAAGTTTCTGAGTAACCCCATGCCTTTAGTAAAGAGTTATCGTTTTTGGTAATCTTGTTTCTATCTGTCAACATCCACCTCTGAGGGGAACTCACCCCTCCTTTGGGCTGTCACCCAAAGAACCCATTACTCCAGCCATGGGGAGGCCTTGTGGCTCCAGCTCAGCCCAGATGACACCATTTCACAGGATTTTATATCCTGAGTGAACCATGCGGAAGGTTTAAGAGTTTATTTAAGACAAACTAATAACACTCTGGGAACAAAGCTCATAAATGCTCTCGAGAATGACAGTTTTGCAGTTATTTTTATACATTTTGGAATTAAAGAGCAATGTCCAAGAAGATTACTTGAAGGTGGGAGAAAGCAAGTCAGGAAAACCTCTATGATTAGATTCCAGAAGAGTTAATAAGACTATGTGCTCCCTTGAGGGTGGTTACACCTCTGAGGGGTCTGGATGACTCCTGGCATTTCAGAGGCATGTTAGCCTAGACCGGTGATTTTCAACCCGTGTGCTGCAAGAATTTTTAAAACATGTAGTATCTGACTTTTTAGGCCAGGGCACTGACCTCTTTTCTCTTAGATTGTCAAATTAAAAAATGACAACAGCCAACATAACAATGGCTATGTAGTGTGAATGAATCAAAATTATACTGACTTTTTTTGGTCAGATCAGCAAAAAGTATATTTTTCAATGAACTGCAGATGTTTAGTAATTAGCTTATATGTGTCACGAGATGAAAAAGGTTGAAAATTGCTAACCTGGATGCACAAGAGCAATGGACAGAGCTTGCTGAAGGCAAAAATAACCCCTTTATAGGTCTGGGGCATGACCACCAACCATGACCTGCCCCATTAGGAATTTATTATCAGATCACCTTGTGAGGTTACATTTGATCATCAAGATTGTCAGATTTATTACAGAGCCCCCTTTTCATTCACAGGTTGATAGTGTCCAACTACTTGACTCTCCAACGAGAGTCACAGGCACCTCTGGGCAAGCAGTGACTGAGGAGGACCTTGGGGGAATCATCCAGGACACTGACATGCTCTGTATCTTGATTCGAGTGGTGGTTATGTAGGTGAGCATGGTATATACTTCAAAGCTGTACATTTTACCATATCTAAGTATGCTTCAATAAAGTATTGTTTATACTCATTCTCCTGGGATGAGAGCCACCCACCGAGGACTTGTCTTCCTGGATTTCTCCTGTTCTGTCACATGCTGCTCCCAGGTCAGCGGAGTTGGGGGTGAGGGGGTGCTGGACCGCGGTGGGTGTGTGGCCACCTGCAGGTGTGCTCGCACACTGAAGCACTGGGCCCATTTTCCTCCTGTTCCTGAATCCCAGAATGAGTTCCTCAGTGATGCTTCTAGAAAGACAGACTTGACCAACATTTTAAGAACAAAGACTCAAATTCACATAGAACAACACCTTTCATCAAGTAATGACAACACCTTTGATGTTAAGTAATAATAATAATAATAAATATGACAGAGTTCAGGATTAGGAAAATATAGGGCCATGATAAAATTAAATAAAATTAATAAAATTATCTACTTCTGTGCCTTTCTATAAAGAAGCCTCCTCTGAGGAGACTCGGCACTGTGGCCTCATGTCTAGGGGAGGACAGGTATGAAGGACAAGGTATGTCTTCCTCTAAGGCACACGACTTGGCCAGTGCCATCAGGGCTGGGCTCCAGCCCCAAAAGTCACAAAGCCACAAAGGGTGGCCCTGCAAGCTCTGTCCTCTATCATGAGCCGTTGATATAGTTTATTATTATTATTATTATTTTTTGGTTTTTTAATTACAATTGTCCCATTTTTCCCCTATTTCTCTCCCCCACCCAGCCCACCCAAATTTATTTATTTGTTTACTTATTTACTTTTAGAGAGAGGGGAAAGGAGAGAGAGAGGGAGAGAAACATCACTGTGTGGTTGCCTGTCACTGGCGCCCCCAACTGGGGACCTGATATGCAACCTAGTAATGTGCCCTGACTGGGAATTGAACCAGCGACACTTGGCTCGCAGGCCGACACTCAATCCACTGAGCCACAGCAGCCAGGGCTGATACAGTTATTATCCTTTCTCTGTGTTTATAGAACATCTTCCTTCTTGAGTTAAACTGCTTATGTGTGCTCCTTGCCCAGTGTGGGAGGAAAGGCTGCACTGAAGCTCCTCAGGGCCGTGAAGGGGACTTTGGACATGTGAGTCTAAGGCAGGCCCTTCAAAGGGGAGTGTGCAGCGAGAAGACAGGGTTGAAGACCTGGCCTTTAAGGAGAGGGCACCTCCAGGAGAGCAGAGCTGGGGCCGAGGCTGTGCTGAGACTAGAGACTAGAGACGTTTGGGTGTAGGCACATTGAGGGAGGGCTGCCTTGGCTGGCTGCAGGCACCAAGGAGGGGGTAGAGTCTCCTGCAGGACCGCAGGGGTGGGGTGGGGGCTCATGTATGAAAGGGTGTCTCAACTCCAGAGGAAGAGAGGGGCAGGTGAAAATGGGCTGAATCACAGTCCTATCTCTGCCCCCACACTGTGAAGCAGGGCAGCTGGCCCTGGCCTCTTTTCTTCCAGAGACAGCAGGTTTATTCTCCAGAGAATCTATTCTGGTGCTCCCAGACTCCGTGGGAGGCCTGAGAGAGGCAAGAATGAAAACAGAGCCGCCCTCCCTCCCTTGCCCCAGAATTTGGGCAGCTGAGGTTATTGGTACAATCTAGGGCTTGATGGAAGGCCAAAGGGAGTAAATGGACAAGCTTTTTTGTTAAGAATAGCAGAAGTAGGGATCCAGTCAAGATGTGGCATAGGCAGACTGGCTTGCCTCTTCGCACAACCACATCAAAATTACAACTAAAATACAAAATAACCATCACAAAGAATCATCGGACTGAGGTAAAGAAATCACAACCATTGAGACAGGTAGGAGGGTCACAGACATGGAATGGGCTGGTCTCTCACCCATATCTGGTGGATAAAAACTCAGGAGGAATATCTCAGGAGCAAGGAGTCCCAGCTTCACACCAGGCTGCTCCTCCAGCTCAGGGGCCCAGGTTTCCAGTGCCAGGAAGATAAGTCCCCACAACTTCTGGCTGCAAAACCCAGTGGGGATTGAGTCAGTAGAAGAAACTGCTGGAGCCCCAAGCAGTTCATGTTTATTTTTTGTTTGTTTGCTTTTAAGATTTTGTTTATTTTTAGAGAGGGGAAAGGAGGAAGACAGAGAGGGAGAGAAACATCAATGTGTGGTTGCCTCTTGTGTGCCCCCTACTGGGGACCTGGCCCACAACCTAGGCATGCGCCCTGACTGGAAATTGAACCAATGACCCTTTGGTTCACAGGCCAGTGCTCCATCCACTGAGCCACACCAGCCAGGGCCAAGCAGTTCACCTTATAGAACCCACATATGGACTCACCTATTCAGACTCACTCCCTCTTTGCTCCAGTACCAAGGTAGCAGCTTGAAAGTCACCAGTGGTATAAAGGGAGAAACTGAAGTGTCTGTCATCAAGGCCAGCAGAAGCCATTGTCTCTTTCTGAGCCCTCCCCCACACAGAGCCGGAAAGCTGGTTACCTATCTGAGACTCCATCAACCTTGCTAACACTGTTTGACCTGCCTTGTAGATCCCCAGACTCAATCCCACCCAATTTATGGGCCCACCCAAGCTGTTAACAGTGACTTATCCATATGAATGGCTGGTCTTTGCTCAGACGTTACAACTTCCTAAATCCTATTAAAAAAGCAATAGCAGACCTCAATGAGCTCCAGGCCTGACACTACCAGCAGCCAGTTTAGATTCACAACTTGGCTTTGCCTTGGAATCTCCAAGCCCAGCACAAGCAACAGCCATTTTAGGTTGCTTTATAGCTCAGGCAGGTTGCCCTGGGCAAAACACAGGTAGGGGCTGACCTTGGCCTGCACCACCCAGGAAACCCCAGGGCCAGTGCACCCAGTGGACAGCTATAGACCACATTGGAGCACCACCACCCTGCCCCTGCACAGCTGATCCTCCACAGAGGTTGGAGGTTGGTTGTCAGGGGTCACAACCAGTCCTTGCAGCTGACTGACTTGGGTAAATTCCTCTGATTGATCTGAAACAGCAACCAAGGCTCAAATACAAGGGATAGACCTCAATTACCCAGCTTGAGTTATAGGGGAGGCTGTGCCACTGGACCCTATGGGACACCTACTACATTAGGTCATACCACCAAGACACGGAGTCAAAACAGCTCTATCCAATACACAGAAACAAAACACAGGAAGGTTGCCAAATTGAGAAGGCAAAGAAATATGACCCAAATGAAAGAAGAGAACAAATCCCCAGAAAAAAAAAAAAAAAACTAAACAAAACAGAGATAGCCAACCTGTCTGATGTAGAGTTCAAAACACTGGTGATCAGGATGCTCTGAGAAATGATTGACTATGGCCACAATATAAAGGAAGAAGTGAAGGTTATCCAAAGTAAAATAAAGAAAAATATACAGGGAACCAACAGTGAAGGGATGTAAGTTGGGATTCAAATCAATGATCTGGAACAAAAGGAAGAAATAAACATTCACCCAGAACAGAAAGAAGTAATAAGAATTGAAAAAATGAGGAGAGGATTAGGAACCTCTGGGACAACTTTAAACATACCAACATCCAAATCATAGAGATGCCAGACAATGAAGAGGAAGAGCAAGACATTGAAAACTTATTTGGAAAAAGTATATATAGAAAACTTCCCTAATTTGGAGAAGAAGATAGACATTCCAGTCCAGGAAGCACAGAGAGTCTCAAACAAGTTAGATTGAAAGAGGACCACACCAAGACACAGATTATTAAAATGCCAAAGGTTAAAAATAAAGAGGGAATCTTAAAAAGCAGCAAGAGAAAAGAAGAGAGTTATCTACAAAGGAGTTCCCATAAGACTATCAGCTGATTCCTTAAAAGAAACTTCGCAGGCAAGAAGTACAGTAGTCCCTGTCTATATCGCAGTTCACTTATTGCGGCCTGACTGTACCGCGGGATTTTTCGCAATAAGGTTAATAATGGACTGGGAACGGTTTATAAGTGTGTGGGAAGGGTTCATAAAGCCTTAAAATATATATATAAATACTAAAATAGGCCCTGGCTTCTGTGGCTCAGTGGATTGAGCATTGGCCTTCAAGCCAAGTGTCGCTGGTTTGATTCCAAGTCAGGTCCCCAGTTGGGGGCGTGAGTGAGAGGCAACCACACAGTGATATTTCTCTCCCTCTCCTTCTCCTTTCCCCTCTCTCTAAAAATAAAATAAACAAACAAATTAAATTTAAGAAAAAGAAAGATACTTAAAAAGAAAGAAAAACATAAAATAAACGTAAGTTTCCTACTTTGTGGATTTTCACCTGTGGGGGGGGGTCTAGAATGTAATACCTGCGATAAGTGAGGGAATAATGTATTCAAAGTGATGAAAAGCAAGGCCATATAACCAAGACTACTCTATCCAGCAAAGCTATCATTTAGAATGGAAGGGCAGATGAAGTGCTTCCCAGACAAGGTAAAGCTAAAGGAGTTCATCATCACCAAGCCATTATTATATGAAATGTCAAAAGTACTTACTTTTTATAACGCCGAAGAGGTTGCACCACTCCAAGATGAAGGGTCGCCCACGCATCAACACCAGTTGTGCCAGCAACCCAGTTAAGACCCAGCAATTCATCAACAGGATGGAAGATGTACTCGGCGAGGGAATGGCGGCAGATGACATTATCGAATCCAATTGGCCACGCCTTCGCGACGCCATATACAACTCTGCCATTATTGCTTACGGGAAGAAAGAGCGGAAGAACGCTGACTGGTACGAGGCTCACTGGGAAGAAATGGAACCCGTGATCGAGGCTAAGAGGAAGGCCCTACTGGCTTACAAGGCCACACCCACTCCCAGTACACTTCAAGCTCTATGGGCTGCCAGGAACAAAGTCCAGAAGACCGCCCGCCACTGTGCCAACACCTATTGGCTAAACCTGTGCAGAAGCATCCAGGAAGCCGCCGATATAGGCAACGCACGAGAAATGTATGAGGGTATCAAGAAGGCAACAGGCCCAATCCCCTCCAAGATCGCCCCCCTTAAGTCCAAGACAGGTGAGGTCATCACTGACCAGGAACAGCAAATGCAGTGGTGGACCGAGCACTACCTCGAGCTGTACGCAACGAGGAACACCGTAACAGACACTGCTCTTAATGCCATCCCAGACCTACCAGTCATGGAGGAGCTAGACACCCCACCTACTGCGGCAGAGCTCGGCAAAGCCATCGACCGCCTCGCTTGCGGGAAAGCACCAGGAAGTGATGGAATCCCTCCAGAAATCCTAAAGAGCGGGAAACCAGTCCTGCTACAGCCGCTCCACCATCTACTCTGTCTCTGCTGGAAGGAGGGTTACATCCCCCAGGATATGAGAGACGCCAACATTATCACCATGTACAAGAACAAAGGAGACCGCAGCGACTGCAACAACTACCGGGGCATCTCTCTCCTCAGCGTCGTTGGCAAAGTATTCGCCCGGGTCACTCTTGCCCGCCTGCAGACCCTTGCTTCCCGCGTCTACCCAGAGTCCCAGTGTGGCTTCAGAGATGGCCGATCAACAGTGGACATGATCTTCTCCCTACGCCAGCTGCAGGAGAAGTGTCACGAGCAGCATAAACCACTCTACCTCGCCTTTATCGACCTCACGAAGGCGTTTGATCTGGTCAGTTGAAGCGGACTCTTCAGCTTGGTACGGAAGATTGGCTGTCCATCACATCTGCTTGCTGTGGTCATGTCCTTTCACGACAACATGCACAGCACGGTGTCCTACAACGGCGCAACCTCTGAGGCCTTCCCAGTCAGCAGCGGAGTAAAGCAGGGCTGCGTCCTCGCGCCTACGCTGTTCGGAATCTTCTTCTCCATGCTCCTCCAATACGCCTTTAAGGACTGCAGCGAGGGTGTCTTCATTCACACCAGATCCGATGGCAAGCTCTACAACCTGGCCCGTCTACGAGCCAAGACCAAAGTCAAAGAGGTGCTCATCCGTGAGATGCTCTTCGCCGACGACGTAGCCTTGACATCACACTCTGAAGAGGGACTCCAGCAGCTAGTCACTTGCCTTTCCCACACATGCAAGGAGTTCGGACTAGCCATCAGCCTGACGAAGACGAACGTTATGGCTCAAGGCACGGGGACTCCCCCATGCATCACCATCGACGGATACACCCTGGAGGTTGTCAACGACTTCACTTACCTCGGGTCCGCCATCTCGAGCTCTCTGTCAGTCGACTTGGAGGTCAATCGGAGAATCGCCAGAGCAGCCACAGTTATGGCCAAACTGAACCGGCGAGCGTGGAACAATTCCAGCCTCACTGAGAAAACCAGACTGCGAATCTACCAAGCCTGCGTACTCAGCACTCTCCTCTATGGCAGCGAGACGTGGACCACCTACGCAAGGCACGAAAGGAAACTCAACAGCTTCCACATGAGGTGCCTGCGACACGTCCTGCATGTCGCCTGGAAGGATAAGGTCCCCAACACCGAGGTGCTGAAGCGAGCCAACATGAGCAGTTTGCATGCAGTTCTTAGTGAGAGATGCCTCAGGTGGCTCGGCCATGTCAAAAGAATGGATGCAGGCCATATTCCCAAAGACCTTTTCTACGGCGAGCTAGCAGAAGGCCAGAGGATGACAGGGCGCCCAAAACTGCGGTTCAAAGACATCTGCAAAAAGGACATGACACAATGCTCCATCAATCTCAACACATGGGAAGTTCAAGCAGACGACCGCCTAGCCTGGAGGCTCGCGGTCAGGCAAGGTACATCACGCGCAGAGGCTGCGTGCAACGAGGAGGCGGTCCAGAAAAGATCGAGGCGGAAGCAGCATCAACAGCAGCAACAACAGCCATCTGCCTTCACCTGTAACAAGTGCGGCAGGGATTTTCACTCCCGAGTCGGACTGCACAGCCATTCTCGGCGGTGCAGATAGACTCTCAAGAAGCTACGTCATCGTCTCTTGAGACAGACGGCTGCCGCCGCCGCCGCCGCCGCCGCCACCGCCGACGACTTACTTTTTAAAAAGATTTTATTTATTTATTTTTAGAGAGGGGGGAGGGAGGAAGAAAGAGAGGGAGAGAAACATCGATGTGAGGCTGCTCTCTTGCGTGCCTCCTACTGGGGACCTGGCTCACAACCCAGGCATGTGCCCTGACTGGGAATCGAACCAGTGACCCTTTTGTTCACAGGACAGTGCTCAATCCACTGAGCCACACCAGCAGAACTAAAGGCACTTATTTAAGAAAAAGAAAAAGATCAAGTTATTAACATTAAAATGACAACAAACTCACAACTACCAACAACTAAATCTAAAAAACAAAAATAAAAACAAACTAAGCAAACAACCAGAACAGGAACAGAATCATAGGTATGGGGATCATTTGGAAGGTTATCAGCTGGGAGGGTGAAGGAGAAGAAAGGGGAAAGTGGTGCAGGGATTAAGAAGCATAATTGGTAGGAATAAAACAGACAGGGAGGATGTTAATAGTAGAGGAAAGGGAGAAGCCAAAGAATTTATATGCACAATGCATGGACATGAGCTAATGGAGGGATTGCTGGAGGGAAGGAGGAATAGGGCAGAGTGAGAAACACAGGAAAAAAATTGGAACAACTGTAACAAATAATCAATAAAATATACTTAGGGGACTTCCAGCCAAGATGGAGGCATACACAGACACACTGTGTCTCCCTCCATAACTAAGAAGGAATACACTATCTCAAAACTAGAAACAACCAGAAATATCAGAAAGTCAAACTGCATGGAAGTCCAACAAAAATATAAAGAAGAAATACCCAGAAAGCTAGGAGGGGTGGAGCTGCGGCGGAGAGGATACAGTGTGGAGATGGCAGCAGCGGAGGCAGTGGCAGGCCAGTGAAAAGGACAGTTATACATTTAAAAAACTCAGGAAGGATGCCTGGGGAGCGTTCCCAACTCACCAGACCGCACAGCTCATGGTCCCAGCACCAGGGAAAATTAAGCCTCATTGCTTCTTACTGTGAAAAACAGTGGGGGTTGGGGCGGAGGCAGAAACTGCCATTCTCTCACCAGAGTCTGCTTATTTAAAGGGCCCCCATGGTCCTACGGTGTCTCCAGACCCATTCACTCCGGGAACGACAGCCAGGGCAACAGGTAGAGAGGCTTGACAGATATGCTTGAGTATGGCAAACGCATAAGGGAAGGAGTGAAGGCTATGCTAAGTGAAATGAAGGAAAATCTACACAAAACAAATGGTGAAGGAAAGGAAACCGGGGTCCAAATCAATGAATTGGATCATAAGGAAGAAAAAAAAAAACAGTCAACTAGTACAGAACGAGGAAACAAGAATTGAAAAAAATGAGGAGAGGCTTGGGAACCTTTGGGACAACTTTAAACATGCCAACATCCAAATCATGGGAGTTCCAGAAGGAGAAGAGGAAGAGCAAGAAATTGAAAACTTATTTGAAAAAATAATGAAGGAAAACTTCCCAAATTTTGCAAAGCAAATAGATATACAAGTCCAGGAAGCACAGAGAGTCCTGGGAGAGCTGGACCCAGAGGGGACCACACAAAGACACATCATAATTAAAATGCCAAAAGTAAAAGATAAAGAGAGAATCCTAAAAGCAGCAAGAGAAAAGCAGAGACTCATCTAAAAGGGGGTGCCTATAAGACTGTCAGCTGATTTCTCAAAAGAACCTTTGCAGGCAAGAAGGGGCTGGCAAGAAATATTAAAAATGATGTAAAGCAGGACTTTCAACCGAGATTACTCTATCCGGCAAAGCTATCACTTAGAATGGAAGGGCAGATAAAGTGCTTCCTAGACAAGGTAAAGCTAAAGGAGTTCATCATCAGCAAGCCATTATTATATGAAATGTTAAAGGGACTTATTTAAGAAAAAGATCAAAACTATGAATATTAAATTGACAACAAACGCACAACTATCAACAATTGAATCTAAAAAATAAAAACAAAATCCAACTAAGCAAACCAGAATAGGAACATAATCATAGTAGGTACGGGGGGTCATTTGGAGGGTTATCAACTGGGAGGGGGGAGGGGGATAAATGGGGAAATGGCGCAGGGATTAAGAAGCATAATCGGTTGGTACAAAATAGACAGGGGGAAGTTAAGAATAATATAGGAAAGGGTGAAGCCAAAAAGCTTATATGTACAACCCATGGACATGAACTAAAGCGGGGGTGGGATTGTTGGAGGGAAGCAGGGGTACTGGGTTGAGGGGAGCAAAGGGAAAAAAATTGAGACAACTGTAACAACATAATCAAGAAAATATATTTAAAAATAATAAAATATACTTAAAAAAAAATAGCAGAAGTAAATCGAGAAGAAATAACCAGAAGAGGGGGAAAAGTGACTGCCTCTGAGCAGAGGGATTCCAGGGGCAGGGGTTTCCTGCCTGTTCCCACTTCTGCCTGTGGCATTTGTTAGTCACACCCTGCCCAATGCCCTCCTCTCCTGCACTGTACCTGTCTGTGAAGCCCACCCTGGGCAGTTGTTCACCTTCTGGGAACTTTGTTTTTCACCTTATCTGAGGGCAATTTTTCCATTACTGTTAGAGAGAGAGGCAGAAGGGAGGGGGAGGGAGAGAAGGAGAGAAGTAGGGGGAGGAGGTGGGGGAGAGAGAGAGAGAGATAAGCATTGATTGGTTGCTTCTCATACGTACCCCAATTGCGGCCCGAATCTGCAATCTGGGTACGTGCCTTGACCAGGGATTGAACCTGCAACATTTTGGTTCATGGGATGATGCACCAACCAACTGAGCCACACCTGCCAGGGCACCTTCCAGGCACTTTTACGGGAGAGAAGCATGCAGCTGTGATGAGGCAGGTAGGCAGTCCTATGTGTCCCCAATGAAGCACTCCTGTGGTTCTTGCACCTTTCTCCCCTGCACCCGCCCAGCTGATTAGCATCTCAGTGTGGGTGGAGAACACAGAAGAACATGGACTTCACCTTCTGCATCTATGATCTGCAAGTATCCACCCTCCCTCCTGGGAACACAGCCCAGGGGCCCCTGTCCCAGTCACAGGCCTGCCCCAGGGTTCACTCCTCTTCTGGCTTAGCAGAAGTCATGTTCCTGCCCTCCCCCACTATGCTCTTTCATTTTTGTTCATAAACTCGAACCTCCCAGTCTCTCTCACCCTCACCCCAAATCCTCAGTACTGACCCACTTCTCCCCAACACCCAACAGCAGCACTTCAAAATTTGCCTTTGATTTTTAGTCTCATGTCCCACTTACTTTTTCCAGAATTTTTTGGAATTTTTATTATGCAAATTTTGACTAATTCCTTTAATTGTGCAAGATCATCCAATGTCTACATATGTTTAAAAAAAAATAAATGTGAAAGATGGCGGAGGAGTAAGTGGAAGCTACACTAACTTCCTCCCAGAACTAGTCTGGATTTACAACGTAATTTTGGAGAAATCATCTGGAATAACCAACCGAACACCAGCTGGAGAGAAGTCTTATAACCACGGAGAGACAGAAAAGGTCGCTACATCACAACGTGACCGGTAGGGAGTGCAGAGATGCGGAAGGGGCTGGCTGGCGTCACACGGGTAGCAGCTGAAGGGACTGAGAAACAACTCAGCAGCTGGGGATTCCCTCTGAAAAGGGCAGGGTCTAAACCCCCAGCTGAACTTCCCAGCCTACAGCAACAGAGTGGAGAGTAAAATAGTATCAGCTGTGAAAAGCGAAAAGCCACAGGGTTTCCTGCTAGCCGGAGAGAAACAGCTGGAGAAAAAGAGCTCTTAAGTGGATCACATATGAAAATATTCTGCCCCCACTTACCCTGGGCACAAGCAGAGGGAAGACAGAGAGGACAGGAAATGCTTGGGGAGAGTTTGGTGTGGTGGCTTTGAGGGGAGAGCTGGGGAAGCGGCCAGCCAGGCCCCAGTGCTGACTCATCCCCAGTGCTGCAGGCAGACCATTCCCGGCCAAATGGCGTCAGCCTGAGGGGAAGCAAAAGCCCTGCCTACAGGAATTAAGCTGCCACACCCACGGTCCTTAAGCCTGACGGCTAATCACAGATTGAATAGATTAATAACTAAAGGAGTCAGACAAAGGCAGTAGATCCCTGAAAGTCTCCAACAGGCTGCCTAGGCCCAGACTGGTACAGGATCTGACGCCACCAGGGGCAGATCCAGGAAGTGCAGATCATTCTAAGAAGCACCAACAAACAATAGGAGTCACAAAAATGGGGAGACAGAGAAACAACCCCCCATCGAAAGGAAAGGTAGAGTCCCCAGAAAGAGTGCTAAATGAAATAGAGGGGAGCAAACTATCAGATATGGAATTGAAAGCATGGATTATGGAGAAGCTCAATGAGCTCAGTGGAAACTACAAAGAACTCCAGAAAAACTACAGTGAACTCCAGAAGAACTATAAGGAACTTACTGAGAATTATACCAGCATCAAAAAGGACATGGAAGCTATCAATAAGAGCCAGGAGGAAATGAAGAATACGATCTCTGAATTGAAGAACACAGTAGAAGGAATTAAAAACAGTCTAGAGGAAGCAGAAGATAGGATCAGCGAGCTGGAGGACAATGTAGACAAAAACTCACAGACAGTGCAACGAAACGAAAAAAGACTGAACAAGACTGAAGAGGCTCTAAGACAGCTGCAGGACAACATGAAACGTAATAATATCCGTATCATAGGAATTCCAGAAGGAGAAGAAAAAGAGCAAGGAATAGAAAACCTCTTTGAAAAACTAATGACAGAAAACTTCCCTAACATGAAGAGAGAAAGAATCATGCAAGTCCAGGAAGCACAGAGGGTCCCAATGAAGATGAACCCCAACAGGCCCACTTCAAGACACATCATAATTAAAATGCCAACATTCAAAGACAAAGAGAGAATCCTAAAAGCAGCAAGAGAGAAACAACTAATAACATACAAGGGAGCTCCAATAAGGCTATCATCAGATTTCTCAGCAGAAACACTACAAGCCAGAAGGGAATAGCAAAATATATTCCAAGTAATGAAAAACAAAGGCCTACAACCAAGAATACTCTACCCAGCAAGGCTCTCATTCAAAATGGAAGGTGAAATAAGGAGTTTCCAAGACAAAAGAAGGCTAAAAGAATACATCTCCACCAAACCAGCATTGCAAGAGATGCTAAAGGGTCTGCTTTAAGAAGATGAAGAAACAGAGAGAGACAGAGAGGAACACGAGTACAAAGGGGGAAAATGACAATGAATAAGTACTGAAAGAAAGAAGGAACTTCTACCATTTGCAACAACATGATTGGAACTAGAGAGAATTATGCTTAGCGAAATAAGACAGGCAACAAAAGAAAATTACCTTATGCTATCACCTGTTACAGAAAACTAATGAACAACACAAACAAATGAGCAAAATTGGACCAGAGGTATGTAAACAAGGAATAAACTAACAGTAACAAAGGGGGAGATGGGAGGGAGAGAAGTGGTAAGAAGGGGAAGGGTCTAGTCAAAGAACATGTATAAATGACCCATGGACATGGACAACTGGGTGGAGACTGAATGTGGAAGAAGAGGGGGCAGGGTGCAGGGAAGCAAGAGGGGGAAAAAAAGTGAGACAACTGTAATGGAAAAACAAAAAAACAGAAAAATTTTTAGTGGGGGGAAAAATAAAAATATAAAGAATAGAAATGCAAGTTCAGTGAGTATTAGACGGACTAGGATTTCCCTTCACACTGTATATATTTTCTCCCTAGCTGATCCCTCCAGAATTTGGCATTCTAAAGAAGTAAGTAATGACCTAAGTTTCTTTGCATAAAACTAATAAGACCAGTTGTTAATAGAGGTTTTTTTTCTTTTTGTTTGGTTTTTTTTAACTAAGACTTTGAATGGAATGTCATGCCTAAAGGAGACATGCTTGGGCTTTGGTTGTTACGAAAAAGCCCTGAGCAACTGGGACTGACTTTCAAAGGTAATAAAAGTCCACGCGATAAAAGGCCTGGTACCTTGGATGGATGAGCGGTCCATAGCTATCTTTCCAGGGAAGGAATGGAGGTTGTTTTCCTGAAAGATGGCTAGAAGGGACCTTAAGGCACAATGGAAAACTAGGAGGACCTGGAAAAGACAGGTGTTTATAGGCAAGGCTGAATGGCAGGTATGTGGCTCAGCTTCTGTGCCCTGAAGGGCAGACTGAAGGTCACCCTAAATGTTCCTTGCGTAAGTTCCAGCAAAGCAGAACTAAAGATCATAAGTGATCATTTGCTGCTCTTGTGTTTATGCAAATGAACAGGATAAATTAAAAATGAACTTAATGCAGTCCCTTTAATGACAGGGAGGGTAATCTTAGGGAGAAAAATCACGATTCAAGGAAGATCACAATGCCCAGTGGTAGACTATAAAGTAGTGCAGCTAACCATCTTTAAAGTTTCTTTTCATTTAAAATTTGTTTTCATTTGAAAGTTAAACTATGTCTGTGGCATTATCAAAGATGTTTAATTTACAGGCAAGAAGAATGTCAAATGCCTTGCAACTGGATGTCTTTCCGATAAGACAGTCCTACAGATTTAGAGACTTGTATGTGGGTTATGTTACATAAATTAACATGTGTTTTCTGTTTTCAAAGGGCATAAGCCTACGATCTCATTACCAGAGTGATTGTCTGTACGTATAGGCCTCACTTAATCCTGTCTGCATTGCTGCCTCCTAAGACTCAATGGTTTGGCTGAACTAAGTGGCTGGGTATGTGAAGAACAGGGTGGTCTGTGGGCTTCACTTTAAAACTGGTTTCTCTTTTCTATCCTAATGGCTTGGACAGAAAGGGCCCAGAGGCCTGAGAGGGGGGAAACCTAAAATATTTCCCTCAGTCCAAACTAAGTATAATGGGCAAAAGGGTTTTGGACAGGTGAGATGTACCTGGCATACCTTCCTCCAAAGAAGCCCTTCTTTTCCCTAATGTGGGACATTGAAAAATTAATACCTGTCTCTTGTCATCTAGTGGTTACGGATTGAATGATGTCCTTTAACCCTGTTGCCCCCAGAATACAACAAGGATGCCAGCCTGTTAAACCAAGCATGCCGTTGTCCAGAGACAGCCAACCAACCTGGAGTCTGCATGATCCTTCCCCTTGTGGGAAGGCCACCCTCCCCTCCACACCCCCAATCTTATTAGGGATTTCTTGACCCAAGGGTAGGTAGGATGACGACCATGTCCAGCTTGAAGCAGCTAGAGGAGCTCGAGACCTTCGTCCATTGTCCTTTATAAGATTGTAAAGGGTCTTAAGTCTGAGAGGGAGGGATTGTTATTTTTTATTGTTAAAATATTTAACTAATTAATTAATTATTTAAAAAAAAGAAGAAGAATATATGAAAGGGTGAGGCAGGAGAGCTTGTATGTACGACCCATGGGCATGGACTTGGGGAGGGGATTGTTGGGGAAGGGGGGTGCTGGGCGGAGGGGAGCAAATGGGAAAAAATTGGAACTATTGTAACAATATAATCAATAAAATATACTTAAAAAAAATAAATGTGACGTAGTGACCACTGAGCTTGAGGCGGGCCACTCCCATGCCTCCTGAGTAACCAGAAGCTGCATTTCAGTTTGTAATCTATCACCTTAGTTTTCTGTGTAGTTTACCACACACAATCATATTGCTTATTTTTGCATAGTTTGGAACATTACATGATTGGGATCATACTGTATTCTGTTGAGACTTGCTGTGTTGGTACCATTTGAGAATGATTCTGTTGATATGTGCGCTTCATTCTGCATATGCTATCCATCCTCCTGCCTCAATGACCTTTTAGGGGTTTCCATTTTTTGGCTATTATGAACATGCTATTCTGACCATGCTTGTGTACACACACAGGAGCATAAATATAAACATACATACAAACATACAGGAGTGGAACTGCTGGGGCAGTGGCTACTGAGAACTCTCAATCTTGCCAATAATGACATTATTTCCCAAACTTTTTAAGGTGGCCTTGTTGGGTTTCATGTTTCTAACAGGTTTAATGGTGTGGCATTGTGGGGTCCTGTTTTTTCCATGACATGTCTGTCCTTGCCTCTCAATTCGTCAGTGGTGCTTTTCCTTCCTGGAGTTCTTTACATTTCCTGGACTAACAGCTTTCGTCAGCTACTGGTATTGCTCCCTTCTCCATGGCTTGCCCTTCCACTTGGGTGAAGAGCTCTTTATATCAGTGTAGTTAAATGTATTACTCTTTCCCTCCGTGGTTACAGCTTTTTGTGTCTTCTTTAAGAAATCCTTTCCTGACCTAAAGTAATGAATTATCTTCTAGAAGCTTAGTTTTCTGCCCTGGCCAGTGTGTCGGAGTTGGTTGGGCATTGTCCCATGAACTGAAAGATCACTGGTTTGATTCCGGGTCGGGGCACATGCCTGGGGTGCATATGGAAGGCAACCAATCAATGTTTCTCTTTCACATTGATGTTTCTTGCCCTCTCTTTCCCCCACCCTTCCTTCTCTCTAAAAACAAAAACTAAAATAAAATGAAGTATTAGAAGCTTAGTTTTCTTTTTCACATTTAGTTACATAAGCACTGTCCAGGAGAAATATAATTGGGTATGTGCTGCTGAAGCGAGCACTAGAGTAATATCACATGAGCCCCATTGTGCTTACCTTGAAATGGAGACTGCAGCGAAGAAATCCAGAAAAGGCTGTGACTCGGAAGGGCAGCAGTGGAAGGATTAGAAAGGCCATCAAGAGCCAAGATGTGTCACAGAGACCAAGGCTAAGTTCGTCCACACCCTTGTATTCCTAATTATTATGTTTGAAAGTGCAAGTTGGACAGTGAAGGAGGCTGGTAGGAAGTCGGTTCATTTGAGATGTGCTGTTGATGGAGAGCTGTAACGGTGCTCAGGACACCCAGAAAGACAAACATGTAGGTCCCAGAGCAAGTGAGGCCTAAAACATTGCTAGAGGCAAAAATGACAAAACTGAAGCTGTCCTACTTTGGGCACATCCTGAGAAGGCAGGGATCTTGGAAAAGATAAAAATTCTGAAAAAAATAGAGGCAGCAGGGAAAGAGGGAGACCAAGTATGAGCAGGACTGACTCCATAAAAGTCTCCACAGGCGTGAGTCTACAGGGGCTGCAGGCTGCTGGGGACAGTGCCCTAGGGTCACCACTCATCCACAGGGTCGCCAGAATCAGGGCTGACCCTGGCACATCACACACACACACACACACACACACATACACACACACACACAATTTAAACTTTCCTTGTGGCCACATTTTTTAAAAAGTAAAAAAAAAAAGTTGACATTGATTTTAATAATTTATTTAAGCCAATAGATACAAAATGATATCTCAACATATAGTCAACATAAAAATTACTAGTGAGGTATTTTACATTATTTTTTTCAAAGTCTTCAAAATCTGGTGTATATTTTATGCTTATAGCACACTTCTATTTGGTGCTATTTTCATCAGAGGTACATCAACATATAGATTTTATAAAATTTGTAGTAGCAAGTTGGGCACATGAACCCATGGGCTCTAATACACATAACAGTTTTTCTGTAACTACAGAGACCCACTTGCTGTGGAGACTCATGGCCCTGGGTCCCATCCTAGCTGTTTTCTTGAGCACGTGTGGGCTGTAACTGTCTGCCTTTGTCACTGCCACTGTTCTCAACAAACAGTGCAGAGAGAAGCACCTAATGTATGTTTGCTGAATAAATACATCAAAGTCAATAGAATTCAGAATTTTCTCCTCTCTCCGTAGTTAGATGAACTTATGGCTCTAAATAGAATGAAGCTTTTGGGAAAGGGTTGTGTCTCCCATTCTTCCCACAGGCTGAGGGGGCAAAGGAGTCATTTCTTTCCCAATTTTGTTTTCTTTTTTCCCTTTGCCCCCCTCCACCCTGTACCGCCCTTCCCTCCAGCAATCCCACCCCCGTTAGTTCATGTCCATGGGTTGTGATATATGTCCTTTGGCTTCACCCTTTCCTATATTATTCTTAACTTCCCCCTGTCTATTTTGTACCAACCAGTTATGCTTCTTAGTCCCTGTACCATTTCCCCATTTCTCCCCCTTCCCCTCCCAGCTGATAACCCTCCAAATGACCCCCGTACCTATGATTCTGTTCCTATTCTGGTTTGCTTAGTTGGATTGTTTTTATTTTTTAGATTCAGTTGTTGATAGTTGTTAGTTTGTCATTTTAATGTTCATAATTTGATCTTTTTCTTAGGCAAGTCCCTTTGACATTTCATATAATAATGGCTTGGTGATGATGAATTCCTTCACTTTACCTTGTCTGGGAAGCACTTCATCTGCCCTTCCATTCTAAATGATAGCTTTGCTAGATAGAGTGATCCTGGTTGTAGGTCCTTGCTTTTCATAACTTTAAATACTTATGGCCTGCAAAGTTTCTTTTGAGCAATCAGCTGACAGTTTTGTAGGCACCCCTTTGTATGTAACTCTCTTCTTTTCTCTTGTTGCTTTTAAGATTCTTTATCTTGAACTTTTGGCATTTTAATTATGATGTGTCTTGGTGTGGTCATTCTTGGGTCTAGCTTGTTTGGGACTCTGTGCTTCCTGGAATTGTATGTCTATTTCCTTCACCAAATTGGGGAAGTTATTCTTCATTATTTTCTCATATAAGCTTTCAATTTCTTGCTCTTCCTCTTCTCCTGGGACCCCTGTGGTTTGAATGTTGGCATGTTTAAAGTTGTCTCAGAGGTTCCTATGCCTCTCCTGATGGTTTTCAATTCTTGTTTCCTCATTCTGTACTGGTTGGCTGTTTTTTTATGTTCCAAATCATTGATTTGAACCCCAATTTCCTTCCCTTCACCATTGGTTTTGTGTGGATTTTTCTTTGTTTCATTTAGCATAGCATTCACTCTTCCCTTATGTGTTTGCCGTACTTAAGTATATGTCAAGCTTGTGAGCATCTTTATCACCAGTGTTTTGAACTGTGTCTGTTAGGTTGGCTATCTCCTCGTTGCTTAGTTCTCCCACTGGAATCTTGTTCTGTTCCCTGTTTTTGGGCCATACTTCTGTCTCCTCACCTTTTTGCAGGCTCCTGTGTTTTTTAGCCTCTGTCCAAAGGAGTCATTTCTGACCCTTCTGACCCTCTGCTCCGGTGAAATGAAAAACTGAGGACAGACAGCATCTTGCCTGCTCTGCTGCCAAACTCACAGCCATGTTTGTGCCCCAACCCACTCTCTCCATTCAGTCCAGATTTCACCAGGACTGTTTTTTAGTAATGCCAGGGGCAGGATGGCTTGTGTGAGTTCCTGGGTCATGTTTTATAACCGTTTGCCTTGGGTTACCTTGAACCTGATCAGGACCTTTCCACAGCCATGTAAAGCCTCACCGGGACCAAGAAAGAATGGAACTGGGCTGGCTCTGACTGGAAGCCTGCATGATAAACTAGAGCAGGCACCCTTCCCAGCAGCTCAAGGGCTCCCTGGCCAGTCTGGCCTCATGGCCCATCTTTGCTCCTGAGTTCTTGCCTCTGCTTACCTCCCTCTGTCCTCCTCCAGCTGCTGAGCCCCAGTCCATCCTGCAGGGCCCAGGGCGTTCCAGTTCCTCCACCAAACATCCCAACAGTCTGTTCTCTGCCTTGGCTGCCTCATTTGCAGCCTTGCCTGCCTTGCCGTCCTTTGCATCCTGGACTCTGAACTCATCTGTCATCAGTAGGAGGTGGGCAGTGCCCCAGTGCTGCACCCCTGCCTGGCCACGTGGGCCAGGGTTCACTGAACTTGCCAAGGACATTTACAATGTGTAATAAACCTAAAGCAGAAATGCCAAAACGTTCACTTCTCAAGGAATAAAATGTTCTCATAGAAGGCAGGAAAAAGGAACAAAAGTGGTTCTCTAGGTGATGTGATCATTGCCATGTTCCCACAGACCAGCCACCCTCTGAGTACAGGTCTGGAAGGCGAGAGGCTGTGGGGCTGCTGCCACCTCTCAACATGTCTGCAGGTTATTGGGCACTAGGCACACATTCCTGCGAAATAAAGTTATTTGTGAAGTAATCGCCTAGGTAGATGATTGATACATAGTTTTAAATCCTGTTGAGTTTTCTACCCCTGGAAAATGATAACGAAGTACAACTGTTTAACAAGTTTAATAAAATGTAAAAGATCTATGATACTTTATCTCAACTTTATATCCAGCAATCAAAGAGCTCATACATAAATTTTATACATGACCAAGGACCAATGCTAGGGCTCATCTGCTCCCCTGAGACAATGCAGGCCTTAGCTTGGAGGGGTTTTGTAAAATGATGTTTCCAGGATTCTACCCTTCCGTACCACTGTTGAGGGTCCTCTGTAGCCTGATGTCCCCGGGTTCTTCCAGTATGTTGGGACATGTAGCCCCAGTTAGCTGGCATATTCGTCAGGAAGTCCCAGTGAACGGTCCTGAGAAGCTGGGACGGTCCACCTGAGGGAGTGGCAAAGGGTGGAGCAGAACCTGGCATCTTTCTCAGTGGGCAGTGGGCAGGAATCCCCACCTCGGAGCTCAGAGTCAGAGCTCTCAAAGGGGGAGGGGAGCTATGTGACCATAAAAAAATGACCTTCCCAAGAAGATAGAAAAGGTTTAGGGAGAGGGCAGAACAGGTTTTGTACAACTTACTGGTACATGAACACCAGCACCTCATCTTATACTAAACAATAAAATGCCACCCAGAACTAGTATATGGATATCAGCCCTGCTGCTTCCACTGATGGGCTCCTCAGAACAAACTTAACTAATGCACAGGATGAGAGCTTGGTCCCGTCCGGCCATTCCCTCTGGTGCTATACAGAAGCCCAGAGATGGGCCAGTTCATCAGGTCACCTGCTACCTGAGCAATGGGTCTCAATGGCAATGTAGCCAGAAGACATGCACTGGCTGAAATACAGCTCAGTAGCACATTATTAAAATAAAGCAAAATGTGAAAAGGATGGATTAAATTTCTGAGAGTTCATTTCTTGCTTTCCCTGAGGAGAAAGAACACAGCAGTGTCTGGTGCGAGTCCACCCTTCCCTGTCCTGGGAAGGTAGACCTTTCGAGCGGAGCAGCCCTAGCCCAGTGGATCCTGCAGACTCTGGTGAGGGGTGGGAGGAGGCTTCGTGTTGCAGTGGCTGAAGCTGCAGTCATCCAGCACGTCTCCATGACAGATGCCGCCAAGGCAGGGATCCTCAGAAGTCCTGGGGTTGTCCCACATGCCTCTCCTCTCCAGGGTGGCTTGTAGAAGTTCTCGGATTCTTTGGTTTTCCTTGGAGGTAGACTCCCACACAACTTCAAGCTCACCTTCCATTGCTCTAAGAGAAATAAACAAAAGAAAGGAAAAAAAATTAAATAGCACAATTGAAAATACTTATAAAGCCTTATGAATCCTAAAGTAGCAAGAACTCAAATGGAAATGTGCTTAACATCAGAGAACAGACTCCCAGTGCTGAATGAGACACCAAGGTCCCTGGAGATAGACAGGCACAGGCTGCAAGCAACCTCTTGCCTTTCCTCTCTAAGTTTTACCTTTTCCTTTATTTTGGCATCAACGCACATATCCTTTGTTTCTCTATAGAATTTACATGCATAAAAATAAAATAGAATACAATAACTGAAGTGTTGACCTATATAGCACAATGGCCTGGCCAAGGACACACACATGAAAGGGGCCTTCTAGGCTGCTCCTCAGTCCCCTCTACTTGTCCCCACTGTGACCTGGTCAACACTCAGGCACATTTCATAGGCACCCATCCATAGAGCCACCTATGGGCCCAGACATAAAGGATTAGTGAGAGGTAAGGAGGGAGCCGTAGGGGACTGGGGCTCACAGCCAAGCACACAAAGAAGACTGGCTTAGACTGTGCGCCAGGAGGGTGAGAAAAGGACAGAGCAGCAAAGCAGATTTTCCTGAGCAAGGACTGTGTGACAGGCACCATGTGGGGTGCTGAAGAAACAGGGCAGACAAAGGTATCCATGGCCTCACAGGGCTGTGATCCACTGGGGTGACAGACCAGGACACCAGCCCCCCACTTCACAGGATGGTGAGCCCATGGGGGACCGCAGGGGACAGAACAGCAAGCTTCATCCTGGGTGGAGGAGCAGGCCTTGTGAAGGACGGCAAGGCTGGGGAGGCCAGCTCCTTCATTAACACTGCCAGATGGTTATGGGAAATGACAGAAACTGGATTACCAGGTGGACTTAGCCCTATTGTTCAAAGATTTAGGGAGGCCAGGGACATGCCCACTGTTCAGTACTCATTTTTTAAAACGTTTGTTTCTTTTTTATTGATTCTGAAGAGAGGAGAAGGAAGAGAGAAAGAGTGGTAGAGAAACATTGATGCAAAAGAGAAACATCAATCGATTGCCTTGTGTATGTATGAGCCCTGACTGGGCACTGAACCTACAACCCAAGCATGTGCCCTGACTGGGAACTGAACTGGTGACTTTTTGGTTTGCAGGATGATGCCTGACCAACTGAATCACACCTGCCAGGGCCGGTATTCACTTTTCTTGTGAAGTGTTGCCTCCTTCCAAGTCTCATGATATGCCCACTGAGTGTTGGATATCATTTAAGTATACCATGTCCAAAAAAAGAAAAAGGTCCCCAGACTTGTTTTCTAGCACAAAAACACCTAGATGTTCGACAAGTTACAACAATCATGATAAATGTATGGCTAATCTCAAAACAAAGAATAGGAAATTGCTGAGAAAAAAATGAAGACTAAACAGAAACCACAGAGGTAGGTAAACAAAGGGTTAGTGTTGCTTTGAGGACAAGAACCCATGCCAGGAACCCAGCTTTCTGAAGAATGAAGACTAGGTCTTGGGCCCATGAAAACAGGGTGTGACAAAAAAAACCCAAACTCTCTCATATTGATGTTTCACCTCTTCTTCCTAGATATACTCTGAACTATGTGATTCAGAATTAGGGAGAAAAGTGAAGGCACATAGAGTACTCTCACAGAAAGGAAGACTTAGTGGACAATCTGCCATTCTTCAAAAGAAACCTACTCTGTGAGACTAAGAGTCTCCTGTTCTCAAATGCATCCGAAGTTTGAATCTACACTGTATGTTGAGCTCTACGTCTGTTAGGTTGGTTATCTCCTCGTCACTTAGTTCTCCCACTGGAACCTTGATCCATTCCCTCTTTTGGGCCACACTTCTCTGTCTTTTCATCTTGACAGGCTCCTGTGTTTGTTTACCTCTGTGTCTTATGTAGAGCTGTCACACCTGTTACATTGTAAGCGGCGGAGCCTTAGGTATTTGTCAGTAACAGGTGACCCGTTTCACCACCTTGTGGTGCTGTATGTGGGGGAGGGGTCTGAGAGGGAACAATGCCCTGCTTGCCCAGCACTCGCCCCTTTTCCAGGCACCTCTCCCACTTCCGTATGGGACTGGTGCCCCTCTAGCTGTTGCCCCGGCTGTCATTCCCAGAGTGGATGGGTCTGGGGACGTTCTAGGACCATGGGGGCCCTTTAAACAAGCGGACTCTGCTGAGAGACCAGCAGTTTCTTCCTCTGCCTCAACCCCCACTGTTTTTCAATCAGAAGGAATGAGGTCTTATTTCCCCCGGCACTGGAACCATGAGCTGTGCAGTCTGGTCTGGTGCTGGGAGTGCTCCCCAGGTGTCCCTCCCTTGTTTTTAAAACGTGCGACCATGTTTTCCCCCAGCCTGCAGCTGCTGCCTCTGCTGCTGCCACCACACCGTCCTCTCCACCCTGGCTCTGCCCCTCCTACCTGTCTGGATGAGTATTTCTTCTTTATTTCTTTCTTCGTTGGACTTCAATGCAGCTCGATTTTCTGGAACTTCTGGTTGTCTCTATTTTTGAGGTGTGTTCCTTCTTAGTTGTGGAGGGAGACACAGCATGTCTGTCTAGGCCTCCACCTTGGCCGGAAGTCGAGGATTTTGTTTTTTAAATCAACCTGTTACTCTGTGCTTTTTAATCATTGAGTTTAGTCCATTTACATTAAAGTGATTACTGATATATGAGGATTTCCTACAGCCACTTTATCTTGTTTTCTGGTAGTTCAGTGTCTCCACTGTTTCCATCCCTCGTGTTTCCATCTGTTGTTTTAGTTTGAAGAAATTCTTTAATTTTTCCCATTTCCTCCTTTTATGTTATGTTTTCAGTTCTAAGTTTTCCTGTGGTTACCACTGGGCTTATGCAAAAGAAAGTTTCATATATACAGTAGACCTTTTTCCTCTGATTGCATCTTATCTCCATTCATCTGTGCAAGTTCAGTCCTTTCCCCTCTTCCCTTTTATTGTTTTTGTTGTCACAAATTATCCCTTTTAATGCCATGAATTCATTTCAAAATTGCAGTACTATTGTCTTAAAAAATTTTTTTTTACTCCTTCAACTTTTATGTTACATTTAAGTGTTTGATGCCCTATCAATTGTAACAGGGGCTACAATTTCCTGCTTCTGTCTTTCTGTTTGTCATCTTACTCATAGTTTTGTATCTTTTTGTCTTTCAGGTAGAACACCTGTAATGAAGCTCTTGTAGTAAATTCCTTCAGTTTCTGTATGCCTGGAGAAGTTTTTATTTCTCCTTCAAAGCTAAAGGATAACTTTGCTGGATATATTATTTTGGCTAGTGATTTATTTCTTTCAATAATTTGAGCATTTGATTCCACTTTATCTTAGCTTGTATGGTTTCTGCTGAAAACTTCCATGATAATCTAATGAGATGTCTTTAATAGGTTACCATCTTCTTTTTCCTGGCTACATTGAGAATTCTTTCTTTGTTGTCAATTTTTGACAGTTTTAATATAATGTGCTTTGGAGAAGGCCTTTTTGGATTGAGATAATTAGGTGTTCTCTTATCTTCTTGTATTTGAGGATCCAGTTCTTTAATTGACTTAGGAAGATTTTTGTCAATTGTTTGAAGAGGCTCTCTGTTCTGTTCCCCTGCTCTTCTCCTTCTGGTATACCCATTATGCTTATATTGCTCTTTCTAATGGAGTCAGATAGTTCTTGTAGGGTTCTTTTCTTTTCTTTTTTCTCTCCTTCCTTCCTTCCACCCCCCCCCATTCTCTCTTCTTCCACACGATTTATTTCTAGATTTCTATCTTCTCTGTCACTAATTCTTTCTTCCATCTGGTCTGTTCTAATATTTCCTAAGCTTGCTAGTGCATTCTTCATCTCTTTTATTGAGTTTTTCAGTTCTAGAATTTTTTAATAGTCTCAATCATTTTGGTGAAGTCCTCCTTTTGTTGATTTTATTTCTGAGTTCATGAAATTGTCTGAGTTTTCTTGTATCTGAGTTTTTCAGAACTACAACCTTGAATTCTCTGTCACTTAAATCACATATTTCCATGTCTTCAAGTTTATTTTCTAAAGATTATTCATCTTCTTTCTGAATTCTCTTGTTACCTTGGTTATTCATTGTGCTTGATGGATTACTCTTCTGCCTGGGCATTTGTGGAAATAAAAGTTGCTTTTTAAAGAATTTTACACTATTTAGCAGGTTGATGAGTAGAAGTCTTTCTTTTGTTTTCCAGTAGGTAATGCTGAAGCGCAACTTTTTATTTTCTCTTACCTGCACTACTGGGACATCTGGGATCTCTGTGGGGCACTGATCTCTTCGCTGTGGAAAAAAACTGTATTCCCCAGGATGTGGGTGTTCCCTTTATGACCTAGTTGCCTCAATCTTGGGCCACTGTACCCATGGATTGGAAGGGGCAGACAATGGGTTTCCTGCGTGATCCTGGCGTTGTCTTCCTGTTGCCAGAACCTGCTGCCAGGCTGCTTTAAGTTGACCCAAATGCTACTACCAGGCTGTGCCACAATGGGTGGGGAAAAGTTAAGCGAGTTAGCTTGTCTGTGGTTTTGCTCTTCCTCGTGGCTTTAGCTGCAATGAATACAGACCATTTAGGCTGGAAAGTTTTTTTTCAGCCCTTTTGCGATGTGTTGAGTGAAGATTTTGTTACCTGAGGGGCACAGAGGTGTGAGTTGGGTGGATTATCTGTGTTTGAAATCCTTTGTTCAATACTGGTGGGCTTTGGAGTGCTATAATTTCTTTGCACCATTTCTCTGCCCTTGACACCAGGCCCAACCTCAATGTGCACCAGCCCACCCAGGCCCAACTGCTGTTTCTGCCCCTCCGGTTTGGTCTGCCCAGTGCAGGATGCACCCTAGCTGTTCACTGCTTTCATGCTCACTGGGACTGCAGCAAGCCTATGTGTGGCTTCTGTCTCTGTCCTCCTTCCCTTATTGTCTTTGCTGCTTGCTCAGATACTCCCACTTTCAGGTGTCTCTGTGTGATATCTCAGATACATTTGTGTCTTGAACAGGGAATGCTGTGTTGAATTATAGCTGTTCAACTTCAAGGGGAGAGACCTGGACATGCCCTCATCCTGCCATGCTGCTGACATCACCACATGAAAGACCCTTTTGTATTTCTTACAAAAGCATTACTATAATCTATTTTAAAAATTATTAATAAAATTAAAGTGGCTCCAGGTTGGAATTATATTTTTCGCACCAGAGAGAAGCAAATACAAATCTCTAGAGAAAAACATCCTCAGTCCAGACAATCAGGATTTCACAAATTAAATTCAACCATATATGATTTCAGAATTAAAAAAAAAAATTATTGTATATAGAAGAAAATAAGCCACATAGGGCAAGAGTCAACAAAATCAGATTAAAGCTCTCCCAAATTTCACATATTGGAATTGTCATATACAGAACATAAAATAACTATGAACAAAATGATTTTTTTTAAAAAGGGATTAAAAATAAGCAAAGAACAAGAATTTATTTTAAAAAATGACTAGATAGATTTTCAAAAGAATAAAATAGAAGTTCTCAAAGTGAAACATATAGTTGTTGATATAAAAAACCCTGTGGCTGGATTATACTGTAGATTAACATTCCTGAAGAGAGAATTAGTAAACAGAAATACTAAACATAAGTAATTAGTAAGAATGTAGACCAGAAAAACAAGATGAAAAACTTAAAAGGTAAGGCACATGGAGGATGCAATCAGAAGCGTTAATATCCATTTAATCTGAGTTCAAGAAGAAAATTTAGAAAGTAATAGGAAATGACTTATTTTAAGAAATAGTAACTGATAATTTTCTATAGTAATGAAAGACACAAAATCACAGATATATTAACTTATATGAAGTAGATAGTATACAGAAATTCATAGTTAAACACATAATAATGAAATTGCAGAATACAAGAGACAGCGGGGATCTTAAAAAGACAAGAGAAAAGGTGGACCAGCTTTTTTATAAATGGCAAAATATATCATAACCACAAAAATGAAACAGAGAAGACAATGGAATATGCTGAGAAAAAAACCTGTCAAGGTAGAATTCTATACCCAGCAAAAATTATCCTACAAGAATGAGGTCAAAACCCAGTATTTTCAAATAAATAAAAACTAAGAAAGCTTACTCCCAACTGAATCTCAATGGAGAAACTTTATTTTATTTTATTTTTTTAATGTGTTTTATTGATTATAATATTACATTTGTGCCAATTTCCCTTCCCTCTGCTCCCCTCCACCCGGTGGCCCCCCTCCCTCCAGTTGTCCCCCCCTTTTAGATCATGTCCATTAGTTGTGCATACAGTTCTTCTCAACCTCTCTCTGTCTATTCCATTCCCTCCTACCATGATCCTTAATTCCTATATCATCTCCCTCCCTCTCCCCATTCCCCCTCCCTGTTGACCTCCCCCCAATATGTTCCCCGTACCTAAAGTTCTTTTTCCACTCTCGTTGCCTGTTTAGTTTGCCTTTGTTTCAATTCCCTAGCTTCTGTTGTTTCTTGTGATGCAGTTTTCATTTTAGATTTCATTGTCTTGATCCTCCTTTTTCTAAACCAGTCCCTTTAACATCTCATATAACAGTGGTTTGGATCTAATGAACTCTTTCAGTTTTATTTTGTCCTGGAAACACTTTCTCTGTCCTTCTATTCTGAATGACAATTTCGCTGGATAGAGTATTCGTGGTTGTAGGTTTTGGATTTTCATTACTTTGAATATTTCTTGCCAGTCCCTTCTTGCCTGCAGGGTCTCCCTTGAGAAGTCAGCTGATAGTCTAATTGGGACCCCTTTGTACATAATTCTTTTCTTCTCTCTTGCTGCTTTTAAGATTCTCTCTTTATCTTTAATTTTTGACATTTTGATTATAATGTGTCTTGGAGTGGTTCTCCCTGGGTCCAGTTTTTTTGGAACTCTCTGTGCTTCCTGGACCTGTAAGTCTATTTCCTTCCCCAAGTCTGGGAAGTTCTCCTTTATTATATTTTCACTCAATTTTTCAAGTTCTAGTTCATCTTCCTCGCTCTCTGGCAAACCAATGATTCTTATGTTGGGCCTTTTATAGCTGTCCCAGAGGTTTCTGATCCTCTCATCGTTGCTTCCCATTTCCTCTCTCTGCATTGGTTGACTGCTTGTTCCTTCTCCATATTCCAGTTTGTTGAAATGAACTCTGGATTTTTTTTTCCTCACCATCTGTCTCGTATGTGGTTTTGTTCCTTTCGTTATGAGTGTTTTTCGCTTCTTTCTCATCTTTTTCCAGATCTTTTGTGAATTCTGTAAGCCACCTGATAACAATGGCCCAGAACTGAGCCTCTGACAGGTTTCTTATCTGTTCATCTGTCAGGTTTTCCATCTGTTGCCTGGTGAGCTGTGCCACCGGGATTTCTATAGCTGTCTGCCTCATTTTGACAGATGCGTTTTGTTTTCTTGGGCCGGCTGTAGGGGGCAGTGCCTGTGTACTCGTAATGACCCAGCGACCGGCGCCGTTCGGCAACCTTTCTTGCTGTGCCGTGGTGCTTTGTCGTCATAATCCAGCAATCGGTGCCTGTCCGCGACCTATTTCGCAGCCCTGTGGCGCTTTCTTTGGGGGCGGGGGTCCAAGATGGATTCACACAGTTATTCCGCTAGGAGACCGGGATCCGTCCTCCCGCCCCCCTGGGCCTCACTGTTCAAGGTGATGTGGTGGCTGCTTTCCCCAGCGTTGGGGTCGCGAGCTGCCGGGGGTTCGACTGCAGCCGGGATTGTTCTCCCCGTCGCTGTCCCAGGTGTGACCGCAAACAGCGCCGCCCCCTTTCACTCTTACCTGCCCAAAGGGCGCCGCTGGTTTATAACTTCATATGTTGGGCTTCCGTGTAGTTTTATTTTCTGGAATTTCTAGTTATCCTTTGTTTTGAAGTAGTTGTATTCCTCTCTAGTTGTAGAGGGAGACCTAGCGCGTCCGTCTAAGCCTCCATCTTGGCCGGAAGTCTCTCAATGGAGAAACTTTAAAAGAATGTAGTTAAGAAACAAGGAAACTGATCTGAGAAGGTCTGAGATGAAAGAAACAATATGTTAAAAAATAAACTGAAGCATATGAAAATTGAGTTTGTTTCTTTTTAGCAAAAATCAGTTAGAATTTGGGCAGCATCCAATCTAGCAACTAGAAAGGAACTCCAAGGGGCTGTATAAATGGCTTTCATAGATAGAAGAGAGCAGAAACAGGGAAATTAAATGAGGCCAAAATGTGGGTTGGTTATTGCAAGGTTATTTTCCTGATGACAGGGACCTAACAGGTTGATTATGTAACTAGTGCTGATCAGGTGATTCCTGTCTGACTGATTTAAGACTTCATTTCTGGGAGAGCTGAAATTGTAAATTTAGTCTTGGTTTCGTGACAATGGGGTTTAGCATAAGCATCTCCATTTTGGGTCTATCGTCTTGTTTTTAACAATTACCAAGCAAAGAAATTGATAAACTGTAGGTTTACCGACAACAAACAACTACATAAAAACTAATAACATTTAATTTGGGGTGCCTAAAAATAATGACAAAATAGATCTTTCTAGTTCTTGTCACATAGTTCTATCTAGTGACAATACTATAAACTGAGGGGAAATAATTAAAGCATTAGATCTTGCATTTGGGGAGAAGAATGTAGAGATGCTGATTAAATTTTTATTTTTTAATGTTAAATATCCATGGTGAAAATTTAAGGATAACCACTCAAAGTACAGAAATAGACTATATAACTTTTAAACAATTAATGGGCAAAAAATGGAATGCGGAGAAAGGAAAAAATAAAGTTCCATTTTATTAATGCAATTCTAAGCCTCCTGTCTGGCAAGAAACTTGGTACTGGCTGAACTTTTTACAGAGTGACTATTCACGGTGATAAGAACTTTGGTGACTACAGAAACTATGTTGGGGACTTCCGGCCAAGATGGAGGAGTAGACAGACACACTCTATTTCCCTCCACTACTAAGAAGGAATACAACTACCTCAAAACTAGAAACAACCAGAAGACCCAGAAATCAAACTGTATGGAAGTCCAGCAAACAAAGATATAAAAGGAAATCCCCATCCAGACAGATAGGAGGGGCAGAACCAGGGCAGAGAGGACGCAGCACGGTGGCGGCAGCAGCAGCGGCGGCAGCAGTGGCGGGCCAGCAGAAAGGGCAGTCACACGTTTCAAAAAGTCAGGAGGGACACCTGGGGAGCGTTCCCAGCTCCTCACCAGACCTCACAGTCCACCGTCCAAGCACCAGAAAAAATCAAGCCTCATTGCTTCTGACTGTGCAGAGCAGTGGGAGTTGGGGTGGAGGCAAAAACTGCCAGTCTCTCAGCAGAGTCCGCTTGTTTAAAGGGCCCCCACGGTCCTAGAAAGTCTGCAGACCCACCCACTCTGGGAATGATGGCCAGGACAGCAGCTAGAGGGGTTCCAGTCCGGTGGGAAAGTAGGAGAGGTGCCTGGAAAAGGGGCGAGTGCTGGGCAGGTGGCATTGTTCCCTCTCCAACCCCTCCCCCACATACAGCACCACAACGTGGTGAAACAGGTCGCCCTGTACTCATGAATCCCTAAGGCTCCACCCCTTACAATGTAACAGGAGCAACAACTCTACCTGGGACACAGAGGGAAACAAACACAGGAGCCTGTCAGAATGAGGAGTGAGAGAAGTAGGGCCCAAAAGGGGAAACGGATGAAGGTTCCAGTGGGAGAACTAAGCAATGAGGAAATAGCCAACCTAACAGATGAGGAGATAGACAACCTAACAGATGCAGAATTCAAAAAACTGGTGATAAAGATGCTCACAGGCTTGACAGATATGCTTGAGTCCGGCAAACGCATAAGAGAAGAAGTGAAGGCTATGCTAAGTGAAACAAAGGAAAATCCACACAAAACCAATGGTGAAGGGAAGGAAGCCGGGGTTCAAATCAATGATTTGGAACATAAGGAAGAAAAAAATAATAGTCAACCAGTGCAGAATAAGGAAGCGAGAATTGAAAAAAATGAGGAAAACTTCCCAAATTTTTCAAAGGAGATGGACATACAGGTCCAGGAAGCATGAGGGTCCTGGGCGAGCTGGACCCAGAGGGGACCACACCAGTAAATATCATGACTGAGATGCCAAAGGTGAAAGATAAAGAGAGTCCTGGGGGCAGCAAGAGAGAGGCAGAGAGTTGCCTACGGGGGGGTGCTTATAGGGCTATCAGCTGATTTCTCAGAGGGCACTTTGCAGGCAGGAAGGGACTGGCAAATATGATGAAAAGCAACCCGCAACCAAGAATACTCTATCCAGCAAAGCTCTCATTTGGAATGGAAGGGCAGATGAAGTGCTTCCCAGAGAAGGTGAAGCTAAAGGAGTTCATCATCACCAAGCCATTATTATATGAAATGTCGAAGGGACTTACTCAAGAAAAAGAAGATCAAAACTATTAACATTAAAATGACAACAAACTCACAACTATCAACAACTGAATCTAAAAAGTAAAAACAAAATCCAACTAAGCAAACCAGAACAGGAACAGAATCATAGGTATGGGGGTCATTTGGAGGGTTATCAGCTGGGAGTGGGAAGGGGGAGGAATGGGGAAATGGGGCAGGGACTAAGAAGCATAACTGGTTGGTACAAAACAGACAGGGGGATGTTAGTAATAATATAGGAAAGGGTGAAGCCAAAGAACTTACATGCAAGACCCATGGACATGAACTAAGGGGGTGGGATTGCTGGAGGAAAGGTGGGTACTGGGAAGAGGGGAGCAAAGGGGAAAAAAATTACAACTACTGTAACAACATAATCAATAAAATATACTTAAAAAAAAAAAAGAAACCTTGTTGGTAAGAATTCATTTTGCTTGACATTAAGAAACATTTGGCTGATGGAAAACAGAGATAACTGCATTCTGCATGACATCAAATACATGGATCCTACTAAAATTTGAAGAGAATCACACCTGAGCATCATTAGTCTTTTCAGGCATCAGTTTATATTCTAGTTTGTCAAAGACAACACAGCCATTATGAAAAGGTGAACTTAAGTATGAGGGACCACCAAGTTCATCTTCACAAAGCATGTGATATTTGCCAACATTTTTAACTACACTGGCAATAACTCCTATATCACAAGTTTAAAGAATAAAGGTATAACTGATATGGTACCTTATATCCACAGAGAACATAAGCACCTCTAGTCTTATGATTATGATCTTCTGAAAAGGGAGATTATAATGTTCTTGGGAATAAAAACAAATAAGAAATAAAACATTTAATAAAAAATTAATATTGGGTTGGCCTAAAAGTTTCTTTCATTTTTTTTCCCATAAAATAAGGCACATTTTTCATTTTCACCAATAATTTTATTGATCTGTATATTTTGAGTATGTCAGTTATCTCCCGTTATTGGCTTCTTGTGGGTAGAGGCCAGGGGTTCTGCTAAACATCTTCCAATGTATACAACAGCCCCACAGCAAAGAATTATTTGGCCAAAATATCAATAGTATCAACAAACTTTGCAAACCACTTTTGACATACTCAGTCAGTGACAGCACCTTCTCCATACACTGCACAAATTATTTTTTTGCATTTCAGTTGCATATCTTCTTCCATCTTCAAAATTAAAATGGCTAAATAAAAATTCATCAATTTTGACGGTTTTTAAAAGCATGCTGATATGACAGTTGTCACAATACAAACTATCAAAATTGTTTTTGAATGAAGTTAAAGACCACTAAGCACTGGTAGGGCCATTGTATGGAAAAAACTAAACAAACTTTTTGGCCATCCCAATAATATCTTCCAAGAAAACGGAATGAAACAAAAATATCAAACAGATGGAAAAGAAGAAAAAAAAGAGGACTAAACTGATTTAGGAAGTCAATATTCAAGCAATAGAAAATTTTCAAGAAGGGATTAAAGAAAATGAGGAGCTGGGCTGTGGCTGGTGCGACTCAGTACATTGAACGCTGGCCTGTGAACCAAAGGATCACCAGCTTGATTCCCAATCAGGGCACATGCCTGGGTTGTGGGCCAGGTCCGTTGAGGGTGTGTGAGAGGCAACCACACACTGACGTTTCTCTCCCTCACTTTCTCCTTCCCTCCACCTCTCTCTAAAAAATAAAAAATAAATATAATTTTTAAAAGAAAAGAAAAGAAAATGAGGAGCTTGGCTGTAACGTACAGCATGGTGACTATAGTTAACAATACTGTATTTATACAAGAAAGTGGATAAGAGAGTAGATCTTAAATGTTTGCAATACACCGCTAACAGCATGGTAATTATGTGAGGTGAAGGATGTGTTAACTTTATTGTGGTAACCATTTTGGATATATATACATTTATCAAGTCATCACATTGTACACCTTAAACTTATACAATGTTACATGTCTATTGCTGGGGAAAATTTTAAAAAGAAAACAGAAAAGGGAGCAAATAAAAATCAAGACCAATTTTAGATTTCCGTTCAAGATGGGGGCATAGGTACTTCGCCACCTTGTGAAACCATAGAAAGAATTGCAACGAGATCTCAAAAACAAGTAACAACTAGAACCGTCAGAAAATCAGCTATATGGAAGTCCAACAACCAAGGATTTAAAAAAGACACATTCATCCAGATGGGTAGAAGGGACAGAGTTGCAAAGACGGGGTAAAGAGGCAGTGTGGCTTGGACAAGCAGCGGCAGCAGCAGTGGACGGAAGGTCCCACATTCACATGCGGTGGATAAAAATCGGGAGAGATGCCCTGGGAGCCGGTGATCCCAGCCCCAGGACAGACCACATGGCCCAGGGTTCAAACACCAGGAAGATAAACCCCCATTACCTTTGGCTGAAAAAACCAGTGGGGTTGGGGCAGTGGAAGAAACTGCTGGATTTTCACTGCTTAAAGTGCCTGCATGGTCTTAGAACTACACACACCCCAGGGCACCGATCACATATGGAAAGTGGGTGAAGTGACTGGAAATAGGGCAAGTGCTGAGCAAATTGCTAGAAGAAAGGCAGCGGCATTACCCTCTGAGTTCCCCACCACAAACAGAGCCACAAAGTGGTGAAGTGGGTGGCGCCACCCTGGCAATTACCTAAAGCTCTGCTCCGCACAATTTACAGGTGCCTTAGCTCCACAGGCCACACTACTAAGACAGGGAGTAAAAGCAGCTCTACTTAATATACAGAAACAAACACAGGAAGCCTGCGAAATTGAGAAGGCAAAGAAATATGTACCAAATGAAAGAACAGAACAAAACCCCAGAAAAAAAAGCTAAATGAAATGGCGTAGCCAACCTATCAGATGTAGAGTTCAAAACACTAGTAATAAGGATGTTCAGAGAACTCATAGAGTATGGCAAAAAAATAAAGGAAGAAATGAAGGTTACACAAAGTGAAAGAAAGAAAAATATACAGGGAACCAAGAGTAAAGGAAAGGGAGCTGGGATTCAAATCAATGATTTGGAACAAAAGGAAAAAATAAACATTCAACCAGAACAGAAAGAAACAAGAATATAAATACACACACAAACAAACAAAAAAGGAGAGGTGTAGGAACCTCTGGAACAACTTTAAACGTACCAACATCCAAATCATAGAGATGCCAGAAGAAGAAGAGGAAGAGCAAGAAATTGAAAGCTTATATGATAAAAAAATAATGAAAGAAAACTTCCCTAGTTTCGTGAAGGAAATAGACATACAAGTCCAGAAAGCACAGAATCTCAAACAAGTTGGACCCAAAGAGGACCATACCAAGACACATAATTAAAATGCCAAAAGTTAAAGAGGGAATCTTAAAAGCAGCAAGAGAAAAGCAGAGAGTTACCTACAAAAGGGTGCCTATAAGACTTATCAGCTGATTTCTCAAGAGAAACTTTGCAGGCAAGAAGGGGCTGGCAAGAACTATTCGGAGAGATTTAAAGCAAGGTCCTACAACCTAGATTACTCTATCAAGCAAAGCTATCATTTAGAATGGAAGAGCAGGTAAAGGGCTTCCCAGACAAGGTAAAGCTAAAGGAGTTCATCATCACCAAGCCATTATTACATGAAATGTTAAAGAAAGTTATTTAAGAAAAAGATCAAAACCATGAACATTAAAGACAACAAATTCACAACTATCAACTACTGAATCTAAAATCAAAAACTAAAACAAACTAAGCAAACAAGCAGAATAGGAACAGAATCATAGGTATGGAGAGCATTTGGAGGGTTATCAGCTGGGAGGGGGAATGGAGAGAATGGGGGAAATGGTGCAGGGATCAAGAAACATAATTGGTAGGAACAAAATAGACAGGGGGATGTTAAGAAAAGTATAGGATAGGGAGAGGCCAAATAACATATATATGACCCATGGTCACGAACGAAAGTGGGGGCGATTGCTGGAGGCAAGAGGGGTAGTGGGTGGAAGGGGGCCAAGGTTGAAACATTGGGACAACTGTAACAGCATAATTGATAAAATATACTCAAAAAGAAAAAAAGCAAAAAAATCAAGACCAACATTAAATTCAAATAAAACTAAAATGCAAAAACAAAAGTAAGCAATCAAATAAACAAAACAGACCTAGAATGTTTTATTGGAAAATTCTACCAAACATTCAAAAAATAAACACATGATATGGGGCTGGAGCAGCCCTACCTTTTCTGCTGCAGAGCCTCATCCAGGACATCCTGCTTGTTCTGCAGCATTTGGTGGAGGTGCCTCATCTTCTGCTGGTACTGAGCTGTCTTGTTAGCAAAGTCCTCCTGCTGCTCTGCCAGACAGTGACTAATGTCATCCAGCTTCAGTGCAGCCAGCTTCTTGTACCCCTGGTGAGGAGGAGGGACTCTGTGAGTGAGGGGAGGCTGCCTGCAGCCCAGGTTGATGGCTTCCTGGATGCATTCCCTACCCACCTCCTCAGGCTGTCAGGGACCAATAAGTTGAGTAAGTCTGGAAAGGTCTGATCTGGTAGGGCATATCTGGATCATAGAAGTCATATACAGTAGTAAAAAAATTTCAAGTAAAATAAAATCAAATTTCTAATTCATATTGTGCTATAAATTATTGTTATATGCTATAAATAAAATTTAAAGAACTTAGCAAGATTTGTCATACTCTACTGGCAAAGAGATGCCTGAGATAAAAGGCTAATTCATTTATTTTCTTACACTTTTATTGTATAGTATTTAAGGTTATGAATTTCCCTCTGACCAGTTCTAAAACATTTGTTACATAAATTATGACATAGTTTACATAGATTCAATTCTCTTTGGAAATTATAACATTCTGGAGGCCAGTCCAAGATTGCGGAGTAGGAGGACCCTGAGCTCACTCCCTCTGGAGGACACATTAAATTTACACCTACATATAGAGCAATTCCTCCTGTAAGACACTTAAAAGCCAACTGAACAGCTTCTGCACAAAAACAAACAAACAAAAACAAAAAAACAGAGAGAAAGACTTCATACAGAAGGTTGGGGTACTCTGGGAGCTCTCTAGGAGCTGAGGGAATTACCCAGGAATGGAGGGGCATTGCATTTGGATAGTGAGTGGGAGCTGTATCCAGGATATCTGGTTGATCTGCAGCAGCACATATCCAGCCACCCTTCCCAGAACTAGATCCAGCAGAAACAGGTCACGACCACGGCCCACATAGATGGGGCTCCTTCACCTGGAGATGAATCCAGTGGGTGTGGTAGGGTGCTGTAGCATGCACCTACTGGGGCTTCACATGCGTGTGGGACAGCCCCTGCTCAGAGTGTGAAACCAGCAAAATGCTATAGTACCTTTATGCAAGGCTGTTCTGTTCAGAGAAAATGCAAAAATAGTGGGGAGCTCCTACACATACATGTGGGCCTGCCTTTCCCGGAGAAAGTATGGAGACAGTGGAACTCTGCAACACATGAACTCAGGGTAGCCCTGCCCAGATCAGGTTCAGGCAACAAATGACTACAACAACAGGGCACACTGCACACATAGTGGACAGCACAACCCACACCGGACAGCTCTGTCCACAGCAGAAGGGCAAGGAAGCACTCATACACCAGGCTGCCCTGCCAGAACCCACTCCTTCTGGCTACCAGGCACTGCACATGCCTGCCTTGACTACAACTGCCCTCCCAAACACATCTGGCACACAGCTTAGGAGAAAAAGCTATTTCACCTAACTCAAAGGAAAAAAACACAGAAAGTCAAATAAAATGGGGAGATAAAAGAATCTGTCCCAAATGAAAAAAAAAAAAAAGAATTAGAGAAAAACTCTAATGAAATGGAGATAATTCATTTGCCTGACAAAAAATTCAAAGACGTGGTCATAAGGATGCTCAACAAACTTGAAAGGAGAACAGAGAAACTCAGAGAGCATTTCAACAGAGTCAGAAAATGTAATAAAGAATCAATCAGAGATGAAGAATACATTAGAAGAAACTGAAATCAGATTAGTTAGTATGAAAGAATGGATTAGCAACCTGGAAGACAGAATACTGGAAATCACCCAATCAGAAAAGCAAAATGAAAAAAGGATTTAAAAAAATGAGGATAGTATTGGGTATAAGAGACTTCTGGGACAACATTAAATGTTCTAACATCCACATTACAGGGATTCCAGAGGAAGAGGAACTAGAGAAAGGGGCATAAAATATATCTGAATAAGTAATGGCTGAAAACTTTCCTAATCTGGGAAAGGAAACGACATTTAGGTCAAGGAAGCACAGAGTTTGAAACAAGATGAACCCAAAGAGGACCACAGCAAGACATACTTGATTAAAATGGCAAAAGTTAAGGATAAAGAGAAAGTATCAAAAAGAAAACATGTCACATACAAGGGAAACTCCTTAAAGTTAGCTTATTTCTCAGAGGCAACTTTGTAGGCCAGAAGGAAATGGCAGGAAATATTTACAGTGCTAAAACAAAGGAACCAATAGCCTAGAGTACTGTATCTAGCAAGGTTATCATTCACAATTGAAGGAGAGAGAGTTTCCCAGGCAAGCAAAAAAGAAAACTAAAGGATTTACCACCACTAAACAAACTTTACAAGTAATGTTCAAGAGTCGTCTTTTGCAGGAAAGAAAAGACTATAACCGGAAATAAGAAAAGGCCATAACACAGGAAAGAAAAAATCACACTGGTAAAGGCAAATATATAATAAATGCAGTCAATCAACTGCTGAAAAAGCCAATATCAATGTTAAAAGACAATTTTGCAAAATTAACTATAATTACAATAAATAGGGGATACAGAAAAAGAGAAAATATGAAAACATGACATCCAAAGCATAAAGAGGGGAGAGTAAAAATGTAGTGCTTTTTGAATACATTTCGACTTAAACACCTATCAGCTTAAAACAGACTGTTATATATGCAAAATCTTTTAAAAAGACAAAAACAAATGAACAAACAAAACAAAACAGAAACAGACTCAGAAACAGACCAAAGGGATGTTTACCAGGGCAGGCAGGTGTGAGGGAGGGTGTGGAATAGGGTTGAAAAAAGTGAAGGGGAAATTACAGTCGATAACATTGTAATAAGTTTCAACAGTACTAGGCTTAGTGTGGTGATCATATTGCAAGATATATAAATGTTGAATCACTGTATTATACACCTGAAACTAATATAATGTTCTACACTCAAAAATTGAAAATTTAAAATCAAAGTAAAACAATTATGACATTTAATTTATACATCTCTTCTGACCCAAGAATTGGTTTACTGTACAGTTTTTGCATTTCCAGGTGAAAGAATGTATTTTGCTTTCTAATTTTATTTATTAATTTCTGGTTCTCATATTTTTGATCAATAAATGTCTGCCTTATTTCTACTTTATGGTTTTACTGAGCATTTTTTGTACCCAATTTATAATTAATTTTTGTAACAGTTCTGTGTATATATATACATAAATGAACTTTATAGATAGGCTGTTAAATCTTTTATATTCTTGGAAGGAAGATGGTGGAGGAGTAAGTGGAGGCTGTGCTTGCTTGCTCCCCAAACAGTCTGGAGTTTCGGCTAATTGTGGACAAAGCATCTCAGTTACCATCTGGATACTGGTGGGAGTTGAGCCTTGGGGCAGCTGTCGGCAGAGGAGACCTCGGAGCGACCTGTCTGGTGAGGATTGCAGAGGACACCCAGAAGAGAGGGGAGCTTTGGCTGGCTTGGCTTCCGGGTCAGTGGCTGGATGTGCACAGAGATTTTTCAATGCACCTAGGCTTGCTTCCCTTCAGAGGAATCAGGGGTGGAGATTGAGGCTATGCCTGCTGGCAGAGATGAGGCAAGGAGCAACTGTATATTTTGTGTGTGTTTTTAATTTTTTTTTTTTTTTTTTTGCCTTTTGGTGTGATTGGTTTTGTTTTTTTGCTGACCAGGGAGGAAAGGTTAGGGGCGGGGCGAGATTCTTGAGGAGCATAGGTGCAGAAGTGCATCCTGGCCACCCAGCCCTGGCTGCGTATGAGCGGGGGTGCATTTGGCCCGTCCTGAGCTGAGTGCTTGTGGGGACACAGTTGGCCCATCTGCCTGCCAGTCTGCATGCCTGCAGGGGAGCGTGCGGCCCTTCCTCCATGGGCTGCAGCTGAAGGAGGGTGAAGTGAACTAGAGGCGCTTTAGAAAAGTTTCAGGTGCTGGTTTTGGAGAAAGAGCTGGGGGAGCAGTGGACCAGATCACAATGCAAACTCATCCCCAGTGCTATGGGAGAAATCTCTTAAGCAGACTACTCCCCTCCAAGTGGCATCAGCTGGAGGGTGAGCAGTAGCCCCTGCCAGAGAAATTAGTCGGCCCCACCCCCATGGTGCTTAAGCCTGACTGCAGATTACAGAGTGACTAGAGCAAAAAACAACCAAAAGAGATAGACACAGGCAGTAGAACACTTGTAGGCTCGAACAGACTGCCAGATCCAGAGTGGGACCTCAGGGATAGATCCAGAAAGAGAAGAAAGTGGGAAAAAAACCCAGATACTACGGAGACAAGTTCCACTGATACCTTCTATAGGAGTTTTCTGTCTCCTGCCCTCTATACATCCTTATTAACTGATACAGCAACTGAGGGTGGAGGTATCTTTGGGAGTGTGGGATTCTTGCCTGGACTTGTGACTCTGTTTTAGCAGCAGCTGAACAACTATTTACAAGACGAGGTGGATGGAGTGACTCTTAGTCAGCTAACAGGAGGGAAGGACCCACCAAAGAGCAACACAACAACCAAAACCAAAATACCACCAGAGTCCAAATAAAAGGCATAAAGGGCATCTCAAAAGCATGACGTTCAGGAGATTAAGGAGCCTGTACCATTGAATCCCACAGGATTCCTACTACAGAAGGTCACAGCACAAAGGCAGGAAATAAAAGCAGATCAACTTAAGAAGCAGAACAAACAAGAAGAGCCACCTAAAATGGGCAGATGATGAAACAACACCCCATTGAAAGGAAAGAAGGAATTCCCAGAAGGAGGGATAGATGAAATAGAGGCAAGCAAACTATCAGACATGGAATTCAAAATAATGGTAATGAGGAAGCTCAATGAACTCGACAAACTCAGAGAAAACTACAACGAATTCCAGGAGAACTACAAAGAACTCCAGGGAAACTACAAGGAACTTACTGAGAACTACACCAGTATTAAAAAGTACATAGAAACTATTACTAAGAGCCAAGAGGAAATGAAGAATATAATTTCTGAACTGAAGAACACAGTAGAAGGAATAAAAAGCAGGCTAGAGGAACCAGAGGATCAGATCAGTGAGCTAGAGGACAACATAGAAAAAAATTCTCAGACAGTGAAACAAAATGAAAAAAGACTGAAAAAGAATGAAGAGGGTTTAAGAGAGCTGCAGGACAACATTAAATGTAATAATATCCACATCATAGGGATACCAGAGGGAGAAGAAGAGGAGCACGAGATAGAAAACCTGGTTGAAAAAGTACTGACAGAAAACTTCCCAAACATAAGGAGAGAAAAAGTCTCACAACTACAGGAAGCACAGAGAGTCCCAATGAAGATGAACCCAAGGAGGCCCATTCCAAGGCACATCATAATTAAAATGGCAACATTGAAAGACAAAAAAAGAATCATAAAAGAAGCAAAAGAAAAACAGCAAATAACATACAAGGGAGCTCCGATAAGGCTATCAGCTGATTTCTCACAGAAACATTATAAGACAGAAGGGAATGGCAAAAAATATTTCAAGCAATGAAAAACAAAGGCCTGCAACCAAGACTACTTTACCCAGCAAGGCTCTCTTTCAAAATGGAAGGTGAAATAAGGAGTTTCCCAGACAAAGGAAGACTAAAAGAATACATCTCCACCAAACCAGCACTGCAAGATATGCTAAAGGGCCTGCTTTAAGAAGAAGAAAAAAAAGAGAGGGACAGAAACACAGGTACAAAGGGAAAGTCACAATGAATAAATACATATCTATAATAACCCTAAATGTAAATGGATTAAATGCTCCAATCAAAAGACATAGGGTAGAGGAATGGATATGAAAACATGACCCACGTATATGCTGTCTACAAGTGACCCATCCCAAAACAAAAGATCTACAAAGACTGAAAGTGAAGGGATGAAAAAAAGTATTTCAAACCAATGGACAAGAAAAAAAAGCTGGGGTAGCAATACTTTTATCAGACAAAATAGATTTCACAACAACAGCCATAAAAAGGGGCAAAGAAGGACATTTCACAATACTTAAGGGAAAAATCCATCAAGAAGATATAACCCTTGTAAACATATATGCACCCAACACAGGAGCACCCAAATATATAAGGAAAATCTTGGAAGACTACAAGAAGGATATCTACAGCAGCACACTCAAGTAAGGGACTTTAACACCCCATTGTCAACAATGGATAGATCTTCGAAGCAAAGAGACAACAAGGATATTGAGGCATTGAACAACACTCTAGATCAAATAGATGTAGTTGATATATATAAAACTTTTCACCCCAAAGAAACAAAACACACATTCTTTTCAAGTGCACATGGAATATTCTCAAAGACAGACCACATGGTAGGACACAAAACAAGCCTCAAAAAATTCAAGAACATTGAAATTATATCAACCATCTTCTCGTATCACAGTGGTTTAAACCTGGAAATCAACCTCAAAGAAAAAACTCATAGACATTCAAACTCATGGAGAATGAATAACATGCTATTAATAATGAATGGGTTAACAATGACATCAAGGAAGAAATCAAAAAGTTTCTGCTGGTTCGATTCCAAGTCAGGGCACAAGACTAGGTTGCATGTCAGGTCCCCATTTGGGGGTGCAAGTGAGAGGCAACCACACAGTGATGTTTCTCCTCTTCTCTTTCTCCTTTCCCCTCTCTCTAAAAATGAATAAATAAGTAAAAATAAACAAACAAATAAATAATTTTAAAAAGTTTCTGGAAACAAATGATAATGAATATATGACAGCCCCAAACCTATGGGACACAGCGAAAGCAGTCCTGAGAGGAAAGTTCATAGCAATATAAGCCTACCTAAAAGGGATATAAGAATCTCAAGTAAAAAATCTAACCCTACAGCTACAAGAACTAGAGGAACAACAAGAAACAAAGCCCAGAGTGAGTGGAAGGAAGAAAATCATCAAGATCAGAGCAGAATTAAATGACATAGAGACTAAACAAACAATTCCAAAAATCAACAAAACCAGGAGTTGGTTCATGGAAAAGATGAACAACAGGGACAAACCTTTAACCAGGCTCATCAAGAAAGAAAGAGAGAGGACCCAAATAAACAAAATCAGAAACAAAAGAGGAGGAATCACAACTAATACCACAGAAAAACAAAGGTTTGCAGTAAATTACTATGAACAACTGTATAACAAGAAGTTTGACAACCTAGATGAAATGGACAAATTTCTTGAAACATATAATCTTCCAAAACTGAATCAAGAAGAAGCAGAAAGCCTGAATAGACCAATAACAACTAGTGAAATTGAAGCAGTAATCAAAAAACTCCATGCACATAGAAGCCCTGGACCAGATGGCTTCACAGGTAAATTTTACAAAACATTTAGGAAAGAACTAACTCTTATCCTTCTCAAACTGTTCCAAAAAATCCAAGAAGATGGAAGACTCCCAAACTCTTCCTATGAAGCCAGTATTACTCTAATTCCAAAACCCATGTCAAGACACAAAAAGAAAAAACCACAGGCCAATATTGCTGGTGAACATAGATGCTAAAATCCTCAACAAAATATTGGCAAACCAGATCCAGCAACACAGTAAAAAGATCATACACCACAATCAAGTGGGTTTCATCCCAGGGATGCAAGAATGGTTTAATATTTGCAAATCAATAAATGTAATATACCACATAAACAAAATGAAAGACAAAAGTCATTTTGATAAAGTACAACACCCATTTATGATTAAAACACTCAACAAAATTTGCATGAAGGGAGCATATCTCAACATAATAAAGGCCATATACGAGAAACCTAAAGCCAACATCATACTCAATGGGCAAAAACTGAAAGCATTTTCCCTAAGATCAGGAACAAGACAAGGATACCCACTCTCTCCACTCCTCATCAACATAGTCTTGGAAGTTCTAGTCACTGCAGTCAAACAAGAAAGAGAAATAAAAGGTATCCAAATTGGAAAAGAGGAAGTAAAACTGTCATCATTTGCAGATGACATGATAGTGTACACAGACAACTCTATAGATTCCACAAAAAAACTACTCAACCTAATAAGTGAATTTGGCAAAACAGCAGGGTACAAAGTCAATATTCATATTTCGAAAGCATTTCTGTACACCAATAAAATATCAGAGATAGAAACTGGAAAAAATCCCATTTACTATAGCAACAAGAAAAATAAAGTACCTAGGAATAAACTTAACCAAGGAGGTAAAAGACCTGTACTTGGAAAACTACATAGCACTGAAGAAAGAAATTAAGGAAGATACAAATAAATGGAAGCATATATCATGTTCATGGATGGGAAGAATCAAAATCATTAAATGTCCATAATACCCAAAGCAATTTATAGATTCAACGCAATTTCTATTAAAACACCAAAGACGTATTTCACAGACCTAGAACAAATACTTTAAAATTTTATATGGAACCAAAAAAAATACCCTGAATAGCCACAGCAATCCTGAGGAATAAGAACAGAGCAGGAGGAATCACAACACCTGACATCAAACTATACTACAAAGCCACTGTAATCAAAACAATCTGGTACTGGCATAAGAACAGACATATAGATCAATGGAACAGAATAGAGAGCCCAGAAATAAACCCAGGACTAGATGGTCAACTAATATTTGACAAAGGGGGAAGGAGCATAAAATGGAGTGAGAAGACCCTCTTCAACAATAGTGCTGGGAGAACTGGAAAAGGACATGCAAAAAATGAAACTAGACCACCAACTTACACCACACACCAGAATAAACTCAAGATGGATCAGAGACTTAAATGTAAGCCATGACACCATGAAAGTCCTAGAGGAAAACACAGGCAAGAAAATATCAGATATCCTACATAGCAGTATTTTCACCAATATATTTCCTAAGGCAGGGGAAATAAAGGAAAGAATAAACAAATGGGACTACATCAAATGAAAGAGTTTCTGCTCAGCAAAAGAAAACATCAGCAAGATGAAAAGGAAACCAACCACATGGGAAAACATATTTGTCAGTGATACCTCAGACAAGGGATTGATCTCCAAAATATATAAAGAACTTATACATCTCAACACCAAGAAGACAGACAGCCCAATTAAAAAATTGACAAAGGACCTGAACAAATACTTCTCCAAGGAGGATACACAGAGGGTCCATAGACACATGAAAGAATGCTCAATATCACTAGCCATCAGAGAGATGCAAATAAAAACCACAACGAGATACCACTTTACAACTGTCAGAATGGCCATCATCAACAAATCAACAAACAAGTGCTGGCGAGGATGTAGAGAAATGGAAATCCTAGTGCACTGTTGGTGGGAATGCAGACTGGTGCAGCCACTATGGAAAACAGTATGAAATTACCTCAAAAAACTAAAAGTAGAATTGCCTTTTGAACCAGCAATTCCACTGCTAGGATTATACCCGAAAAATCCTGAAACCCAAATTCAAAAGAACTTATGCACTCCTATGTTCATAGCAGTGCTGTTTACAATAGCTAAGTGCTGGAAACAGCTTAAGTGCCCATCTGTAGATGAGTGGATCAAAACACTGTGGTACATTTACACAATGGAATACTATGCAGCAGAGAAGGAACTCCTGCCATTTGTGACAATGTGGATGGAACTAGAGAGAATTATGCTTAGTGAAATAAGCCAAGCAATGAAAGAAAAATACCATATGATATCACGTGATAGAGGAGACTAATGAACAACACAAACAAATAAACAAAATTGAACAAGGAACAGAATAACAGTTATGAGGGGGGCGGGGGGAGGGAGAGAAGGGGGTAAGTAGGAAAAGGGTCTAGTCAAGGAACGTGTATAAATGACTCATGGACATGGACAACGGGGTAGGGAATGACTGTGGGAGAAAGGGTGGGCTGGGTAGGGGGAGAAATGGGGGAAAAATGGGACAAATGTAATTGAAAAACAATATAAATAAAAATAAATAAAAATCTTTTATATTCTTAAATTAGTTTTGTTTAATCTCTTGATCTGTCTTGGACCAAGAGAAGAGGATTAGTATTCCTAACATTATGAAGTTTCTATTTCTCTTTGTATCTCCTGTAGTTTATATTTTATAAATCTGCTGCTGTGTTAATACATAAATGTTCAGAACTACTATATATTATTAACTGCAGCCTTTAGCATTATGAAGTTTCTTCCTTTTTTTCCTTTTTCTTTTTTGTCTCATTTAGTGCTTTTGGCCTGAATTCTATCTTGGCAGTTGTAAAGATTACAACCTTGTTTTCTTTTTATCTGCATAAATCTGGATTATCTCCATTCATCCTTTTATTTTTAAGCTTTGTGAAACACTTTGTCTCTTGGCTCTAGCATGAAATAGTTTTTTTTGCTTTACAACAAAATCTAAAAAAATAAATTCTTTTTATGGGTGGATTAAGCTCATTTATATTTATTTATAGCATATTTGTTTGGTTTCAATTTTATTTTGTTTTATTATTTTATCCATAAACTTTTAAAAGACTTTCCTGTAGCCTTTTCTTGGCTCTTTTTTGCCGTTGTACTTATATTTAGGAATGAATCTCTTGATTTCTGTGGTTGCTTTTATTCCTATGTTCTTATGCCTTTACATTATAAGTCCTTACTCCCCTCACTTTTGATACTATCCACTGATTCCTTATCAAAAGTAACATATTAGCTCATAATCTTTTCTTCACTCTTTTCCTAAATATTTTAAGCCCTTATGACTTGATTTTTCATCATTAAATGATATCCTATGTCTCAGGTTATTACATATGAAGCAATCAGCAAGTTTATTCTATTTTCTGCCTTCCTTCCCCCTTCACTTATCATTTTTTCTTTGGTTGTATTATTTCTACATTGTCAGGGAACATTTACGTTCTATTCCACCAGCCTTATCCCTGTTTTAAGTCTTACTTCACAGTTAAATAAATATATTCTCACTATTAATGCTTTTCCAAAATCTGTCTAATCATTTCTTGATTGGCTAAACTCAGGTTGATTGATCCTTAGGACGAAGTTCTTACATGGTCAAAACTGTATGAAGGGCTACTTGGTTGGATGGAAATATCCTTGGCTCATACTCTTTCCTTGAATATTTACAGATGGCCGTCCACTGTTCTCTGGCATTCAGTGTTGCTATAGAACAGTGTGATGTCAACATGGTTTTTTTTCCCTAAGCCCTTGGTCTTTGTCCAAGTGTCCAAGGTATTCTTTCATTATCTTAAAAGTCATAGATCTTGATTCTAGTCTTCTGGGTCCATCTGGGTTAGTTTGTCCTAAGCACATAATGTGCCCTTTTCATATGTAGAGCAGAATAAGTTCCATCGTTTGGATTCTTCTTTCTGAAAACAGGGATATTGGATCTCTAATATTTTCTACTGAATTCTTTTTATATTCTTATTTTTAAGTTCTTGCCTTTACCTTTTCCTTTCAGTTTTTATTGTTTTTTACATCATATGTTATTATTTACGGTATTACAGTTGTCTCAGTTGTGACCCACTGCCTAGTACTCCCACTCCCTCAGGCAATCTCCACACAGTTGTCCATGTCCATGGGTCATACATATATGTTCTTTGGCTACTCTATTCTCCATGCTGTATTTTATATCCCCATGACTATTCTGTTACTACAGATTAGTACTTCTTAATCCCTTCACCTTTTCACCTCCTTCATTCCTCCCATCTGGCAAACATCATAATGTTCTCTGTAACTATAATTCTGTTCTGCTGGTTTATTTATTTTGATTTTTAGAATCAACTGTTGATAGATATGTATTTACTGTCATTTTAGTTTTCATATTTTTTTATCTTTTTCTTTCTTAAAGAGCCTTTAACATTTTATATAATATTGGTTTTATAGTGATAAACTCCTTTAGCTTTTTCTTGTCTGGGAAGCTCTTTATCTGTCCTTCAGTTCTAAATGATAGCTCTGCTGGATAGAATAATCTTGGTTGTAGGTCCTTGCTTTTCATCATTTTGAATATTTCTTGCCAATCCGTTCTAGTCTAAAAAGTTTCTTTTGGCAGTCTTACGGGAGCTCCCTTATAGGTAACTAACTGCTTTTCTCTTGCTGCTTTTAATATTCTTTCTTTGTCTTCAACCTTTGGCATTTTAATTATGATGGGTCTTAGTTTTGGCCTCTGTGAGTTCATCTTGTTTGGGAGTCTCTGTGCTTCCTGGACTTGTATGTCTATTTCCTTCACCAAGTTAGGGAAGTTTTCTATCAGTATTTTTTCAAATAGGTTTCCGATTTCTTGCTCTTCTTCCAGGACTACCACGATGAGAATGCTGGTAGGCTTGAAGTTGTCTCCGAGGCTCCTTACACTATCCTCATTTTTCTGGATTCTTTTTTCTTTTTGCTGTTCTGATTGCTTGTTTTTGCTTCCTCATATTCCACATCACTGATTTGATTATTGGCTTCACCCACTTTACTCTTGAGTCTCTGTATATTGTTTATTTCAATTAGTGTATCCTTCTTTTCTGGCGGGCTAGATATTTTTTTTGCTGTTGAGACCCTCACTAAATTCCTTTAGCACCCTTATAACCAGTGTTTTGAACTCTGCATCTAGTAGATTGCTTGTCTCCATTTTGTTTAGTTCTTTTTCTGCAGTTTTGTTCTGTTCTTTCATTTGGGCCATGTTTTGTTGTCTCTTTTGGCAGCCTCCCTGTGTTTGTTTCTATGTATTAGGTAGAGCTGCTGTCTCCCAGGCTTTGTATAGTGGCCTAATATAGTAGGTGTCCTGTAGGGTCCAGTGACACTGCCTCCCCTATTACCCAAGCTGGGTATTCAGGGTGCACCCACCATGTGGGCTGTGTACACCCTCCTATTGTAGTTTAGTCTTAATTGCTGTTGGCATGTCCAAGGTCTGCCACCAACTGTGTTCTGTTGGGGTCAAACAGCATAAGCTACAAAGTGATCTGCCAATAGCTACTACTTGTGCTGAACTTGGAGGTGCCTAGGTGTGGTCCCCAAAATTGGCTGCTGCTAGTGCTGGGCCTGGAGCAAGTTACTGATAAGTACAGAGCTTGCTGAAGCCAGATGCTGCTTGCTTGAGAGAATTTAAGAAAATCTGACATGCCATTCATATGGAAAAGCCACTGGAAACAGCTTGAGTTGCCCCAAAGTTGGTTGGGGTAGGGCCTCAGGGAATCACCAGGTCAGAGAAAACAGAGTGAGCCAGGTTGATGGAGTCTCAGATATGGTTTCCACCTGCTGGCTCTCTGGCTCTGTGGGGGAAGGGCTCAGAAAAGAAACAATGGCCTCTATCAGTACTTCTGTCTGGGAGAAAGCTGGCCCCCAGTTCTTGCCCTGATGCTGGACAATTAATTTCCTCCCGTAGGACTCTGATGCCTTTAATTTGCTATCTGCTGCCCCCATGCTGGAACTCAGAGGGAGTGAGTCCAAGTAAGTCTGTGCATGGCCCTTCAAGAGGAACTGCCTGAAACTCCAGCAGTTTCTGTCTTTTACAGCCTCAATCCTCACTGGTTTTTACAGCCAGAGTTATAGAGACTTATCTTCCTGGTACTGGAACTCTGGGCTGGGGGCCTGTTGTGGGTATTACTGAGATATCCCTCCAGATTTTTATCTGCCACACATGGGTGTGGGACCAGCCCATTCCATATCCCCACCTCTCTTACCAGTCTCAATGTGGTTTCTTCTTCAATTCCATAGTTGTAGGACTTCCATTCTGTTCAATATCTGATGGTTCTGAATGATGGTTGTTCCACTTTAGTTGTATTTTTGATGTGGTTGTGTAAGGAGGCGAGCTGTGTTAACTACACCATCATCTTGACTGGAAGTCCACACAATATCGTCTGCCTTTTTCATCACTATCGTTTGTCTCTTTTTGTGCTTTTATGAACATATTCTCCTGGCAATTGAGTCCACATTTCTGAAAAGCTTCCTCTTTTCATTCTATTTCTTTCTCATGTTGTGTCAGTTCCATTTCACATCCTCCTTTGTTTGGTCATATCTTCTTAGGGTACTGTGTTTCTGCTTTGTGGTATTTCTTCCTAGCTTTGACTGCTTTTTTAAGTTTTAGCTACCTACCACCTATCTACCTATCTACCTACTTGCTTGCCTATCAATCCACTTTGGAGTATAAGTTACAGTTTTGATCTCCTTTGTGGCAACATTTTTTGATGCATTTTCATCACATTTAGGAAAGTTATTCTATTTTTCTTTTTCTTAAGGAATTTTTGTATGGAGGGCACTGGATTATTTGGGATGAGATGAGGTTCCATGGAGGGTGGGCGCACTGGTTGGTTGGATCAGGGAAGCCTTCCAAGCTTCACATACCACTTCTCTTGTAGCCTCTTCTATGGCTCTCTGAATCCAGCCTAGGTCAGAAAGGCTTCTACCTGCAGTTCAGAGTTTCGTAGATATCATCATAGTCCTGACTTTCAAGGTGATGTCCTCACTTTTACAAGTCATATGTTGTAGGGGTTTTATGAGATATCACCTCTGTATTTTCTTAAGCCCTTTCCAGGTCTCTTCAATTTCCCAGAGATTCTGCCCTATTTAATCTGGATTCAACTCACAGGTTTCCGCTCTGAGTTGGCATGTGGGCACTTTTTACTATTCCTAGTCAGATGAATTCCCAAGACAAGGCCAACTACTCTGAAGATCAGACCTTCTCTTTTGGAAATAAAAGCCAACCAGAAAAAAAAAAAAGAGACCCATAATTGATCATTATTACTCAAAATACTTCTATGCAGAGTCCTATCAATAATAGTATGATGTATTTCTTCTAGCTGTTCTAATGCAGAGTTAGAATATTGTTTTGCATACTGCTTTTGATACTGTTAAATATTTAAAATTGTAAAATGCATTATTTAATTAATTTCCCAAATAGTTATTAAATTTATTGAATACTATGAGCCTAATGCTCTTCTAGGTGCTTGGAATATCTCAGTGAACAAAAACAGGAAAAAATATCCCCATTCTTTTGGAGCTTATAATCTTGTCAGGGGTGACAGACAATAACCAAAAAACATAATAAATTACATAGTCTGTTAGGTGATATTGTCTTTGGAATAAACAATAAAGCTAGATAATGAGAATCAGGAGTGTCAAAGAATGGATAACCAACAATTTTAAATAGTCAAAGTATGTCTCATTGATAAGGTGACATGTTGATATTATAAAAAATTATAAAATATGAGCAATTTAATTAATAATAAAGCAAACACCATGTAACTATCATCCAAGTTAATACATAGAACATTAACAGAATATTATTAGTATCAGACTTGGAAGTCTCCAAGCATCCCAATCCGTTAGATATAATCATTAAATCTCATTTTTGTTATAATCCTTTTCTCACTTTTCACTTCTAATTTTATAGTCTATGTACACACTAAACAGCTTAATTTTGCCTGTTTTAAACTTCATATAAATGCAATCATATCACAGACACTCATTTGTGTTGAGCTTCTTTCACTCAATATTCATGAAGCATAGGAAAAATAAAATCTATTTGTTGCATTAGGACATGTTAAGTTAAATTTTAATTTTTTAAAAGTGAATAATTCAGGACTAAACCTTATGTTCCCTAAAGTAACACAAGCTCACAACATATATTTACATATATATATAGTTCACCCAATACTATGAGTATTTATATACAGCAGCCAACGTTTCAATTTGCTCTTTTTGGTTTATTAATTTTCCAACATATCAAACAAATGTCATCAATCTATTTAATCACTTATTAGACCTCCTTTTTAATCATTGTCCTGTATACATGCTCTTGAGCCCAGAGGTCCTAGATCTTATTCCCCATGCTTGGAGCTTCATGCCCTCAGAGTCCCTTCCTCTTCAAAACCCACAAGGCTCCTTGCTCTCCACCCAGGCCTCTAGCCTGCTGGTCCTCTCCCTGCCCCTGCCCAAGAGAAATCAGTGTAGCTGAGGATGCATACTGAGAGACCGGAAGTCAGAATGCAGATGATGGGGAGAATGGTCAAGTGTAGGAGTGGCCAGGAGGAGGAGAGTCGGGACAATGAGAATAGCTTTCTTGGGCAGGCGCAGTCAGGATTAAATAAGAGAGGGAGGTCAACGCTGCTTTCTAATTGAACCAACAAATGAACTACACTTAATCGTAAAGCCTAGACATTAACTTAAGGATATAGCCTGGAGGTTTTTCTTCATTCTTTTCTTTACTTTCTTTCTTTCTTTCTTTTGAACATCTTCATTGTATCTTATTGTGCAGATCAAGTGAAGTTTATTTAATGAGTGGAAGGATGCTACTTCTGGAGAGGTAGGTTCTATTTCTGCCAGCAAAACTTGTACTGCTTTTACTCTCTGAATGATTAGCGTTATATACAGGAAAAATGTATCACTTTCTTAAACATGGGAATCTGTATCCAGCAAGCCTCTATTCCCATTTGAAAAAGAAATCTTTAAGATTAAATGACCACTTACCTTGACTTTTTCCTCTAACCTTCCCATGCGAATATTGCCTTTTATAATTTTGTCAAGGACTCCATGTTTTTCACTTTCTAAACATTTGGCCTAAGGAGAAAGGTGAAAAGAAAAATAATGGGCTCTCAGTTTTTACAGAAAATTTGAAAAAATAAAAAGTTCTTCTGCAAAGAATGTTACTACTACTCACAAATGATCACCATTCTGCCACTTGTCTTGGCCCAACCCCTCTTGCCCCCAAACTGGATTTCTGCTCCCTGTGTGAGGGCAGAACTTGGGCCAACAGCTGAGGAGGGGCAAGACCTGGTACAGCATGCTGGGCATCCTTCATGCGCACAAACGGGATTCCCAGAACAAGGGGAGTGGGAGAGGTTGTAAGGGCTTCTAGCACATTTCTCTATTTTTAAGGAATATAGCATTCCTTCAATCATATCCAAGGAATCAGTGCCAACATGCAAATAAACTTTAATTTGATTGATTTGAATAATTACAAAATTAAGGATAACTTAATATGAATGCACAATGCTATTCTCCAAACAAATGTGAGAGGCAGTATTTCCAAGATGGATGTCATTTGAAGCTCAGTTATTTAGATTAATATCTACATGGGGCATAAACTACTATGGAGTATAAGCTGACAATTTCAAATGGTAAAAGAAAATTGTAAAAGTGAGCATCCCTTCAAAAGTAAGCTAGTAGTGGCAATTTGATTATCATAAAGAAAAATAAGACAAAAACAGTTAAATAACTGGCCACAAGTCACATAAAAACCTATCCAAAAGGCAGGATCAGAAATTAAGATGTCAATATCAATAAATTAATATACAAGGGGCAGGGGTGCAAGTCCCATAGCCCAGGGCAATGAGGAGGTAGCCAGTACCACCCCTGAACCCCTACTAGAGGGGCTGGCCTTGGGCCTCCCAAGGAGAAGGACCCTATAGGGCCAAGGGGACAGCAGTGTCTCTGTGTACACAGATCCCTCATGGTGGGTGGGCCAGAGTGGGATGAGAGCAGCTTCCCCTATTTCTGAGGGGTCTGGGCACTCTAAACTCAGGCCTGGCTTTCAAGCCATAATAACACATGTCAGGGCAGAAGGAGAAAACACATTTCAGTAACAGTCATAATTTGTAACTTTTAAGTATTTGAACACAGAGTATGTGTCCTCCATTTATATTTCTTTTATTTATTTATTTACTTTTACTTTTTAATTGTATTTTTTCCCATTACCATTTATCCCCCTTATGCCCCCTATCCCCCACAATCCATTTATATTTCTATCCTGGGCTCACAAAGATGAGGGGTAGACCTAAGAGGGACTGCTTGAGAGTCAGGGAAGATCTTGACTTCATCACAGAAGCCTAGGATGCTCCCTGGCCCACATGGGCCTGCATCCTGTGTGTCCTGTCCTGCAAACAAGTTGGCTTTGTCTTTATAGTGGCAATGACACTTGGCAGCTGGGTCTCCATGACTGTGTGCTAGATGACTGGGTTCATTTGCAGTTTATGTTTTTCAACAAGCTCTCTGTTTGTCTCTTGATCTACCAGTGGGTTAGCCCAGGAGGAAGAGCAGAAGGTGCTCAGTGCTGCTGCAGAGAATGTCAGAGTTGAGCACTTGGATTTTGACAGTGAGTTCTCAGGAGAGGAATTACTGGATCAGGAGGTCTGACTGCTTTTAAGGCTCCTACTATGCTGTCAAATGGCTTCTGAAAGACTTGGGGAAAACTTAGAAATCATCAGTAATGTATAACCAGGCTTACTCTACTCTACCAGTAACTATTATAATTAAAATTTTCTTTCTAACATAATAAAAGCTTAAAGTGGTATCTCAAGACTGGCTAAATTAGAATGTCTTCTGTCACAAGTAAAGATCAACATTTCCCCCCAAGAGGTAGATATTATTTATATTTATTCTTATATAAACAATGGCTATAACCTACGTGCATTTTCCTGGGGAGGAGCTTAATATCCTTCTAGCAAATGGGAATAAGCCAGAGGCAACTCCTGACACTCTCTACACCTCCTTCACCTGGAGAAGGGCGAAGTTACTTCTAAATTTGTCCATTTCTTTCTCTCTAAGAAAGTCCTCAGGTGTTTTTTGTAATGACATCCATTAAACTTCTGAGCCTACACTATCAACATTGCTTAAAAAAACATGTTTAATGCACAGAAGCAATATGAGCTCAATTTAGAGAAATCAAAAAACGCAGATAAATAAAACGATTTAAAATTTATTTTTGCCCTGACCAGCATGGTTGGGTGTTTCCCCGCAAAGAAAAAAAGGTCACCAGTTCAATTCCTGGCCAGGGCACATGTCTCGATTGTAGGTTCAGGCCCCGATCAGGGTGTGTACAAGAGGCAACTTGTTTTCTTTCACATTGATGTTTCTCTCCCTCTCTTTCTCCCTTCCTTTCCCTCTCTCTGAAAATAAATAAAATATTTAATAGTTTTTCTTGTAATTCTACCATGATTAAAAAAAAAAATCTTGTAATTCTACCACTTGAATATCTCACTATAACGTTTTTACAGTAAATCCCATCAGACTTTTCTCAAAGCATATGGCTTGGCATTGCATCTATCTTCTCTCACTGCATATATCAGTTGTAGACATCTTTTAAAATTAATGTGGAGAGACTTTCAGCCAAGATGGAGGCCTAGACTGACACGCTCCATCTTCTTCGACAACTAAGAAGGAATACAACTACCGCAAAACCAGAAATAACCAGAAGTTCCAGAAAATAAATGGAAGTCCAGTGTATGAAGTTATAAAGAAGTGGTGCTCATCCGGATGGGTAGGAGGGGTGAAGCGGGGGCAGAGAGGTCAAGCTGTGCTGGCGGCGGCAGCAGTGGTAACGGCAGCGGGACAGGGGTTAGCACAGACACCCATATTTAGGGGGAAGCGAGATGCATCTGGGGAGCACCCCTGGCTGCAGACCAGACCCGTCACCTTGCGATTCCAAAGCCAGGGAAGGCAGACCTCCATTGCCTTGGACTGTGAGGCCCGGAGAGGTTGGGATGGAGGAGGAGGCTCCCGGTCTCTCAGTAGAGAGTGAATGGCAGGAATCCATGCTGGACACCCACCCCCGTAGAAAACGCCACAGTGTGGTGAGAAGGGTTGCCCAGTTGTGACTAGTGCACGGGGCTCCGCCCCCTACAGCACAGGAGGTGTGACAGCCCTGCCAGGAAGCAAAGGTAAACACAAAACTGTCAGAATCGCACAGATCATGATAGAGAACCCAATGATGCAGCTGACCAGACAGCAAATATCTACTCTAACGAAGCAGCAGATAGGAACTCTTTCTGAAGCACAGTTCAGAGCTTTGGTTATAACAATGCTAACAGACCTAACAGCAGATCTTAAACAAGACAGGGAAGGAATGAAGGCTAGTCCTGCTGAAATGAACAAAAACACATACAAAACTAGTGGTGAGGGAAAGAAACCAGGGATCAAATCAAATCAGAACATAGGGAAAGAACAAACAGTCAACCAGTGCAGAAAGAGGAAACGAAAAGTGAGGAAAATGAGGAGAGCCTCAGAATCCTATCGAATAGCTATAAGCAGGCCAAAATCCGAATCATAGGGTTTCCAGAAGGGGAAGAAGAAGAACTAGATATTGAAAAAAATATGTGAAAAAAATAATGAAGCAGAACTTCCCTAACTTGGGGAAGGAAATAGACTTACAAGTCCAGGAAGCACAGAGAGTTCCAAAAAAAATGGACCCAGGGAGAACCACACCAAGACATGTTCTAATCAAATGTCAAAAATTAAAGATAAAGAGAGAATCTTAAAAGCAGCGAGAAGAAGAGAATTATGTACAAAGGGGTCCCAATAAGACTTTCAGCTGATTTCTCAAAAGAAACTCTGCAGGCAAGAAGGGACTGGCAAGAAATATTCAAAGTAAAGAAAAGGAAAAACCTACAACCACGATTACTCTATCCAGCAAAGCTGTCATTCACAATAGAAGGGCAGAGAAAGTGCTTCCAAGACAAAGTAAAACTGAAGGAGTTCATCAGATCCAAACCACTGTTATATGAAATGTTAAAGGGACTTGTTTAGGAGAAAGAGGATCAAAACTATGAATATTAAAATGAAAACTGTATCACAACAATGAACAACAGAAGCGAGGGAACTGAAACGAAGGCAAACTAAGTAGGCAACGAGAGTGGGAAAAGAATTATAGGTATGGGGAACATATTGGGGGGAGGTCAGTGGGGATGGGGAAGGGGAGAAAGGGAGGGAGATGGTAAAAAAAATAAAAAATAAAATTAATGTGGAGATCATGTCTATGGCATCACTCTTGCTGGCTGGATAGAGCTCCATCATGTAGGACCATCAATAATTTACTCACTGCCCTTCCTTGGGACTAGTGCTGTCTGAAACAACGTGGGATGAATATCATTGCCCTTCAGACTATGTCCTTAGGATGAACTCTACTTCACCTATGATTCTTATGTTTCATCCTCAAATAGGGAATATATTAACTGAGCTTTGCAGAGAGAATATAAAGGTGTGTCTATACAGTCAAACCTCAGTTCTCTAACATCTTGGTTCTCAAGCAATTTTGTTCTTGACCAAGTTGTTCACAGAAAAAACTGTCTTGGTTGTCCAACAAAATTTAGGTTCTCGATTCTCAACCCAACAACTCTTTCATGCTGATGCCTGTAGGAACAATCATGCATCTCTAGGTGACAAATAAAGATTTGGTTTTCAAACAAGTCACTTGAATAGTTTTCTGGAACAAATGAAGTTTGAGAACCAAGGTTCCACTATATGTGTAACAGACAACTGATCACTACTGTTCCTACTTAGTTAAATGGACTAATTCCACTAGCTTTTCTCCTAAAATATCACTTGCCATTATTTAAAAGTTTGGCTTATTCACTTCTTAAAGATATCTCCACCCCCATGGTTGAAAGATAAAATTTTGGAAAATTTGAAAATTTGCTGTCAAAATTTACAAAGATGAGTAAGTTTGTAAAAAAACAAACAACAAAAAAAAACTCTTCTAAATTAGGTTTCATGTTAACTTGCAGTGTAGTCAAAGTAACTGAGGAAACTTACCAAATACATAAGATTGTCACGTTCTTGAGTTACATTCTCTGCCAGGTCAAGAAGATTTGCCAGGTACTGGTGAGCAGACATTTCATTCTCCATAGCTTTCTCCACCTGCTTTGTGAGGACGTCAATTTTTTTCTGAGATCTCCTAGAGTTCCATCAAATGGTGAAATAAAAAACATTAGCCCAAATGGCTAGGGCACAGTGAATATCTGTATTATAAAAACAGCAAGCATGTTAGCATTTAAATGTTATTCTTCAGCAATCTAAATCTTAAGTTTCAACGTGAGAACTGGTAAATGAATTTAATTTTAAGCCAAGCATAATTATTAACTCAAAGTCAAGCCAGTAGAAATCTTAAAGTGCTTTAACACAATTAATAGGCTAAATATATATTATTCTATTACATCATGTTCTAAAAGATACTTTTGAAAAGTAATTCAGTAATCCAAAACTAGACTTTTAGGAAATGGTTAGGAAAGAACATCTAAAAGTTTCAGAGTCTTAGAGTCATCATCATAGGTATCAACAATATGTGAACTATAGACTAGAAAAATGTTAATGGTCTACAGAAAAGCTTTTACTGTATTTATATTTTGATATGCAATAAAGTCAAATATTTTTTCTATTTTATAGCCAATATTAGAAAAAGAAAAGATAACGAGTGTTTCTCAATCTTTTTTTTAACTATTAAAAAAAGTTGAAGGACTTCCAGCCAAGATGGAGGCATAGACCAACACGCTCTGTCTCCCTCCACAACCAAGAAGGACTACAACTACTGCAAAACCGAAAATAATAAGAAGTTCCAGAAAATAAATCTACATGGAAGTCCAACGTATGAAGTCATAAACAAGTGGTGCTCGTCCGGATGGGTAGGAAGGGCAAAACAGTGGCTGAAAAATCAAACTGTGCTGGAGGCAGCAGCTGAAGCAGCAAACAGCGGGACCTGGTAAGCAGACACTCGTATTTGGGGGGAGGAGAGAAGAACCTGGGAGTCGGCCCCGGCTGCGCGCCAGACCTATTGGCTTATGATTCCAACGTCGGGGAGGGCAGACCCCATTGTCTCCGATTGTGGGGACAGAGGATGCTCCCGGTTCCTCAGCGGAGAGTAACAGCAGGAATCCAACTTGGACCCCCACCCCCATGCAAAGCACCACAGTGTGGTGAGAAAGGTCCCCAGGTTGTGATGAGCACATGGGGCTCCGCCCAATATAGCATAGAAGGTGTGATAGTGCCCCGTCCAAGAAGGAAAGATAAACAAAATGGTCAGAATGGCAGAATTAATGATTAAAATACCAATCACACAGCTAACGAAAAAACAAATAAAGGCCTTGACTGATGAACAAATAACGAATCTTTCTGAGGCTCAGTTCAGAGCCATAGTCATAAGGCAGCTTACAGACCTAACAGCGGGGCTGAATCAAGACAGGGAAGGAATGAGGGCTAGTCCCACTGAAATAAACAAAAATACATACAAGACAAGTGGTGAGGAAGGGAAAGCCATGGATCAAATCAACAAATCGGAACATAGGGAGGGAACAAACAGTCAACCAGTACAGAAAGAGGAAACAAAAACTGAGAAATATGAGGAAAGGCTCAGAAACCTCTGGGACAGCTATAAGCAAATGAGCATTCGAATTATAGGATTGCCAGAGGGTGAAGAAGAAGAACTAGAAATTGAAAAATTATGTGAAAAAATAATGAAACAGAACTTCCCTAACTTGGGGAAGGAAATGGACTTACAGGTCCAGGAAGCACAGAGAGTTCCGGATAAGCTGGAGCCAGGGAGGACCACACCAAGACATTATCATCAAAATGTCAAAAATTAAAGATAAAGAGAGAATCTTAAAAGCAGCAAGAGAGAAGAGAAGAATTATGTACAAAGGGGTCCCAATTAGACTATCAGCGGATTTTTCAAAGGAGACTTTACAGGCAAGAAGGGACTGGCAAGAACTATTCAAAGTAATGAAAAGCAAAAACCTACAACCACAATTACTCTATCCAGTGAAGCTGTCATTCAGGATAGAAGGGCAGAGAAAGTGCTTTCAGGACAAAATAAAACTGAAGGAGTTCATCAGATCCAAACCACTGTTATATGAGATGTTAAAGGGACTTGTTTAGAAGGAGGATCAAAGCTATGAACATTAAAATGAAAACTGTATCACAACAACCAACAGCAGAAGCTAGGGAATCAAAACAAAGGCAAACTAAGTAGGCAATGAGAGTGGAAAAAGAACTGTAGGTATGGGGAACATTATGGGGGGAGGTCAGCAGGGAGGGGTAAGAGGGGAAAGGGAGGGAGATGGTACAGGAATTAAGAAGCATAGCAGGAGGGAATGGAGTAGACAGGAAGAGGTTGAGAAGAACTATATGCACAACCAATGGGCATGGACTAAGGGGGGGGGGACAACTGGAGGAAGTGGGTGGTTACAGCGTGGAGGGGAGCAGGGGTAAAAGAAATTGGGACAACTGTAACAGCATAATAAAAAAAAAAAGTTGAAGAAAAAATATAAAAACCTATTTATTTTCTGTGCCTTTTTGAGTTCAGCTTCCAGAACTTTGTTTTTGGTTGTCAGATTGTCCTTCTCTAATAGCAGGCTCTTTTTCTGTACTTGCAGGACTGCCAATCTTTCCAACAACTCTTCCATTTCAGCACTTTCTTTGTCGCCTTCCTTCTGCAACCGGCTGATGGGCAAGAACATCACAGACTTGTATCCAGTACATGGAGGCTACAATGAGGCAACCACGTGCCGGGCAGGTGATAAACAGCCCAGCCCTCCAGCCCTAGTGGGTTTTTTGGAAGGCCTCTGCACAATGTCTCCCCTTCCCAGCCCTTGGAAGACCTGGGATGGAGCTCCTAGAGGACAGGAGAGAGGGCATGGCTGGGCACACACCTCTTTGATAGTAATGATTTAACCTCTCTTTCTGCCCACAATTTTTGCTTATGTCTGTGTATATACACCTATTTATGTCCTATTCCTTCCAGAAAGAATTTAAGACAGCTCAACTTTTTATGTAATTATTTAATTGCTCCACCTCAAATTCTAATGCTATAACAAATTTTATATACTAAAGTAACTGCATGTTTTTATGATAAAAAAACAAAAGAATAAGGAGAGTATACAATTTCAATCTATAATTCTGGCAAATGATACTAAAAAAAGAGTTATTTCTTCATTTGCTGTCGTGGTCAATTTTCTTATAACAACTAGGAAAGAACAGGTGGGGGGCCACGTGCACAGTGGCTGCCAACATTCTGAGAGATGGGGGCTCGCTGCGTACAAGGTGGGTTTACTTCCTGGTTTCCTGGCTGTCTGGAGAACAAACCTCTGGTTGCATATGTTTGGGGGCTGCCTCACTTGTCATACAAGTTCAGTGGCTTCAGCCTTGCTTGGCTCCCCGAACAACCAGTCAGGAATTTTCCAGGTAGTTTCCATTGCTTTCTAGTTTACATGTTTTAGTCAAAGAGTAGAGGACATACCTGGACAAAAAAACACAAAATTGAAGTTTGAGTTAAACTCATCTTTTAATTTATTGTTTTTCTTCTGTCTTCTGTTTTGATTTTAAGATTTTATTTTAAAAGTATTTTTTGCCAAAGTAATACACTTAACAGGAACCAAATGAACCAGTAAAAAAAGTTCACAATGAAAAGCAACAGAGACAATAGGAAATGTTGGGAAAGTATGGGTGGGTGTGCACATCCACCTCAGAAAGCAAGATCTACAAAACGCACTTACTCTATGGCCCAACAATGCCACCTCTAGGTATATATTAAGGGAAACTTGGATGACACATATAAGAAAGTTTACTGTGATACTGCTTAATGAAGCAAACATAATAACATTGATAGGCTAAGTAAAATACAGTATTTCATATTGTCAAATACCACCATGCAACAGTTAAAAAGGATAAATTCAACATCAAAAGTTTGTTTTAAATTTGAGTGCAAAAGTCAAGATACTAAAAGCATGAATTCATTTATATAAACTTAAAACATACCGAAAATACCATGTTATTCATGAAAACATGTAAAAATTAAAAAACAGATTGGAAATATAGTTCCAAATTTATCATAGTTGTTGCTTTCGGAAAGTGGGGGCGGGGAATAAGAACAGTGGTTAAAAGGTGCTTCAGCTATATTTCTAACAATATTTCTTAAACAAAACAAACCAAAAGAGGTAAAAATAATTTATGTGAAAGAAAACAGTTAACAGATACAATTTGGTGGAGAAAATAATTGCTTTGAAAGAAATTTTAATAAAATGGTTCCTAATGTCATACACCTCTAGGGTCTCACTCCCAAGAGGACAGAGGACACTTCTACTGACATTCTTTTCTTTCTTCTTCTTTTTTTAATCCTCATCCATGTTTTTTATTGCTTTTAGAGAGAGAGGAAGGAAGAGAAACATCAATGAGAGACAGAAGCATTGATTGGTTGCCTCCCATATACGTCCGTTCTGGGGATGGTGCCCCAACTAGGGATCTTATGCATCTGGACAGGGAGTGGGGTCACACATGCCTGTGCCTGGACAGGGAACTGAACGTGCAATCTATCTAATATGTCCTAACTAGGAATTGAACAATGATGCTCCAACCAACTGAGCCACACCAGCCATTTCTACTTATCATTTCTGATTTCAGTTCTTCTGATGAGAAACCATGACTTAAAACTTTTAAAAATGGTGAAATATAAAATGCATATCTGAAAGTATATTAAAGATACCCCAGATACTCCCATGTGTCCTGCTCCCATCATAGAGCTCTTCCCTAATCTTCTTTATAGTTTCAGCACCTAACTGTGCATCATTACGGTTTAGTTTAGTTTGGCAGTATTGGGACCAAATACATACATACATACACATACACACACACACATATATATATATATGGAACCAAGACATATAAACAGTGTACTGTAGTCCCTCTCTATATCGCGGTTCACTTATTGCAGCCTCACTGTATCGCGGGATTAAAAAAATATATTTAATTATTTATCGTGGATTTTTTGCTATATCATGGGATTTTGCAGTACTGTATATGTATGTTGTTAAAGTTACATAGGTTTAAGAGTGTAGAATATGTTTAAGAAATAAATAGTGTTTATAAAAGTGTGGAAAAGGTTAATAAAGGAGTGGGAAAGGTTAATAAGGGACTGGGAATGGTTTATAAGTGTGTGGGAATGGTTTATAAAGCCTTAAAATATATATAAGCTAAAATAAATGTAAGGTTCCTACTTCACAGACTTTCACCTATTGTGGCGGGGTCTAGAATGTAATGCCTGTGATAAGTGGGGGAATACTGTATTACAACAAATATTAAAGGGCTTGTTTTAAGAAGAAGAGAAAACAGAGGAAAATAGTTTAATAATAAGATGGCAATAAATACATATCTATCAATAATCACTTTAAAGGTAAATGGCTTAAATGTTCCAATCAAAAGACCTATGGTATCTGAATGAATGGGCAAACAGGACTTGACTTTCAGTCAACATAGCAGGATAGGGAAACAGAGCCTGCCCCCTCACATACCACATCAAAATTACAACTAAAATATAGAACAACCATCACAAAGAACCATCAGAAATCGACTTGAATGGAAGTTGGATGAAAACAGAATTAAAGAAATCACATCCATCCAGACAGGTAGGGGGTGCACAGATACAGAATAGGCTAATCTCACATCCACGTGTGGTGGATAAAAACTTGGGAGGGATATTTGGGAACGAGGAGTCCCAGGCCCACACCAGACCCCCCAGCTCAGAGTTTCAGGGCCAGAAAGAAAAGTCCCTGTAACTTCTGGCTGCAAAAACTGGCAGCAATTGAGTCAATGGAAGAAACTTCCGGAGTCCCAAGCAGTTAGTTCCTCTTAAAGAACCCACACACAAACTTTCTCAGATTCACTCCTTCTGAGCTGCAGCACACAGGTAGCAGCTTAAAAGGCACCAGTGGCATACAGGGAGGAACTGAAGATTCTGGCAGTAAAGCGAGAGCTGGGGGACAGCTTTCTCCCAGACAGAAAGGTGGGCAGAGGCTACTGTCCCTTTCCTGAACCCTCCCCCACAACAGAGCCCCAGATATGGCAGGTGGATGCCATATCTGAGAATTTATCCACATGGATAACACTGCTTGCTCTGCCCTAAAGATTCCCCGAGACTATGTCCCACCCAACTTAGAGACCCATCCAAGTTCTTAACTGACTTTTCCTAAGCCTCTCCTTATTTTTTTCACTGGTGATAAAGATGCTCACAGGTTTGACAGATATGCTTGAGTACAGCAAATGCAAAAGAGAAGAAGTGTAGGCTATGCTAAGTGAAACAAAGGAAAATCCACACAAAACCAATAGTGAAGGGAAGGAAGCCGGGGTTCAAATCAATGATTTGGGACATAAGAAAGAAAAAAACAGTCAACCAGTACAGAATGAGGAAGCAAGAATTGAAAAAAACGAGGAAAACTTCCTAAATTTTGTGAAGGAGATGGACATACAGGTCCAGGAAGCACAGAAGATCCTGGGCGAGCTGGACCCAGGGGGGACCACACCAGGACGCATCATGACTGAGATGTCAAAGGTGAAAGATAAAGGGAGAGTCCTGGGGGCAGCAACAGAGAGGCGGAGAGTTGCCTACAGTAGGGTGCCTATAGGACTATCGGTTGATTTCTCAGAGGACACTTTGCAGGTAGGAAGGGACTGGCAAGAAGTATTCAAGGTGATGAAAGGCAACCTGCAACCAGGATTACTCTATCCAGCAAGGCTATCATTTAGAATGGAAGGGCAGATGAAGTGCTTCCCAGACAAGGTGAAGCTAAAGGAGTTCATCATCACCAAGCCATTATTATATGAAATGTCAAAGGGACTTACTTAAGAAAAAGAAGATCAAAACTATGAACACTAAAATGACAACAAACTCACAACTATCAACAACTGAATCTAAAAAGTAAAAACAAAATCCAACTAAGCAAACCAGAAAAGGAACAGAATCAGGTATGGGGATCATTTGGAGAGTTATCAGCTGGGAGGGAGAAGGGGGAGGAATGGGGGAAAAGGTGCAGGGATTAAGAAGCATAATCAGTTGGTACAAAATAGACAGAGGGATGTTAATAATAATATAGGAAAGGGTGAAGCCAAAGAACTTATATGCACGACCCATGAACATGAACTAAGGGGGGGTGGGAATTGCTGGAGGGAAGAGGGGTCCTGGGCAGAGGGGAGCAAAGGGGGAAAAATTGGGACTACAGTAACAACATAATCAATAAAAATACTAAAAAAAAAAAAAAAAGAGAGAGAGAGAGAGAGAATGGACCAAAAAAATAAACAGAAATGAAAGAGGAAAAATAACAACTGATACCAAAGAAATACAAAGGACTGTAAGAAAATATTACCAAAAACTATATGCCAAGAAATTGGACAACCTGGATGAAATGAATAAATTCCTAGAAACATACACTCTTCCAAAACTAAATCAACAAGAATTAGAGAATTCGAAAAGACAGATTACACCTAATAAAATAGAAACAGTAACCCAAAAACACCCAACAAAGAAATCCCTGGACCAGATGGCTCCACAGATGAATTTTACCAAACATTCCAAGAACTAACACCTTTCCTCAATCTATTGTAAAAAATTCAAGAGGAAGGAAGGCTCCTAAGCTCATCTTACAAGGTCAGCATTATCCTGATTCTAAAACCAGATGAAGACACTACAAAAAAAAAACATAGATGCTAAAATACTCAACAAAATATTAGTAAACCTCATGCAGCAATGTACCAAAGAGTAAATTCACTATGATCAAGAGGGATTTATTCCTGGGGTGCAAGGTGCGTATAACATTCGTAAATCAATAAATGTGATTCACCACGTAAAAAAAATGAAGGATAAAAACCACACAATCATATCAATAGATGCAGAAATAGCATTTGACAAAATCTAGCACCCCATTATGATAGAAACTCTCAGCAAAGTGGGAAGAGAAGGAACATACCCAAACATAATAAAGCCCATATATGACAAATACACTGCTAACATCATACTCAACAGGCAAAAACTACAAGCATTCCCCTTAAGATCAGGAACAAGACAGAGATATCCACTGTCACCTCTTATTCAACATAGTCCTGAAAGTCCTACCCACAGCAATCAGACAAGAAGAAATAAAAGGCATCCAAATTGGAAAGAAAGAAGTGAAACTGTCTTTATTTGCAGATGATATGATACTGTACACAGAGAACCCAAAGATTCCACCAAGAAACCACTAAAGCTGATAAATTCAGCAAAGTAGCAGGATACGAAATTAATATCCAGAAATCAGTTGCATTTTTATATATCAATAACAAACAAAAAGAAAGGGAAATTAAGAAAATGATCCCATTCTCACTTGCTACAAAGTAAATAAAATACCTAGGAATAAACCTAACTAAGGATGTAAAAGACCTGGACTCAGAAAAGTGTAAGACACTGAAGAAATACACTGAAGGAGATACAAATAATTAGATGCATATCTTGTGTTCATGGATAGGAAGAATTAACATGATTAAAATGTCCATATTATCCAAAGCAATCTAGATTCAACACAATTCCTATCAAGATTTCAATGATTTATTTCATAGACTAGAACAAATATTTCAAGAATGTATGTAGAACCACAAAAGGCCCCACATAGCAACAGTGATCCTTAGAAAGAAGAACAAAGTTGGATGAATTATGCTATCTAATATCAAACTGTACTATAAGGCTATAGTAATCAAAACAGTATGGTACTGGCACAGACACATAGATTAATGGAACAGAATAGAGAACCCAGAAATAAATCCACACCTTTAGAGTCAATTAATATTGATAGAGGAAGCAAGCACATACAATGGGTTAAAGACCGTTCATTAAATAAATGGTGCTGGGAAAACTGGACAGATACATGCATAAAAATGAAATTAGACCACCTTCTTATGCCACACACAAAAATAACTTCCAAAATAGATTAAAGACTTAAATGTTAGACCCAAAACCATAAAAATCCTAGAAGAAAACATAGGCAGTAAAATCTCTGACATTGCTCTTAGCAATATTTTTTGTGATATATCTTCTCAAGCAAGGGAAACAAAAGGTAAAATAAACATACAGAACTACAGCAAACTAGAAAGGTTTTGCACAGAGAAGGAAACAATCAACAAAATAAAAAGACAACCCACAGAATGAAAGAACATATTCCCCAATACATCTGATAAGGGGTTAATATCCAAAATTTATAAAGAACTTATAAAATTCAACACCAAAAAACCCCCAAATGTTCCAGTTAAAAAATGGGTAATGGACCTGAATAGACACTTCTCCAAAGAGGATACAGATGGACCAACAGACATATGAAAAGATGCTCGATGTCACTAATCATCAGAGAAATGCAAATTAAAGCCACAATGAGATACCACCTCACACCTGTCAGAATGGCTGTCATCAATAAATCAACAAACAAGTGCTGGTGAGGATGTGGACAAAGGGAAACCCTTTTGCATTGTTGGTGGGAATGCAGACTGGTGTAGTCACCATGGAAAGCAGTATGGAGATACCTCAAAATATTAAAACTGCCTTATGACCCAGTGATTTCACTTCTGGAAATTTATCCAAAGAAACTCGTATCACTAATTTGAAAGCATATAAGCACCCTATGTTCATTGCGGTGTTATTTACAATAGCCAAGATTTGGAAGCAGCACAAGTGTCCATCAGTAGATGAGTGGATAAAACAACTATGGGGCATTTACACAATGGAATACTACTCTGCCTTAAGAAAGAAGAAAATTTTACCCTTTGCGACACTATGAATGGACCTGAAGAACATTATACTAAGTGAAATAAGCCAGTCAGAGAAAGGCAATTACCATATTATTTCACTCATATGTGGAATGTAATGAACAAACTGAACAAGCAAGCAAAACAGAGACAGACTCATAGATGGAGAGCATATGACAGCCAGTGGGGGCAGGGAGGTGAGGGGGTGGAGGGATTGAGCAAAAAGGAAAAAGGACTCATGGAAAACAGTGTAGTGATTGCTGGAGGGAGAGGGGCATAAGGGGACTATATGCTAATGAAAAAAAAATACAATATAGATGAAATTAAAAAGAAAAAACTCAAACCAAAAACCTGTCAACCTGGAATTCTTTATTATTCCTAATGATTTATTTGAAGATTCACTTTCTACATATGGAATTATATCATTTTTGAATATGACACTATCATTTCTTTCTTCCCAAAGCTGGTTAACTTTTCTTTTTCTTGCCATGTGTACTAGTTACCACTTAGTAACCTACATTTTTAATGTTCATAAACATGTCAGAAGTCATCCTTGTACCTTTTCCAGTCTCAACAGAAAAGCCTGTAACATTTTAGCATTAAGTGTAATATTTACTGTAGATTTAAAAAAAGAGAACAATTAAGGAAGTTCACATGACTAATATTTTCTTTAGAATTTTTTATATCTAAATTCATGAATGAAAATGAAAAGTAATTTTTCTTCCTCATACTATACTGGGCTTTTGTATCCAGGTCATACTGACCTCATAAAATGAGTCAGAGAGCATTAACTCTTTTTCTGTTCTTTAGAAGGGTTTATGTAAGCCTACAATTATTTCTTCCTTGAATATTTTTAGAGCTCTGGTAAAAGTAAATAACCCTATAATTTTCCAGAGAAGATTTTTGGATTCAATTTCTTTAACGATTAAAGGAATTATCAGGTTTTTTTTTTTTGTCCTTGGGTCAATTTTGGCAAGTTATATTTTTGACCATTTGATCTCTATTTTCTTTTTTAAAAAAATATTTATTGATTTTAGAGAGAGAGAAGGAAAGGAGAGAAAGAGAAAAAAAAACATGGATTTTTGTTGTTGCATTTATTTATGCATTCAGTGGTTGATTCTTGCATGTGCCCTGACTGGGGATCAAATCCAGGACCTTGGCGAATCAGGACAGTACTCTAACCAACTGAGGAACCCAGTCAGGGCAAAACGCTTTGTCTTCATTTGCATATTTTTTCTATGATTCCCAGTCACTGTTTGGCTGGCTCCCTTTGTGTGGAGTAATACTATCCTTGAAAATTTTAAGGAGGAACGGGGCTTGCTTCAGAGAAGATTGAGGGCTGGTTTATTTCTGGTCACCTTTTCCTGAAGATGCCTGTTGTGGAGTCCCGGCTTACTCTTCATTTGTGGATGATGGGATGGTCTTGTCATTCTTGGTGGACAAGTATTTCATTAGGATGCATCTATGTGTGGGTCTTTTTCATTGACCACAATGGACACCAAGTGGATCCCTTCATAGTTGAGGCCTTTGGAGATCTGGAAATGCCCTTCCATTACATTAACTTCCTTCTTTCCATTTTCTTTAGTCTCTCTTTCTGAGATTCCTGATGATCTGATTGGATCCCCTGTATTGGTCTTCCATCTATTACCTTTTCTCTCTTACTACCAATTATTTATTTCCTTATGTTCTAAGAGAATCCTTAATTTTATCTTTCAGCCCTTCTACTGATTCTTTTTTAAAATTCTGATAAACACTTTAAGTCTTGAACTTTTTAAATAATTGGACTTTTTATTTTTAAAAGTTTTTATTTACTTATTTTTAGAGAGAAGGGAAGGGAGAGAGAAAGAGAGGGAGAGAGACATCAATGTATGGTTGCCTCTCACATGCCCCCAACTGGGGACCTGGCCTGCAACCCAGGCATGTACCCTGACTGGGAATCAAACCAGCAACCTTTTGGTTCGCAGGGCGGCACTCAGTCCACTGAGCCACACCAGCCAGGGATAAATAATTGCACTTTTTAAAAATGGCATTTTATTCTTTTAAATTAGCCTCCGTTCCCTGTATTACCTCAGTTTCCTTTGAGGAGAGTTTCTGTACTTATCTAGGTCTCTCCGCCTCTCTGCCTCTCTCATTGTGATTTTTTTTCATTATACCCAATGATCCTTGTTGTTTGTTCACATTTAGCAATCTGTTCTTATTTTAGGAAAAGGAACTGGCTATTTGGTGTATATTGTGTAAGTAGATTGATTTTCTGCTCACGCTGACCAGGACTCTGTCTGAGATATGTGAATAGTTGGCTTCACATTAGGGTACAGGCCCCTCAAAGCCAGAATAAGGAAGGCTTTCCTTTGTCTCCAAAAGAGTCTGCTAAATTTCTTTAGAGAGGTGGGTCAACACCCTGTTCTCTTCCCATTGACCATCCTGAGTAGGCTCAACTTTCTAGGCAATGATAAAAGCCAAGAGCAATCTGACCTTCAAAGCCAACTGGACAGTTCAGCAGAAAAATGAGCTTCTGCCATTTCCTGTCTCTCAGTTCCTTTCAGCCAGGGTTGGCAACAAGTAAAACAATGAAAACAAAATGGATACACCACTCTATTATTTATTATCTGTTCTGTCTTCAACCAGGATAGGAGAAGCAACGCATATGCCCCATACCTGACAGCTCACCAAGCACAGGTTCAATTTGACACTTTTCTACATAAATACTTATTTTTTCTTCATGGCCTCATCTTTGCCTAAGACACACCCTTTCCCAAACTCTTCCTTAAGACTTCCTCCCAGTGTAGGAGCCAGCCGGACAGCTGTTTTGCTGCTAATGACTCTTTTGCACACAGCAGATCTCTATCATGATATAAGCCTAGGAAGGGATCCCCCTAATTGAGGCAACCAGAGGACCAGTGCACTGAAACCCAAATGGAGCTTCAATTCTGTTTAGCCTCACTCCAAGATGTCCTTGGCTTACCTCATATCTGCACAAGCCCAAACAAAAACCTATGTTTTTGTCTATTTTGCCTACTTTTCTACCAGGCCTTGGTACACTCTACACACACTCCCCTGAATTCACATATTCCATCCCTGATGAATTTATTCTCCTTTCTTAAAATGTTACAAATTCTCTCTCCAATCAGACACTGCTCCTTCCAATATGAGCAAAAACTAAGGTTTCCCAAAGAAGAAGGAATCCTGCCTCAAGACTATAGAAATCCTGAGTTTCCAGCCAGTTGGCTGGCTGCACGGATTTTGGTTTTGCTAGCTTCTACAATCACATGAATCAATCCCTTAAAATTTACCTTCCTCTTTTTCTCTCCAAATATATATCCTTTACATATATATATCCCATTTGTTGTCTCTCTGGAGAACCCTGACTACTGATACACACATAATTTCACCTTGCAAAGATAATTTCTACTAACGTTTTTCCATTCTGCCAAACATTTCTCTATGCAATAATGGTATATATGTAATATATACACAGGCATAGCTCATTTTATTGTGCTTTGCTTTACAGATGCTGCATTTTTTACAAACTGAAGGTAACACTCTCCTCCAGCAAAGATTACTACTTGCTTTTCTGTGACACTCCCTTTACTATGAGACTCACTTTATTGAGGTGATCTGAAACTGAACCTGTAATATCTACAAGGTACGCCTGTCTATATAAAAATTATACATATACAGACACAAATACTTACATATGCACACATAGCATGATCAACTCATCCCAAGTGGCCTAGGACTTTCCCAGTTTTAGCTCTAAAATTGTCACGTCCTGGGAAACGACTCAGTACCAGGCAAACTGGGATGGTTGGTCACCTTAATACATAAGAATTTTTTCTTTTTAAATACAATTGTGATCATTCTTTACCTACTGTTTTGTAACCTAATTTCTTCACTTAACAGGATGTCTGGCTTGCAAACAGGAACCCCTGTTTCACATGTGATGAAATCATGATTAATAATGGGTGATATTGAGAAGGGCAAGACAATTTTTGTTCAGAAGTGTGCCCAGAGCCAAACTGTGCAAAAAGGAGGCAAGCACAAAACTGGGCCAAATCTCCATGGTCTGTTTGGGTGAAAGACAGGTCAGGCATAACAAGAACAAAGGCATCACCTGGGGAGAGGAGACACTGATGGATTACTTGGAGAGCCCCAAGAAGTACATCCCTAGGATAAAAATGATTTTTGCTGGCATTAAGAAGAAGGTGCAAAGGAAGACTTGATAACTTATCTCAAAAAAGCAACTAATGAATAATAGTTGACTTACTTAATACAAACAAAAATATCTTATGACTTTTTTTATGTGTACCATATTGAAATGGTCTCATACACCAGAATTCACATCATGAATGGCTGAATATTTCCTTGGACAGTCCTGATTATATAAGATTGGCTTGTGGTTAAATGGATATGGTCAGCTTTTTGAAGTATGAAAGTAATTTGATTCAGCAAGTGATAGTACTGTTTTCCCCTTCTAAGGATATGATTGTACTTGATATATAATATTCAACTTTTCACAGAGATGGTGAGTCCCATCTAAAACTTGTAGGATACTGGTTTTATATTTAGATGTATATAACGGGTTATGTGAATTTGTTTAAATACTGAGAGCTGAAGATAAGCTGGCAGTGTTCACTTTAGCTTTTTGGTCTTAAGTAGGACAATTTAATTTAAATCTATATCTAATATGTACCTTTTACTTAATGAAAGGCATTTTTGTGTAGTTCACATATAATAGCAAATAAAAATTATTTAGCACTATAGGCTATTTTCCCATGTGAAAAATGATCTTTCGTGACATTACTTATTTAATGACTGTTGTATTCCATTTTATGGTTGTATCCTTTCATTTAACCAGTTCCTTATTACTGGATATCTAGGCTTCCAATTCTATTGCTTTAAATTACCTTTGGTTCTAAAATCAATAAAGGCTAGAAGAGCAGAGAAAAAAATCATACATACATACATACATACATACAAAGTGCAGAGTGTGGCCCTCAGGGACAGCCATATTCTATTTTAACCCTTTGAGTGCCAAAGTCGCTGTGAGTGACGCTGACAAATTTTCCCAAACGTGCCAATGTCATTCCCAGCGACTCTTTTTTCGATGGCTATAAATGTAAATAACAATGGAATAATTCGTATTTTATGTTTTGTTCTCTTTTTATTGCACCTTAGGTTATATATTGATATAACTTTTTCTCATGTTGATCCAAATTTCGAATTTTTACATTTGTATGTAAAAATACTGTATGTAATACTGGCATATTAATTCTGTTATAATTTTAACTTACATTTTAAACAGTCCTTTTAATTTCATTTATCTTTGCAATAATCGTTGAAACTCTATGAAGTGTGCATGATAAGAAAGCTTTTGCTAATGGACATTCATCGCTTCATGGTATAGCGTTAGCATTTTGTTTATAAACTGTTCTGCACTGTTGATATCTCTTAATATATGTCTCTAGCGTGAATGCTGTTTGTGTTCATTTTTTTGGTATGTTATGAAGTTTTCTTTTTTTTCAAAAATTTATGCAATATTTGGCATACTTATTGCTTGTTATCCATGTTGCTATGTGTTTTTTCAAATTATGATCATAGGTTTTATATTACACCATATATTATACATCAAAAGCCATATTGAAGGAAATAATCTATTTTTTCTAAAATAATTGATAAAATAATTTTAATGCAATAATTTTATTGCTAAATTGCGTCAAAGAACACTGCTTACAAAAGAAGAGTGTATTTACTATATGTCGTGAAATTTTCAGCAAATTATTATGAATAACAATGTTTTTATAGACATTTTTCATAAACTCTGCATTTCTCAGCAAAATAGCTTGGCATTTCTCACACGAATTTTAGCAATTACCCATGGCACTCAAAGGGTTAATAAAGTATTTACTATTCTCAGATTCAAACTCCTGTACTCATGCAGCCAAATGATTCAGAAAGAGACTAGAAAAAGACAGAACAAAAAAATTAAAAGAAAAAGCAGAGCAACCTCTCTCCACTCTGCCTATACCAACATGAATTGTGATGCATTAACACTTGAAAAGACAATAAATCCTTACCTCTGTAATTCATTTACAATCGAAGCATGAACTTCCATTGCTATTTTGCCATCCAACTGTGTTTTTAGTTTTTGGCATTTGGTACATAAAACTTCTAATTGCTCTTTACTTTTTGTTAGCTCCTTTTCTTGACTCTGTGTCTTAGTCTCCAGAAGCATTAGTTGTTTAGTTAGTTTAGCAACTGAAAAACAAAAGAAATGAATAAAGACTTGGTACAGGAAACTTAATAATACATGATTATTATTTTTTCAATTTATTTATTTTTAGAGATAGGGGAAGGGGAGGAAGAGAGGGAGAGAAATATCAATGTGAGGGAGAAACATTGGTCAGTTGCCTCTCAAATGTGCCCTGATCAGGGACCAAAGCCCACATGCAACCCAAGCATGTGCCCTGACTAGGAATTGAATCTGTGACCTTTTGCTTCATGGGACAACATCCAACCAGATGAGCCACAGCAGTCAGGGCACTACATGATTACTGATTACTAGGTTAATACTAATGAAAGTAAACTTACAAAAAATGATCTTTTAAAAATCTTTTGGAAATTTAAAAATTAATACAAAGGCCTTGTACTTGGAAATTACTGTCCCTATATTAAGCATTCACTAAATACAACATTTCTTATTGAGGTTCAATATCTTGATATAATTGTTAAATATATAATATTTAATAAGACATGATTACAGTCTTCAAGAAACTTTCTAAAGACTCATGCCTGGGTTGTGGGTTCATTTCCAAGTCAGGCATGTAGGAGAGGCAACTGATCAATGTTTCTTGCATACATGCTTCTCTTCCTCTCTCTTCCTCCTTTCCCCTCTCTCTAAAATCAATAAGCATGTCTTTGGGTGAGGATTAAAAAAAAGAACAAACAAATAAAACATTTAGTTGATCAAAATGAACAGTGGTTTCTGGGAAGTGCAAAAATAACATAGGTGGCTAACTGAATCATACAGGCCAAAAGCTTGGCTCTGTTCCACATGGCCAGAAGAATCATCATCACACCTGTTGAGATCTGCTGTTTGAGAAGAGTAAGCTTAGTAAATATAAAATTAATTTCCCCTGTTATTTCTAATCTTGAAAGCAAAGATAAGAGGCTCAACAAACTCTCCCCTCCCCCACAAATAACACCAGAGAAAGAGCACATACTTGGGAGCAAAGACTAGGGCGTTGAGAAGTCCTGTGGAGGAACTCCTGCCGGACTCTGAGAGATGCTCTCACTTTTATACCTGACCTGGCTACCAGAAACAAGTGCTAGCCTAGTAGCTTCAGCAATACCAGAGGCTGGTAGTTAACTCTTCCTCAGTGTACAAGGGGGAGTGGTTCAATAATCAGATGCAGAAAGGAAAACAAAGGAGGGATTACATCAGCTTATGCAAGATAGCTTGTATTTTGGCCTCTGTCTTACATTATTCTTCACTGGAAAAGAAAAATCAGTAAAGCAAAAGGAAAAAATGCCACTATCTTTTTGTTCATAAATTTTCATTTTAATGAAAGTGGAAGAAATGGCTCTTAATCTGACTCACTTCAAAGTCCTCTGTTATATACTGTGAGGCTCCCAGGGACAGGGAACAACACAAAAGGAGAGGGGGTAATCATGAAAGTATCTGACAGATACAACTTCTGACAGCACCCACAGAGAACAGAGAAACTATGAAGAAACCAACTGGTTCCACTTATCTACTCATTCAACAAATATTCAGGTACAGATCTTTGTGTTGTTTGTAATATTCTCTTCACATAATTCTTCCCCTTTATGTGGTGCTGTTTCCCTTAAAACCAGTTCTGCTGAGTTTGAAGCTATCACCTACAAGTGATGTACAAAATATATAGAATAATTAAAGCAACACTGTGGAGTCTAAGAGAAAGCAATCAATTCTTTATGGATAATAGCTGGATATATTGTAATGTAAACAGCTGCATTTTGGTAAAGAAAAATATAGTCTAAAAATCGTGACTTCCTCTATTTTCAATTTGAAGGGGGGATCCTACTAGAATGGGGTATGAGTGTAAAATGGCACAACAATGACACCACAGCATTTCCATTACTTTCTGGAAAGACAGCTCACCTTCCTGGAGATGCTCCTGGTGGGTGTCCTTGGCTTTTCTTTGCTGAATCTCCAGCTGCTCTATCAACAATCTGTTTTCGTCTAAAACCAATTCCGCCTGAGTCTGAAGCTGATGCCTACAATTGATTTACAAAATTAAACACTGCCATTCAGGTGCTGAATGATTAGAGACACTCTGAGTCTAAAAGAAAGTAATTAATGTTGTAGGGAATGAGTATCTGGACATGTTTTAATGCTAAACATGTTAACACATGAATCCTACCATATGCATTAAATTGGGAGAAAGGACAGTAATGAAGTTTGAATTATGAACTTCTTAGTAACTTTTGAAATGTAATATTTCAAACATATACAAAAGTAGAAAGAACAGAATGATAAACTCCCTTGTATACAACACCCAGCTTGAACAATGATCAAATGGCCAGTCTTGTTTCATTCACATAACGCTCCAATCCTCCAAACCACTGGATTACTTTGAAGCCAATAGAAAATATTTTTAAAGAATTTAGAAAAGTTCCCATTTTAATTTAAAAAAAAAAAGGAAAAAATACCTCACTTATAATCAGTAGCATATTTGCCAAGAAACAAAAGCTTTGTTAAAAGCCTTTGGACAGTTCCTTAAACTGTACTGAGACTCTGCAGCCTAATTTCATTACAAGCAAACCTCTCTTTCAGATGGTGGACAGTAAGTCCCAGGCCAGCCCAACCTTCATGTCTCAAATTCCAATCAGAATGAACTGAAAGGACAGAAAAGATCTAGATAAATTTTACCACCTGATGTACACTGTAAACCAGTAAATTATGTTAATTTTTCCACTTTAAAGTAAAAAATGAGGTGGAGGAAGGAGAAAAAAGATGGAAGGAATCAAGCTAAGAAGGCCTACCAGCTGCCAGGAAGGGAGCTCTCCCTGCCTGGTCAGCTCCAGCCTCCTCATTCCTGCCATACACAGGGCAGCTCCACTTGCCTTTTTTATGTTTTGGACTTCCTTATAAGACTTACTTTCTTCCTCCTTCCCTTCTCCTTTTCTTCCCTTCCTCCCTTTTTTCTTTCTTAAATAAAAGGGATCCTATATTTCTAAAAAAGAGATGAAAACCTCAAATCTAGTATAGCACTCCTTCCCATTTTAAAGGTAAATAAACCAAGACTGAGGTTATCCAGTTGGCCAGGGGAAGTTAGGAAAAAAAGCTGCAGCCCAGAAGTTCACTGAACTTCATTTGAAACTAAAGAGAAAGCTTCTCCTGAAGTGCGAAGTCGGTGTGCCCTAGGATCTGGCGGGATGTAACTGTATCTCACCCCTGTGCAGAAATGGGGAGCAGCAGCTATGAGGTGCAGGGGAAGGCACAACTGCCGAGAGGCTTCAGGAGTGTGATGCTCCAGAGCCCAGGGCCCCCTCCCCCAATTGGAGAACAATCAGTTCCAAGGAAGTGTGAAGCTGATGGGGGCGGGGAGCTCAACAGGCATTGCACAGACCTAAAGCTCCCCCCAACACACCAGACCAGAGCAGGGTACAAATTTCAAGTGCCAGTGAACACAGAAATGGGGTGCGTGGCTCATGGATTTGAGAGCAAGATCTTTCTTTTTATATTTATCTATGTATTTTTATTTTGAGGAAAAGAGAAATGCAAATTTAAATCACAATGAAATACCATCTCAGATGGGTCAGAATGGTTATCATCAATAAATCAACAAACTTCTGGCCAAGATGGAGGCCTAGACAGACACGCTGTGTCTCCCTCCACAACTAAGAAGGAATACAACTACCTCAAAACTAGAGACAACCGGAAGTTCCAGAAAATCGAGCTGCATGAAAGTCCAACAAAGACATAAAAAAGAAATACTCATCCAGACAGGTAGGAGGGGCAGAGCTGGGGCAGAGAGAACGCAGTGTGGTGGCAGCAGTGGCAGCAGTGGTGGCAGGCAGGCAAAAAGCGCAGTCACACATTTTAAAAAGTCACGAGGGACACCTTGGGAGTGTTCCCAGCACCAGACCAGACAGCACAGCTCACCATCTCAGCACCAGGGACAATAAAGCCTCATTGCTTCTGACTGTGAAAACCAGTGGGGGTTGGGGCGGAGGAAAAAACTGCTGGTCTCTCAGCAGAGTCCACTTGTTTAAAGGGCCCCCATGGTCCTAGAATATCCACAGACCCCATCCACTCTGGGAACGACTGCCAGGACAACAGCTAGAGAGGCGCCAGTCCCATATGGAAGTGGGAGAAATGCCTGGAAAAGGGGTGAGTGCTGAGTGAGCAGTATTGTTCCCTCTCAGACCCCTCCCCCACATACAGCGCCACAATGTGGTGAAATAGGTCACCATGTACCGATGAATCCCTAAGGCTCTGCCCCTTATAATGTAACAGGTGCAACAGCTCTACCTAAGACACAGGCAAGCAAACACAGGAGCCTGTCAAGATGAGGAGACAGAGAAGTATGGCCCAAAAGAGGGAACAAATCAAGGTTACAGTAGGAGAATTAAATGAAAAGGAGATAGCCAACCTAACAGACATAGAGTTCAAAACACTGGTGATAAAGATGCTCAAAGGCTTGACAGATATGCTTAAGTATGGCAAACGCATAAGGGAAGAAGTGAAGGCTATGCTAAATGAAACAAAGGAAAATTCACACAAACCCAATGGGGAAGGGAAGGAAACCAGAGTTCAAATCAATGACTTGGAACTTAAAGAAGAAAAAAACAGTCCACCAGTACAGAATGAAGAAATAAGAATTGAAAAAAATGAGGAGAGGCTTAGGAACCTCTGGGACAACTTTAAACATACCAATATTCAAATCATAGGAGTGCCAGAAGGAGAAGAAGAAGAGCAAGAAACTGAAAGCTTATATGAAAAAATAATGAAGGAAAACTCTCCAAATTTGCTGAAGGACATAGACATAGAAGTCCAGGAAGCACAGAAAATCCCAAAGAAGCTAGACTCAAAGAGGACAACACCAAGACACATCATCATTAAAATGCCAAAGGTTCAAGATAGAGAATCTTAAAAGCAGCAAGAGAAAAGCAGTTACCTACAAAGGGGTGCCTATAAGACTATCAGCTGATTTCTCAAAAGAAACTTTGCAGGCAAGAAGAGACTGGCAAGAAGTATTCAAAGTGATGAAAAGCAAGGACCTACAACCAAGACTACTCTATCCAGCAAAGCTATCATTTAGAATGGAAGGGCAGATCAAGTGCTTCCCAGACAGGTAAAGCTAAAGGAGTTCATCATCACTAAGCCATTATCATATGAAATGTTAAAGAGACTTATTTCAGAAAAAGGCTAACACCATGAATATTAAAATGACAACAAACTCACAACTATCAACTGAATCTAAAAAATAAAAACAAAAACAAACTAAGCAAACAACCAGAACAGGAACAGAATCATAGGTGTGGGGATCATTTGTAGGGTTATCAGCTGGGAGGGCAATGGGGAAGAAATGGGGAAATGGTGCAGGGACTAAGAAGCATAATTGGTTAGTACAAAATAGACAGGGGGAAGTTAAGAATAATATAGAAAAGGGTGAAGCCAAAGAACTTATATGCATGATCCATGGACATGAACTAAGTGGGGGTGGGATTGCTGGAGGGAAGTGGGGTACTGGTTAGAGGGGAGCAAAGAGGAAAATATTGGGACTACTGTAACAACATAATCAATAAAATATACTTTAAAAAAATCAACGAACAAGTGCTGGCGAGGATGTGGAGAAAGGGGAACACTTTTGCACAGTTGGTGGGAATGCAAATTGGTGCGGCCACTGTGGAAAGCAGTATGGAGATACCTCAAAACTTTAAAAATGGAATTGCTTTATGACCTAGCGATTCCACTTCTGGGAATTTATCTGAAGAAACCTGAAAATACTAATTCAAAAGAACATAAGCACCCCTATGTTCATTGCAGCATCATTTAAAGTTGCCAAGATATGGAAGCAGCCCAAGTGTCCATCACTATAGGATATTTACACAATGGAATAGTACTTGGCTGTGAAAAAGAAGAAAATTTTACCCTTTGCGACAGCATGGATGGACCTGGAGAACATTATGCTAAGTTAAATAAACCAGAGAAAGACAAATACCATATGATTTCAGTCATATCTGGAGTCTAATGAAGAAACTGAACTAACAAGCAAAATAGAGACAGACTCAGAGCAGGCTGACAGCTCTGGGAGGCAGTAGTTAGGCGGATGGAAGGATTGAGTAAAAAGGAAAAAGGACTCATGAACACAGACATCTAACAGTGTGGTGATTGCAGGGGGGCTGGGGGACATAAGGGGGTAAACAGTAATCGAAAAATAAATGAAAATAAATAGTCGTAAATATTTTTTAAAAAAGAAAGTAAACAGGTTTGATTTACAACTATACACAGGGTTAGAGAAGGTATCTGAGGTTCCAGGTTCTCACAAGGACTCATGGAAGCATGTAAGGCCCAGTCTAACTGACCTGCTTTCCAGGGAGCTACTCGAGGAGAGGTTGAAAGAAGACACAATAGGAAACCTGACAGAAGAAAATCCAAGTTCAACAGAAGCCACAGTGCACCAAGATCCAGTAGCTGCCCAGGCCAGTCCCAACTGACACATATCAGTCATCATAAAATCAGGGAGAACTGACATACCAGTAAGAATGCTTTTGACTCAATGCCAAATTTCTGAATCTCACATATGGAAGTATTTAATTTTTTGCCATAATGTCGACATACTTAAAATATACAAAACGTAACACTACCTACACAAAGTAGAAAAGATATATCTGAGTAGTTTTTGCTTTCTTGGTCTTTCCTGGATACTCCCTTTAGACTTCTGAAGACATTTACTTTCTCAAATTCACTGAACAGGCATTTGCTGCTGCTGTGTGGATGAACACATAGCCCTGCCCTTAAGGAGCGCCCAAATGAGGAGGAGACAAATGTGGGACACAAAGGGTGCCAGTGTGTGGCAGGAATGAGAACACAGTGTGTGTTTAGGGCTAGGTCTGAAACTGAGATGAAAGCAATTACTCTGCCTATAGGAAGAACTGCTGACCAGCGCCATTGGGTGGGTGGGTGGGTGGGGCTGATGTATGAGTAGTAGTGTGGAGGGAGCATTTGGGGGAAGGGAGCAGCATCAGCCACAGGATGGAGGGAGGCAACACTTAGTCAGGGAATGGAAGGCCTGCACAGAACAGACAGGACAGGACAGCGAGGACAGCGCTGAGGGTAGCTGGTTTTGCAGGGCCTAGCCCTGGGCTGCCTGTTCTAAAAGCCCTGGGAGCAATCACAGGGCTCCAAGAAAGAGTGTGGCCCAACAGGTTTGGGGTAGGAAAAGCACCCTAGAAAAATACAACCTCAGGAAATAAAAATGGGGACAGCAAATATAATTTCAGATTTAAAAACCTACTTAGAATTTTTAGATTAATCTTTAAAAAACAAGTTTAGAATAAACTACTAGGGTTTCCTTGTACCTTATAATTTCTTAGAAACTCTCCCTTAAAATATTTTAGTTTAAAAAAGAAAATGTATTTGAAGGTTAAATAAAAGTTTGTTCCTATTATCTTTTTTTTAAATCAATAAAATACCAGAAATACAACACCACTTGCCATTCCTCACTGGTAACAGGACTACTCTTATTTAACTGTTGGTGCAATTCTTTATTTTCTTTCACCACTTCTTGGACTCGCATCCTGAACATTCTCATTTCCTCCTGAAATAAAATTTATATAAGTTGTAACACATATACACACACATACACACACACACACACACATCTATATCTCTTAGTTCTAGTGCTGTTGCTGTGGCTAAAAGCAAATGCTGATAGCTTTTCAGAAAAGTCTCACAGAAACAGCAGACTGAAACTTGGTACCAGCACCAAGTTCCTGCTCTCAAGAGGCTCATAGTCTAGTGAGTCCAGAGAGACAAAGATGATGAGGAGTACAAGGGACAACAAACCTCAGGTTTTCAACATTCAATTCCTAATTTCATAACATTTTTGTACAACTGCCAAATACCTGAAAAGATAAAAATGGCATAAGGAAAGCAGAGATACCTGTAAACACTAATTTTTCCTTTGTTTAAAGACTTTGAAGCAGCCCCTGGCTGGGAAGCTCAGCTGGTTAGAGCATCATCCCCATTCGCCAAGGGTGTGGGCTCGATCCTTAGTTAGAGAACATAAAAATCACCCACTGAATGCGTAAATAAGTAGACAACAAATCAATGTTTCTCCTTCTTGCTCCCTTTCTCTCTCTCTCTCTAAAATCAATAAAAAAGAATTTGGAGGATAAAATGGAGCTATTTAGATTAAAAAAAAAAAAAAAACATCCTGCCCTGGCCGGTGTGGTTCAGTGGATTCAGCGCCAGCCTGTGAACCAAGGGGTCACAGGTTCGGTTCCCAGTCAGGGCACACACCTGGGTTGTGGGCCAGGTCCCCGGTTGGGGGCGTGTGAGACGCAACCACACATCGATGTTTCTCTCCCTCCCTTTCCCTCTCTAAAAATAAATAAATAAATAAAATCTTAATAAATAAATAAATAAAAATAAAGAGCAAAATATCTATTTTAAAAAATCTTTAGAAAAGATTAGTTAGTGTGGGGGCTGGAGTCTCTTAATTTGGCTTCATTGCAATCACAAGAAAGCCTCTCTTAAAGCCATCAGTTGGTACAATTCCATCAGTCATTAGCCCCAACTCAAGGACTGTCAAGGACTGTTGCTTGGTCTATTTTCAACTCCTAAGTCTGTGTTCGTGGCACTTTAAGAAATATAATTACAGTTAACATTCAATGTTATTTAATATAAGACATTGAAGCTGGCCAGCTTCAATGTCTTGTGCTGTACTTCAGTGGGAATCTTAGGTACCAATATTTATCAATATACTTCTAAATTTTCTTTTCCCAGCTAACAGTTATGCTTATACCTGTTTAACTTGAAATAATGCAAAGTAACTTATCTTCCCCACCTTTCTGCTCAGACACACTCCCACTTGCTGGCAGTCCGCTGGCTCTTTTTAAGAACAGCGGTCAGGCAAACTAAAGCCCGCAGGCCAGCTGCCTGTTTTGTAAATAAAGTTTTAATGGAACACGGACATGTCCATTTGTTTACACGGTGTCTGTGGCTGCTTCCATGCCACCACAGCAGAGCTGAGTAGTTGTAAAACAGAGACTGCGTAGTCTGTGAAGCCTCAATTATTTACTAAATGATCCTTTACAGAAAATGTTTCCTGACCCCTATTTTAGAAAAAGCACCAAATTTGTAATTTTCATAATTATGAGGATTGATATTTCATCAGTTAGTATAAGATTTATTCACCCTCTGGAGGAAAATGTTCAAAACTGCATTACATGGGCCATATACATGAGACAGTGTAGTAAGAACAGGCTGGTCTTAAGAGATCCTTCCAGCAGGGGATCCAGAAAAACCAACACTTCTCTCCCTGGATCATTCCAGTTCTAGAGAGCTCTTTGGCCACTTAAGTGGGGAACATAGAGGTATACGGCCTGGAAAGGCATGAACAATCTACAACGTCCACATAGCCTCGGTCTCCTGTGTAATTAAAACGAGCTCCACTGCCAGAAGCCATTCCCGTTAGAGGTAAACAAGGCAAAAATGAATAAAAACCTCACTTCCTCACTGTTTCCAACAGCTCGATAATTGGACTTCCATGGAGTCAGCTCTTCAGTGAATTAAGAAGTCTATGTAAAACACCCCTGGACTACCACCTACCCTGGTTTGCCCAAATGAACCTTCTAACAGCGGTGCTTGCGGCTGCAGAATACCAGGAAGGGAGTGCTTCCCCACTGCTGCCTTCTCTGCACCTAGACCCCAGCCCACGTGGGGCTGCCTGTCTGTGAAACTTCCAGTGCAGCATCACCCTGTCTTTCCATACCTCCCTGCCTACTCCTCCTGCTCCACCAGTCACACCCATCCTGCCTCCCCTCTTCTTTCATTCCCTCCTTCCTACCCTGCTACACTCCTGTCTTCCTTTCTCCTTTCCTTTAACAAACATTAGAGAACCTATCAGATGTTGGGTATACTTACTTCACAATGTTTCTTCAAAGTTTGAAATGGTCTTATTTTTATAGACCTTGTCTCTTCTGAGACATCTGCCAACCTACCTGAAGGGTGGCAATGAGCTCATCCTTCTCTTTCATTCTGTCTTCATAGGCCAGCAACAAGGGTGACAGATACTTTATATCCAACTGAAGATAATGGGGCAAAGAAGGTTAATATATTTCTTACATCTAAACACAAGCAGCAAAACTTTTAAAAGGTGAGAAAATACACTTAATCTGGAATAGATTTGAATAGCTATCCAACTATAGCCCAGAAAATATTAGGCCTGAAATTAAATAACTCTCACTTACCAACCAGGGTGGTATAGGGCCCTTTGATGGGAGGCCTTCAATATTTATGATCTAAGAACAAAACACATTTTGAAGACAAATTAAACTACACTTCTGAAACTTCAAGCCTTAGATGTTCTTAATCTACTGTGTATCAGCAATTTATGCATCTATATATGTAGGTACATATTGAGATAAATTTCTTTTGAATTAAGAATAATTTGCAGATATAATACCTCCTTTCCTTTAATACTTCCTTGTATAATTCCTAAAAAGAAAAACCTTCACTTATTCAACCATGGCACCATCATAAAAATCAAGCAATGTACTATATTCTAATCTACACAATATATTCAGGTTTCACCTATTTTCTTTTAAATGGAGGGAGAAAGAGAGGGAGAGAAACATCAATGTGTGGCTGCCTCTCACACGCCCCCAACTGGGGACCTGGCCCACAACCCAGGCATGTGCCCTGACTGGGAATCAAACCAGCGACCCCTTGGTTCACTGGCTGGCACTCAATCCACTGAGCCACACCAGCCAGGGCTGATTTTAATTTTATTCCTTCCATTAACTTTAGGCTTAGTTCCAAAGGTCTTCTTTTTCTACTTCTTTGAGGTGTAAACTTGGGTTGTTCATTTATTCTTTATTCTTTTTTTAAAAAAGATTTTATTTATTTTTGTTTTTAGAGAGAGGGGAAGGAAGGGAGAAAGAGAAGGAGAGAAACCTCAATATGTGGCTGCCTCTTGTGCGCCCCCAACTGGGGACCTGGCCTGCAACCCAGGCATGTGTCCTAACTGGGAATCAAAGGAGCGACACTTTGATTCACAGGCCAGTGCTCAATCCACTGAGCTGCACCAGCCAGGGCTATTCTTTATTCTTAACATTTTTAGTTATTGCCATAAATTTCCCTTTGGAACTGCTTTTGCTGCATCCCATAAATTTTGGTATGTTGTACTTCCATTTTCATTTGTCTCAAGGTATTTTTTATTTCTCCTTTGATTTCTTCTTTGACCCCTCTAACCATGAACAACATGTTCAGTAGCATGTTGTTCAATCTCCACATATTTGTAAATTCCCTTGTTTTCTTCTTGCAATTGGTTTCTAATTTCAAACATTTTGGTCAAAAAAGATGCTTGATATGATTTCAATCTTCTCAAATTTATTAAGACTTGTTTTGTGACCTAACATGTGGTCTATTCTGGAGAATGCTCCATGTGCACTTGAGAAGACTGCGTATTCTTCTGCTATTGAATAAAAAATTCTGTATTAGGTCCATCTGGTCTAACATTTAGCTTAAGTCCAATATTTCCTTATTGATTTTCTGTCTTGATGATATATCTATTGTTGGAGTATTAAAGGCCCCTACTATTATTGCTGTTTCTCCCTTTAGTTATTAATATTTACTTTATTTAGGTGCCCTGGTGTTGAGTGCATAAATACTTACAACTACTATATTCTCTTGACGAATTGACTCCTTTATCATTATACGATAAACTTCTTTGTCTCTTTTACAGTTTTGACTAAAAGTCTATTTTGTCTGATATAAGCACCGTTACCCCTGCTTTCTTTGGCTTCCATTTGCATTAAATATATTTTTCCATCCCTTCACCTTCCATCCAAGTGTGTCCTTACAGCTGTAGCGAATCTTTTGTAGGCAGCATATAGTTGGGTCTTGTTTTTCTTCCATCCATTTTGCCACTCTGTCTTTTGATTGTGGAATTCAGTCCTTTCATTTAAAGTGATCATTATGTGTGGACTTTTAATTGCCATTTTGTTCATTGTTTTCTAGTTGTTCTGTAGTTCCTTTCTCCCTTTCTTCTTGCTCTCTTCCTTTGTGATTTGATGATTCTCTGTAGTGGTATGCTTTGATTTTTGATTCCTTTCTCTTTGTTTTCTGTGTACATCTACTATAGATTTTTGCTTTGTGACTACCATGAGGCTTGCACAAAACATCTTTTTAACAGTCATTTAAGTTAATAACAACAACGTAACGTTGAGCTTCTAATCAGCTTGCATCTACATGCTCACTATAATTCCCCTTGTTGGGACACTGGTGGGTCTTGGTTAACACTAAACATACAAAGCTCTATATTTTCACCACCACCCAACCTTTTGTTTTTGATATCATAATTTATATCTTTTTATATTGTGCATCCATTAACAAATTATTATAGTTATTTTAAATACTTTTATCTTTATCCTTTTTACTAGAGTTATAAGCGATATACCCACAATCATTACAATATAGATTATTCTGAATTTAACTATATATTTACATTTACCAGTTTTATACTTTCAACAATTTTTGTACTAATTAGTACCTACTCTTTTCAGCCTGAAGAACTCCTTTTAACATTTTTTGTAAGGCTTGTCTGCTGGTGATGAACTCATTCAAGTTTTGATTGTCTGGAAAACACTTTCTCTCTCCTTCGATTCTGAAGGACTTTACCAGGTAGAGTATACTTAGTTGGTATCCTACTCCCTTATGGCCTGAAGTATCTGCTGAAAATCCCTCGTATGTGAAGAGTTTTTTTCTCTTGCTGGTTTTAAGATTCTCTCTTGTTTTGAACTTTTGACAATTTAATGATAACGTGTTTTGATATGGGTCTCTTTAGATGAATCTCATTAGGTGCTATGCACTTCCTGAATCTGGATGTCTCTTTCCCCAGGTTAGGGATGTTTTCAGTCATTGTTTCTTTGATAACCTTTTTGTTCCTCTCTCTCCTCTTCTTCTGAGATATCTATGACAGGTATATTCCTTTGCTTGATGGTATTCGATGAGTCCCTTAAGCTATCTTCACTTTTTTCATTCTTCCTTTTTTGATCTTATGATTGGAGGAATACCAACTGACCTATCAACAAGTCTGCTGGTCCTTTTCCCACTTACTCTAGTGAGCTGAAGAACCCCTATATTGAATTTTTCAGTTTATTGCATTCCTCAGCTTGATGATTTGTTGGGTACTTTTTTTTTTCCTGCTACCTTTCCACCCCTTAGTCACGTAGTAGTGACCTTGTTTTGTTGTTGTTTTTAACTATATTTTATTGACTGTTGTTACAGTAGTTCCAATTTCTTTTCCCTTTGCGCCCCTCTTCCCAGTATCCCACTTCCCTCCAGCAATCCTAAACCCCTTAGTTCATGTCCATGGGTCGTGCATATAAGTTCTTTGGCTTCACCCTTTCCTATATTATTCTTAACTTCCCCCTGTGTATTTTGTACCAACCAATTACGCTTCTTAATCCCTGCACCATTTCCCCATTTCTCCCCCTTCCCTGATAACCCTGCAAATAATCCCCACACCTATGATTCTGTTCCTGTTCTGGTTCTTTTCTTAGTTTGTTTTTATTTTTTTAGATTCAGTTGTTGATAGTTGTGAGTTTGTTGTCATTTTAATGTTCATAGTGTTGATCTTTTTTTTCTTTAATAAGACCCTTTAACATTTTATGTAATAATGGCTTGGTAATGATGAACTCCTTTAGCTTTACCTTGTCTGGGAAGCACTTGATCTGCCCTTCCATTCTAAATGCTGGCTTTGCTGGATAGAGTAATCTTGGTTGTAGGTCCTTGCTTTTCATCACATTGAATACTTCTTGCCAGTCCCTTCTTGCCAGCAAAGTTTCTTTTGAGAAATCAGCTGACAGTCCTATAGGTACCCCTTTGTAGGTAACTCCCTGCTTTTCTCTTGCTGCTTTTAAGATTCTTTCTTTATCTTTAAACTTTGGCAGTTTAATTATGATGTGCCTTGGTGTGGTTCTCTTTGGGTCTAGCTTGTTTGGGACTCTCTGTGCTTCCTGGACCTGTATGTCTATTTCCTTCACCAAATTTGGGGAGTTTTCCTTCATTATTTTTTCACATAAGCTTTTGATTTCTTGCTCTTCCTCTTCTCCTTCTGACATCCCTACGATTCGTATGTCAGCATATTTAAAGTTGTCCCAGAGGTTCCTAAGCCTCTCATTTTTTTCAATTCTTGTTTCATTGTATTGTACTGGTTGACTGTTTTTTTCTTCCTTATATTTCAAATAATTGATTTGAAGCCCAGTGTCCTTCCCTCTACCATTGGTTTTGTGTGGATTTTCCTTCGTTTCATTTAGCATAGCCTTCACTTCTTTCCTTATGCGTTTGCCATACTTAAGCATATCTGTCAAGTCTGTGAGCATCTTTATTACCAGTGTTTTGAACTCTACATCTCTTAGTTTGGTTATCTCCTCATTTGTTAGGTTGGCTATCTCCTCATCGCTTAGTTCTCCCACTGTAACCTTGATCCGTTCCCTCTTTTGGGCCATGCTTCTCTGTCTTCTCATCTTGACAGGTCCCTGTGTTTGTTTGTCTCTGTGTCTTAGGTAGAGCTGTCGCACCTGTTATGTTGTAAGGGGTGGAGCCTTAGGTATTTGTCAGTACAGGGCGACCTGTTTCACCACATTGTGGCGCTGTGTGGGGGGAGAGGTCCGAGAGGGAACAATGCTGCTTGCTCAGCACTTGCCCCTTTTCTAGGCACTTCTCCCACTTCCATATGGGACTGGCGCCTCTCTAGCTATTGCCCCAGCCATGGTTCCCAGAGTGGGTGGGTCTGCGGATGTTCTAGGACCGTGGGGGCCCTTTAAACAAGCGGACTCTGCTGAGAGACTGGTGGTTTCTTCTTCTGCCCCAACCCCCACTGGTTTGCACAGTCAGAGGCAATGAGGCTTTATTGTTCTCAGTGCTGGAACCATGAGCTGTGCGTCTGGTTTGGTGCTAGAAGCGCTCCCCAGGTGTCCCTCCCTACTTTTGAAAACGTGTGACTGCATTTTCTGCCCACTTGCCACTGCCTCCATTGCTGCCGCCACCAAACCGCATTCTTTTTGCCCCAGCTCCGCCCCTCCTACTTGTCTGGATGAGTATTTCTTCTTTACATCTTTGTTTGTTGGACTTCTATACAGCTCAGTTTTCTGGAACTTCTGGCTGTCTCTAGTTTTGACGTAGTTGTATTCCTTCTTAGTTGTGGAGGGAGATGCAGCATGTTTGTCTAGGCCTCCATCTTGTCTGGAAATGTTTGGTATCTCTTTATGTGTTCTGTCTCTGATGAAATTCTCACTTGTTCATGCATTGCTTTCCTTACTTTAATGAGCATATTTATTGATGGTTATTTTGAACTCGCTACAATAAATCACTTTTCTCCTTTTCATTAAGACTGGTTTCTGAAGATTTATTTTGTTCTTTTGTTTGGAACATATTTCTTCATTTTCCTTGATCCTTTGTGTTGGTTTTGCAGCCTCCTCTCCCCGTCTTGACAGAATGGTCTCTTGTAAAAGAGAAATCTCATCAATCAGCCCAGTTGAAGGTCCTGGTCGCCTTTCAAACCTTTGTGATTGTCTTTGTTCTTAGTGGCTCCCATTAGTTGAGGATGTACTAAGACTCACCAGTGTCCTAATGAGGGGGACTGCAGTCAGCACCTAGATGCAGGATGATTGGAAGCCAGGCAGCAGCTAGGAAAGTATGCAATCATACCTCTTTCAGAAAAAAAGTGGGAGGTAGTCATTTTTACCTGCTCCTTTTGTGCTGAGCCTGGGTATACAGTTGCACCCATTTAAAAACTGTTTCTTTGTTTGCTATAAATCTGTGTGAGACTCATAAATGCAAGCCCTATTGACTAGAGTTAGGTGATTTGGGGTCTGTATAAACTAGTCTGCCTTCTCTTGAAAGTTAGTTCACTGATAAATAAAAGTTGTAAACTTGAGGAACAGGACTGAGAATGGAGCAGCTGTATGGACTTCCACTCTTTTAGTTTTACATAAACTTCTGTATTGTCCCAATTATTTTTGTTACCCTCACCCAAGAACACGCTTATTGATTTTAGAAAGAAGGAAAAGGAGGGAAATAGAGGGAGAAAAGCATCGATGTGGGAAGGAAACATCGACTGCTTGCCTCTTGCAGGTACCCCTGACCGGGGACCGAATCCGAAACCCAGGCATGTGCCCTGGCTGGGAACTGAACCTGTGACCTTTTGGTTTACAAGACAATGCTCCAACCAACTTAGCCATACTGTCTAAGACTATCCCAAGTTTTTACAAACAGCCTTTATTGCCTTTGTTATGAGAAAGGAGGGAAGAAAGGAAGGAAGTAAGAGAGGGAGAGAAGAAGGGAGAAAAGAAGGGGAGGAGGTGGAGGGAAGAAGGAAACAGAAAGGTCCCTAGAAATACTGTGCTTTGTCTTTTTATACAAAATTTTGTAATAAATATGAACCCCTCATGTTTGGAAATCAATGAAACAGAAAAGGCTTAAAAAAAATATGAAGATGGATTTTTCTTAATTGGAAACCTTACCTCTTCCTTGGATAAATGCCTGAATTTTGTTTGATATCTGCTCAGTTCTACATTCAAACGATGGACAATCATTTTCAACCCATCATTTTCATCCACTAGTTCTTGAGTTTGTTTTCTTAGAGAAAGTAATTCAGGCGCAGCAACTATTAAAAAAAAAATTATAAGAACTTGTATCAAATTAATTAAGGTTTTATATAAATTGCTAACCATCTGCCCATTTTTTTCCTTTTAAATTCACAGAGGCAGTGAATGACAAATCGTCGGCAGCCGTCCGTCTCGAGAGACGATGGTGTAGCTTCTTAAGAGTCTATCTGCACCGCCGAGAATGGCTGTGCAGTCCGACTCGGGAGTGACATGGTATCTGTCTCCTCCCGTGTTGAATCGACATCTTGTGATGACGCTGAAGCTACAGAGCCTGGGCAGGGTAATATGGAGGGTCTGCTGTTGCCCATGCAGCAGACCCCCCCTCTCTTCGCAGCTGAAGGGTCCAAGGGAAAGACGGAGTCGATACAGCTTGGGTTCAGGTGCGCCGCAGGAGTTGCCGGTGTTGACTACAACGTCAAACCGCCTTAGGGACTCCGGCTCCGGATTTTCTGTCGGGGTTTACTCCCTTAGCCTTTCCCCTGAAGAGGTATGCCGCAAGGCAGCGGAGGTTTTTTGGAGTCAGAGTTTTCCTTCTCTGATGTACCCTGACTGGAAGATCGAACCAGCGACACTTAGCTCGCAGGCCGACGCTCAATCCACTGAGCTAAACCAGCCAGGGCAAAGTGAATGACAAATATATAGGTATAAATCAATAAAAAGTTTCTAAGTTTTTTTTAGCACTAAATAGTCAATACTTTGGAAGTTTGGGGAAGTTTTTACATGTACAATTAATTAAGGTAAAATAACAACTTCAGATTGAATGGGAAATGTCACTGTTTCCAATGATATATAAATATTTGCCTTGTAAATCATACAGAATAAGTGGAAAATGTATGAGAATAACCTTTCCAAATAATAGCAATGTCTATTAGAAGTCTTAATAGAAAACATATCCCACAAATTAATAAAGAATATAAAGTATCTAGAAATAAATGTGCACAAGAAAAGAAATATGAAGGTTCTATAGGAAGAAAATGACATCATCTCCCTTCAGGAAATAATATTAGTCCTATATAAATAGATAAATGTTGAGAGATAACATTAGTAAATATTTACATAATCTTACAGTTAAAAAGGGTATAAGTAATAAAAAATATTTCATATATTTAAATTATCAACAGAAAATATTACATATGTGACAAAGGCTAACATCCTTAATACATTAAAAGTTCCTACAAGCCAAATGAGAAAAAGCCAAGTATCTCAATTTAAAGTGGGAAAATTTAAAAATAAAAATTAAAGCGACCTGCAAAGATATGAAAAAATACTTAAGCTCATCAATAATAAAAGAAATACAGGTTAAAATGTGATTCCTTTTTTTTTTTCCTGCCTATCAAATTAGAAAGAAAAATATAATCCTCGTCATTGGTAAATATGTGGTAAAAGGCATTTTTATATGAAGTTCTGTTTGTTTCTTTAATAAAAGAACTGTGTAGTTGTTCCCACCTTCCTGAGGGGATGCTTTCTCAGCCTCTTTCAGCTGTCCATTTTCTTTTTGTCTTCTCTTAAGTTTTAATTGTAGTTTTTTCATTTCTTGTTTTATTATGTTAAGTTCAAGAGTAAGGGTTTGGTTTCTATTGTTCAGATGTAAATTTTCTTCTTTTAATTCCTCAAACTTTTCTTTGGTTATTTCTATACATTGTTGACGTGTTTTACCAGTTTTATCTGAAAAGGTATAGGGGAAATGTTTTAAAATATTAACTGACATTTACAATTTTACATCAAAACTACACGAGTCCTCATTTGAAAAACCATGTGAGCAACTACTTCCTGTCAGGCCTCATGTGGTCTGATGAGACCACAGTGGATGACAGGAAGAGAGGTAACAGACGGGGAGGCCACCAGGAACCAAAAAGCCTTTTAGGCAGCGATGCGAAAAGGAAGAGGCTCTACTCTCAGATGAGTCTGCCAGGTTAGCAGTAAAGAACGTGACTGAATGAGGCCTAGCCCAGAGGGGCTCTGAGGCAGGCAGCACTACAGTGGGGACAGGTTATATGAGAGAAGGATCAAGGGATAAAACCCCAAGGGGCTCAATAGCTGACTGGGTATGAACAGTGAGGCAAAGGAAAATCCAGGATGAGGACCAAGATCCGTGGTTTGGAAGATATTTAGCCAGACAAGGAACACAAGTGGAGCAAGGGAAGATAGCTCAGATTGGGACACACGCCCAGAGCTCTGAAGGCAGCCTCAGCTGAAGAGACGGGCGCCACCAGCATGTGGGCACTACCTGATGGCACCAGGGAAACAAGAAAACCAGAGATCACAGAGGATTTTAAGAAGAAACAGCAAGAAAGACAGGAAGAAAACAGTGAGTGGTGTCCCATTGTGAGATATGCCCTGAGAGGTCAAAATAGGTGGACAGTACAATGGGCTTCCTGGCCAGGGCATACTTCCGAAGGTGGGAACAGAAGCAGAGCTTCTGTGGACAGAGGGACAGGTGGCTCCAGACAGTAGATTCAATGCACACCCGAGGGGTGACAAGGCCTAGGGAGAGGACTGGTGGATCCAGATAACCTCCCCTGACCCCTGAGACACATATACCTGGTCCTTAGAACATGAAAGGAAAGGCTAAAAAATGAGTAAATCCAGTTACATCGAGAACAAGAGGGGAACCATGAGGGATCCCAGAAAGAAAACAGTTGAGATTAGGTTGAAGATGGAAGCTGCAGCCAGAAATATGTCAGGAAACGTCAGTTACAAAAGGTGGGGATGCCTCGCCATGGCAGGTAGTGGGAACCGAAGTGGCCTAGAAAGCACTGATGAGGTGTCTGGTTAGAGCACCAGATGGGGCTCAAACCTGTGGGCCAGGCAGCTGACAGCAGAGGTGCATGCCCCTTGGCAGGCAGTACATATAGGCACTGAGATCTGAGAGGCAGGGCAGGCCCAAAGGCCCATCACTCATTGGAGACAGGCTGTACAGCTGCAGCCTGGCTGGTTTCCCCATCTGAGTAGCCTGCAGCAAGCAGATACTGCATCCCCAGGCAAACCAACAAGGACTCTCAGGAACCAAGGTGGGCACACCACCAGGAACGTCAAGTGTCTGAGCCAAGAGAAGCGCCAAAGTCAAAAAACAGAGGAGAGAGTGGCTGGCACAAAACCCACAAGACTTTGGAATGAGTATATTTAATATTCTCAGAGAGGATGCCAGTCGATACTTCACAGAATCATGTAAACATTTAAAATAATACATAAATTCAAAGGATGGCTGAGTGACAGAATATATACAATGACAAATGAGCCTGCGGGCTAGAAGTCTGAGCCCTTGCAAACTCCCAGAACATAGCACCAAAAATACTAAGAATGGGTGAAAATCAAGTCAATCTGACATGAAGGATAGACTTAAGTCTTGCTACCCAATATGGTTTTCAGATAGTGATGCGAAGCATTACAGGCAAAAATTACAAAATACACTTTGAAAGCTACTGAAGCCCCACAAATGTTATAGGGGAAACTATCCCAGAAAACATCTCTAGACCTCAAACTCTGCCTCCAGCCCCAGAGTGGAGCCCTTATTTGCATATATGCACCCTACCAGCGTCAAAGCATACCCCACAGGTCCCTCTGCCCACCCCCCCAGGATCTGAGCACATACCACAGGGATATACTTCCACCATCCAATGTTTGAATGTTTGGTTTCTCTCTCTCAAGATTTTATTTATTTATTTTTAGAGAGAGAGGAAGGGAGGAAAAAAGAGAGAGAAACATTCATCAGTTGTCTCTTACACACACCCCAACGGGGGACCAGTTGAAATCTAGCATGTGCCCTGACTGGGAATTGAACCAGAAACCTTTTGCTCTGTGAGACAACACTCAACCAACTGAGCCACGCTGGTCAGGGCTGGACCCTCTCTTTTGAGGCAAAGGCAGAAATTCAACAACTGCTACCTTTTCTCAATTCCAGTAATGGGACAGAAGCAGCAGTTTTTACAGGGGAAAAAAAAGAGAGACCTTTATTTTAGATGAGATTGCTTTGGGTATTCTATAAAACTATAAGCTTTTCAATCATAATGAAAATCAAAAGACAAATACCTGGGGAGGGTGGAGGTTTTCCACATAATGGTGGTTTTTCATCCTGGGTGGGGGGAAAAAATCATGAGCCTAATAAATTGAGAGTCTTGGCATCTTCTGTTCAAACTTTCTGCCTTTTTGCCCATGAGTTCAGACAGTCACTGTGCCCTTCTATGTAGGTCCCATGAGTAACAGGCTATCTGTTCACATTCTGTAGCATGTGATACGGCTGCAAGTGCTGAGCAGAGACGCGCAAAGCCAACTCCAACAGGGTCTTTTCTCCTTGGGATATGCAAGAAGACCCCATAAACTGCAGAGAAGCATGTTTTCAGGGTGCTCATAAAAGAATATAAGATCTTGTTTTTCAACACAAAACTCTGAGGAAAGGGAAACCTTTGAACTTTTGTTAATTTTTCCATTACACATCAATCTGATATTAAGTTTCTAATTTCTGCTGAAAAAAGTAGATGAGGTTACAAATTAATTCTACAGAGAAATTTTTAATTTTTAAACCCCTATAACATCACACAATTCAAAACTTAAGTTAGAACTATTCGATGTTTGCAAATTATTGTCTATTCATCCAACAAATTATGAAAGTGATTTCTAACTTCTCAAATACATTACTTTCAGTTTTAAACTACAGAAAATATGAGTTTCTTCAAGTTTTATAAATATATAAAAAGAAACATTCAATCAGAAAGAATTCTTAAGGGAAGTCTTTTCTCCACAATTCACAAAATTTTTTAAAAATTATGATGGAAATTCAATCTATTGAGTAAAAGCAGTTTTTAAAAAAGTAATCTTACCTTTAAATTCAGAACAGAATGTTCATCATCTGATTTAAAAAAGAAGAGAAAAAAATTTAAAAGCAGATAAAGACATTTGACAACTAAGTACAATCACAGAAACTCACCTTCTACAGATGAGCTATGCAAGGCAGGGAACGGCAACAGGCTTTGCATGGTCACAGGGCAAGCTGGTCCTGGAGGGAGGCAGGGAGCCCAACTCTGAACTGCTCACCTCCGTCTATCCTGCTCATTCTTGAGCACCTTCAGCGGCTCACGGGAGTGCAGAACCAAGGCCAGATTCCTCAGTGACTCTGAGCTCTTTCCAGGCAGGGCTCCTCTCCAACTTTCCAACATATTCCCCACACCTGTGCTCTCTCCACATGGTCCGCCCCGCCATTCCCCAAATGGGCTGGGCTTACCCTGCCTGGAGGTAGCATCGGACTCTCAGAAAAGTAGTTGTTTCTGGAAGCAAACTGCCTCAGTGACACAGATGAAAACAAATCTTGCCCAGCAACTCACTTTCAATTTACAAATACACATTCGTGATTAAGATCCTCCTTGAAATGGGAGACCTTACAACCCAGTTTGCTGGTACTCTTTGTTGCAGTGAAAAGTTGGACTTTCAACTTTTTAGAAATTGGTTGCTTTTAACTTTCCACGATTAATTTGCAGAACAGAAATAACTGGCTGAAAAATACATTAGAAACAAATATACAGAAAAGTAGAAAAAACTTACGAATTCAGAAAAACAGACAAAAATGCTTAAAGATGCATAAGGATTATAAATTACTTCCTGGTTCATTACAATTACCAACACTTGAACAACTAATCAATGAAGAGTTTATTTTTGACCAAAAGGCATCTTAATCCACTATTTTTGACCAACTTGCTTTTTTTCCTTTTCTTTTTAAAATTTATTTTTATTTTACTTTTCCAAATTAAAGTTGACATTCAATATTAACAAAACTGTTTTTGATCAAGTGTCTTGTGGCAGCCTGGACTGGAGCACTGGATGAAATCGTACCCGGTCCCTCCAGCCTAATGACCTCTTTTCCCTGCCACACTCTACAGCTGTCGGTGTCAACTGCTCTCCGGTCCTTGTGCCTCCTCTACTGCCAGCCTTAGCGCCCAGGCAGTTCGCCATCTGCACATTCTCCCCTGCAACTAGAATGTGAGCAAAAAGGCCTGTGGCTCTATCATTTCAGGCACACAGTAGGTGCTGAATGAATTTCTAATGAGCAAATGTTTAATACAAAAATAATTTACATTTTTAATAACTCTTTTAGAGTAGTCTTGATTTAGTATTTTACAATGCTGTTTCAGATCTATTGCTTTCATGTTTAATGGAATCTTCTATGTCCCCCTTAAATTCTTCACAAAATAAAGTTGGGGGAGGAGAGAGGATTAAATGAAGATAAATAGGCTTCTAGTCAAAATGGCAGAGTAGGTAAATGCAGTACTGACATCCTCCCATGACCACTTCAAACTTACAACTAATCTACTGAACAACCACCACTGAAGTCTAGCTCAACAAAAGTTCTGTAACTAAGGATACACAGAAGAAGCCACATGGAGCCTGAAAGGAGGCACAGAGATAAAGAGCTGTCAAATCCCACGCCCATATGAGGAAGTTAAGAATCAGGAGGAATAGCTCAGCTGCAGAGGTCCTCACTAAGGAGCCCTAAACCAGAACCCACAGCCCAGAGTTTTAGTGACAGAAAGAGAGGTCCTCATCACTTCCGGCTGTGAAAATCAGTGGAGATTGTAGCTGAGTGAGATAGAGGGCTTCCAGGGTCCCAAGCATTCCTCCTTTTTTTTAAAATTTTTTAAGTATATTTTATTGATTATGTGGTTACAGTAGTCCCGATTTTTTCCCCTTTGCTCCCCTCTGCCCAATATGACTCTTCCTTCCAGCAATCCCACCCCCCGTAGTTCATGTCCATGGGTTGTGAATATAGGTTCTATATATTGGAATGGCTTCACCCTTTCCAATATTATTCTTAACTTCCCGCTGTCTATTTTGTACCAACAAATTATGCTTCTTAATCCCTGCACCATTTCCCCATTTCTCCCCTGTCCCCTTCCCAGCTGATAACCCTCCAAATGATCCCCACAGCTATGATTCTGTTCCTATTCTGGTCTGCTTAATTGGATTGTTTTTATTTTTTAGATTCAGTTGTTGATAGTTGTGAGATTGGTGTCATTTTTTTTTAATATGATTTATTGATTATGTTGTTACAGTTGTCCCAATCTCCCTTCCCTTTATTCCCCTCCACCCAGTGACACCCCTCCCTCCAGTTGTCCCCCCCAACTTAGTCCATGCCCATTTGTTGTGCACATAGTTCTTCTCAACCTCTTCCTGTCTACTCCATTCCCTCCTACTATGCTTCTTAATTCCTGTACCATCTCCCTCCCTTTCTCCCCTTCCCCCTCCCTACTGACCTCACCCCAATAATGTTCCCCATACCTATAATTCTTTTCCCACTCTTGTTGCCTACTTAGCTTGCCTTTGTTTCGGTTCCCTAGCTTTCTACTAAACAAGTCCCTTTAACATCTCATATAACAGTGGCTTGGATCTAATGAACTCCTTCAGTTTTACTTTGTCCTGGAAGCACTTTCTCTGCCCTTCTATTCTGAATGACAGCTTCACTGGATTGAGTAATCATGGTTGTAGGTTTTTGCTTTTCATTACTTTGAATATTTCTTGCCAGTCCCTTCTTGCCTGCAGAGTTTCTTTTGAGAAATCAGCTGAGAGTCTTATTGGAACCCCTTTGTACGTAATTCTCTTCTCTCTTGCTGCTTTTAAGATTCCTGGACCTGTAAGTCTATTTTCTTCCCCAAGTTAAAGAAGTTCTGCTTCATTATTTTTTCACATAATTTTTCAATTTCTAGTTGTTCTTCTTCACCTTTTGTCAACCCCATGATTCGAATGTTGGCCCGTTTATAGCTATCTGATAAGTTTCTGAGCCTCTCCTCATTTCCCTCACTTTTCATTTCCTCTTTCTGCACTGGTTGACCGTTTGTTCCTTCCCTATGTTCCGATTTGTTGATTTTATCCCTGGTTTTCTTTCCCTCACCACTAGTTTTGTATGTGTTTTTGTTCATTTCAGCAGGACTAGCCTTCATTCCTTCCCCATCTTGTTTAAGATCTGCTGTTAGGTCAGAAAGCATCCTTATAACCAAAGCTCTGAACTAAGCCTCAGAAAGATTATCTCTCTGCTAGTCCATTAGATTAGATATTTGCTGTCTGGTCAGCTGTGTCACCAGGATCTCTATCATGATCTGTGCCATCCTGACAGTTTTGTTTACCTTTGCTTCCTGGGCGGGGCTGTTACATCTCCTATGCTATAGGAGAGTGGACCCTGTGCACCCATCACAACTGGGTGACCCTTCTCACCATGCTGTGGCATTTTCGCTGTCCCGCTGCCATCGCTGCTGCTGCTGCCGACAGCACAGCTTGACCTCTCCACCCCAGCTTCACCCGGACGAGCACCACTTCCCTATAACTTCATACGTTGGACTTCCATTTATTTTCTGGAACTTCTGGTTATTTCTGGTTTTGCGGTAGTTGTACTCCTTCCCAGCTGTGCAGGGAGATGGATCATGCCAGTCTAGGCCTCCATCTTGGCCGGAAGTCTTCTGTGGTGTCATTTTAATGTTCATTATTTTGATCTTCTTTTTCTTAAGTAAGCCCCTTTGACATTTCATATAATAATGGCTTGGGGATGATGAACTCCTTTAGCTTCACCTTGTCTAGGAAGCACTTTATCTGCACTTCCATTCTAAATGGAAAAATGGATAGAGTAATCTTGGCTGTAGGTCCTTGCTTTTCATCACATTGGATACTTCTTGCCAGTCCTTTCTTGCCTGCAAAGTTTCTTTTGAGAAAACAGCTGATAGTCTTATAGGCACCCCTTTGTAGGTAACTCTGCTTTTCTCCTGCTGCTTTTAAGATTCTCTCTTTATCTGGAACCTTTGGCATTTTAATGATGATTTGTCTTGGTGTGGTCCTCCTTGGGTCTAGCTTGTTTGGGACTCTCTGTGCTTCCTGGACTTGTACGTCTATTTCCTTCACCAAATTTGGGAAGTTTTCCTTCATTATTTTTTTCACATAAGCTTTGAATTTCTTGCTCTTCCTCTTCTCCTTCTGGCACCCCTATGATTTGGATGTTGGTATGTTTAAAGTTGTCCCAGAGGTTCCTAAGCCTCTCCTCATTTTTTTCAATTCTTGTTTGCTCATTCTGTACTGGTTGGCTGTCTTTTCTTCCTTATGTTCCAAATCATTGATTTGAACCCCAGTGTCCTTCCCTTCACTATTGGTTTTGTATGGATTTTCCTTCGTTTCATTTAGCATAGCCTTCACTTCTTTCCTTATGCGTTTGCCATACTTAAGCATATCTGTCAAGCCTTTGAGCATCTTTATCACCAGTGTTTTGAACTCTATGTCTGTTAGGTTGGCTATCTCCTCATCATTTAGTTCTCCCACTGGAACCTCGATCCGTTCCCTCTTTTGGGCCATATCTTTCTGTCTCCTCATCTTGACAGGCTCCTGTGTTTGTTTGTCTCTGTGTCTTAGGTAGAGGTGTTGCATCTGTTACATTGTAAGGGGTGGAGCGTTAGGTATTCACCAGTATCGGGTGACTCATTTCACCACATCGTGGTGCTGTATGTGAGGGAGGTGTCTGAGACGCAACAATGCCGCTTGCTCAGCACTCACCTCTTTTCCAGGCACTTCTCCCACATCCATATCAGACTGGTGCCTCTCTAGCTATTGCCCTGGCCATCATTCCCAGAGTGGGTGGGCCTGCTGATGTTCCAGGTCCGTAGTGACCCTTCAAACAAGTGGACTCCACTGAGAGACCAGCAGTCTCCTCCTCCACCTCTTCTGCCCCAACCCCCACTGGTTTGCACAGTCAGAAGCAACGAGGCTTGATTTTCCCTGGCGCTGAGACTGTGAGCTATGCAGTTCGGCATGGTGCTGGGAGCACTCCCCAGGTATCCCTCCTGACTTTTTAAAATGTGTGACTGCACTTTCCGCCAGCCTGCCACTGCCGCTGTGGCCGCCACTGCTGCTGTCGCCACACTGCGTCATCTCCATTTTGGATCCACCCCTCGTACCTGTCTGGATGAATATTCTTCTTTATATCTTTGTTTGTTGGACTTCCATGCAGCTCGATTTTCTGGAACTTCTGGTTGTCTCTAGTTTTGAGGTACTGTAGTTGTATTCCTTCTTAGTTGTGGAGGGAGATGAAGTGTGTCTGTCCAGGCCTCCATTTTGGCCGGAAGTCCCGAGGTGTTACTCTTAAAGGGCCCGCACATGGACTTACTCCTGATAGACTCACTTGCTCTGAGCTTCAGTACTGGGGCAGCAGCTCAAAAGGTGTCAGAGATATAGGGGTATGAACTGAATTGTCTGGCTTTGGGGTGAGGGTCGGAGAGGAAGCTTTCTCCCAGAGAGAAGTAGTGGCAGAAAACACTGTTCCTTTGTTGAGCCCTCTCCCCACAGAGGCAGCAGGTGGGCACCATGTTTGAGTCTCCATCCACCTGACTCACTGTTCACCCTGCTCTGGTGATTCCTTGAGATGCCATCCAACCCACCCAACTTTCAGACCACTGAAGCCACTTCCAGTGGCGTTTCCATATAAAAAGCCTACCTTGGCTCACATTTTGGACTTTGCTGAAATCTCTCAACAGTTCACAAACCCCCCAAAAGCAGCATCTGACCTTGGGGTGGCCTGTTCCTGTTGCTAAGAGCCCCAAGCCTGGCTCTAGTGGCAGCCAGTTTTGGTTCACAGCTTGGCCTCTCCTGGCTACCTCCTAGTCCAGCACAAGTGGCAACCATCTGCAGATTGCTTTGTAATTCATGCCAGGTTTCCCCAGTCATGGCACAAGGAGTGGCCAACCTTGGCCTGCCCCTCCTAGGAGGCCGCAGAGTCAGTGCACCCACTGGAGAGCTTCAGACCACACCGAAGCACCACCCAACCAACTGCACCAGTGACACATTCAAGTGGCAGACTCATCTGGCACCGGAGTCCTGCTGAAGCAAGTCTTGCTCCATGGGATCAGCCCCTGCACAGAAGTTTCTCTGCTGTAGTCTTGGCCAATCCTTGCCGCTGACTGGCCTGGGAGTCAATCCCACCCACTGATGGGCCAACCACAATCAAGGCTCAACTACAACATGAAGGTGCACACAGCCCACACTGCAGGGGGTTGAACACACCTGAAGCACCCAGCTTGAGTAACTAGGAAAGCTGTGCCAGTGGGACCTACAGGAGACCTACTGCAGAAGGCCATTCTACAAAGCCTGGGAGACATTGCAGCTCTACACAGAAACAAACACAGGGAGTCAGCCAAAAGGAGGAGACAAAGAAACATGTTCCAAATGACAGAACAGGACAAAACTCCAGAAAAAGAATTAAACAAAGTGGAGACCCCCCCCCCAAAAAAATCTACCAGATACAGAGTTCAAAACACTAGTTATAAAGATGCTCAAAGAACTTAGGAAAAGAATAAATCTACTCAACAGAGATAAAAACATAAATATGGAGGTAGAAAATATAAAAAAGTACCAGTCAGAAATGAAGAGTACAATAAATGAAATGAAGAATACAGTAAAAGGAATCAATAGGAGATTAGATAAAGCAGAGGATCAAATTAGCAATTTGGAAGGTAAGGTAGCAAAAAACACCCAATCAGAACAACAAAGAGAGAAAAAGAATCCAAAAAATGAGGCTAGTTTAAAGGGCCTCCAGGATAACATCAAGCGTACCAACATTTGCATCATGGGGGTACCAGGAGGAATGGAAAACCTATTTGAATCAACTTGGTGAAGAAAATAGAGACACAAGCCCAGGAAGCACAGAGTCCAGGCCCACTCAAAGACATGTCATAATTAAAATGCCAAAGGTTAAAGACAAGACAGAACCTTAAAACCAGCAAGAGAAAAGCAGTTAAGTTACCTATAATGGGAGTTCCCATAAATCTGTCAGTTGATTTCTCAACAGAAACTTTGCAGATCAGAAGGGACTGGCACAAAATATTCAAACTGATGCAAAGCAAGGACCTACGATCGAGACTACTTTACCCAGTAAAGCTATCATTTATAATCAAGGGACATATAAACATCTTCCCAGACAAGAAAATGTTAAAGGAGTTGATCACCACCAAATCAGTGTTACACGAAATGTTAAAAGGTCTTCTTTAAGAAGAAAAAGGCAAAAAAAAAAAAAAAGAAAAAAAAAGATTAAAAAGATGAACACTAAAATGGCAATAAATGCATATCTATCAATAATTACTTTATTTTTTAAGATCTTATTTATTTACTTTTAGAGAGAGGGGAAAGGAAGGAAAAAGAGAGGGAAAGAAATGTCAGTGTGTGAGAGATACACTGATTGGTTGCTTCACACATGCCCCCCATCTGGGGACCTGGCCTGCAACCCAGGCATGTGCCCCAACCAGGAATCAAAGTGGAGACCTTTTTGATTCACAGGCCTGTGCTCAATCCACTGACCCACACCTGCCAGGTCTCAATAATTACTTTAAATGCAAATGGATTAAATGCTCTAATCAAAAGACAAAGGGTGACTGAGTGGAGAAGAAAAAAAGACCTATACATATACTGTGGACAAGACACTCGCTTCAGATAAAAGACATACACAGACTGAAAGTAAAGGGATGGGAAAAGATATTTATGAAAATGGAAACAAAAGAAGCTGTGGTAACAACACTTATGCCAGACAAAATAAGACTTTAAAACAAAGGCTGTAACAAGAGACAAAGAAGAACCCAGCAATTCCACTTTGGGGTATTTATCCAAGGAAACCTAAAACACTAAATTGAAAAGACAAATTTTTTTAAATGAATAAATAAATAAATAAATATAAAGGCATATACACGCATATGTTCACTGCACCATTATTTACAATAGCCAAGATATGGAGGCAAACTAAGTGTCCATCAATAGATGAATAAATAAAGAAGTGACTTATGTAGACAATGGGAAATAAATTGGCCACAAAAAAGAATGAAAGCTTGCCGTTTGAGACAACATGGATAAACTTAGAGGGTATTGAGCTGAGTAAAATAAGTCAAAGACAAACACCATATGATTTCACTTATATGTGGCATCTAAAGGACAAAATAAACAAATAAAACAGAAACAGACATAGATATAGAGAACATTTTGATGGTTGCCAGAAGGGGGATCACAGGCTGGGTAAAAAAGGAAAAGGGATTCAGAAGCACAAATTGTAGTTACAGAATAGTCATGGGGATGTAAAGGATAGTAAAGGGAATATAGTTAATAATCCTGTAATAACTAAATATGGTGCCATATAAGTATTAGACTTATCAGGGTGATCATTCAGTAAGTTATATAAATGTTTAATCACTGGGTTGTAAACCTGAAATTATTGTACCTCAACTGTAATTGAAAATAAAAATGTACTAAAAAATAAGGAAAATAGAAAAATGCTGACAGCTGAAGAAGGTGGGTGATGGGCATGGCTGTTCCTATTGCTATTCTCTACTATTGTACATGTTTGAAAATTATGATGATAAAAAGTTTTTAAGGGGCAATCCACCTATTTTGCTAAAGAAAATAAATGATCTTTATTTTATCTTTGTCATCAACTTTTCAGAAAAAGAACCTAATGAAAAGTAAACTAAGAATCTGTATCAACTTCTGGCCAAGATGGAGGCATAGGCAGACACGCTCCATCTCCCTACACAACTAAGATAGGAATACAACTACCTCAAAACTGGAGACAACCAGATGTCCCAGAAAATCGAGCTGCATGGAATTCCAACAAAGATATAAAGAAGAAATACTCATCCAGACAGGTGCGACAGCTCTACCTAAGACAGAGAGGCAAACACAGGAGCCGTCAGGCTGAGGATACAGAAAGGTATGGCCCAAAAGAGGGAAGAGATCAATGTTCCAGTTGGAGAACTAAGTGACAAGGAAATAGCCAACCTAACAGATGAGATAATCAACCTGACAGATGTAGAGTTCAAAACACTGGTGTTAAAGATGCTCACAGGCTTGACAGATATGCTTAAGTATGGCAAATGCATAAGGGAAGAAGTGAAGGCTATGCTAAGTGAAAAGAAGGAAAATTCACATGAAACCAATGGTGAAGGGAAGGAAATTGGGGTTCAAATAAATGATTTGGAACATAAGGAAGAAATAAACAGTCAACCAGTACAGAATGAAGAAACAAGAATTGAAAAAAATAAGGAGAGATTTAGAAACCTCTAGGACAACTTTAAATGTGCCAATACTCAAATCATAGTGGTGTCAGAAGGAGAAGAGGAAGAGAAAGAAATTGAAAGCTTATATGAAAAAATAATAAAGGAAAACATCCCAAATTTGGTGAAGAAAATGGACATACAAGTCCAGGAAGCACAGAGTCCCAAACAAGCTCGACCCAAATAGGACCATACCAAGCCACGTCATAATTAAAATGCCAAAGGTTCAAGATCAAGAGAGAATCCTAAAAGCAGCAAGAGAAAAGCAGAGAGTTACCTAGAAAGGGATGCTCAACTTTAGGGTAACTTATCATCAGTGAAAACAAAATTCAGAATATTCCTACTTGTAATAACAGAATCACAGCATGGAGGTACAATGGCTATATATTCCCCTAAGTTAACCAATATTTATTGCCACAAAATGTTTTTAATATTTAAAAAATATTACCTTTTTCTTGTGTGTACTGTGGTATAAGAGGTGAGTCTGGAAACCCATCTTGCTCAGAAATATTTTCCTCATCTTCACTGTCCACTCCGTGAGACAATGGAACCTTTTGTTACAAGAGACAAAGGAAAAAACATATGAACAAATTTCCTCCCAGTAAACTCAAATGGCTTATTCTATACTTTCTCCAGTACCATCTCCTTCTCTGAGACACAAAAGGACTACACCTGGCAGGGCTGGATGAAACTTTGGGCTCCTTCATATTCCACCCACACTGCCCAGGCAGCCTCTACCTCCTTCATGCCAGGGACTAACCCAGAAAAAGGGGCTGCATCTGACCTGCTGTGCAGAGCACCCAATACCACCCACCCTACCCTGGTACCGATACTGTGTTATCATCTCTATGTGGGACAAGAGCTGTCGACTGTGAGAACCTGCAATCACACAACTGTGTGGGGTTGAGATCCATCTTGTTTGTTGGCTTTCTGAGTCCACTGGAAATGCTGTTTCCTCGTGAAGTGGAACTCTCTCCTCCACTGCCTGTGAGCACATACTATGTAGATGTCATGAATGGTGGCAGGACTGCAGAGCTGTCCCTTACAGACCCATCAGCCAGGAATGGGACCCTGTGGTGAGCAGGAGACAGTCTCACTGGCAGGGCTCTGACAAGTGGAGACAGAAGCAACCCATGCTTACAGTAAGCTAACCATGGTGCTCTCTGGTACGCTTCTTTTCTGCTATCCTGATTCTTCACTAAAATCTTACATAATCATCTTGTCTTAGCTGTGCTGTGCTGTGCTGTAGGCAAAGAAAGACCATCCCCAAGGCTGGCAGGGAGGTACTGGCACTGACCATCAAGATGCATTGGAGCATTTCAGAGCCAAGAGCTACGGCTGATGGGCCCATTAGGCTCCTGTACAAGGCTCCAAGGTAACCCAGCTCGGGAGTGGCAGATAGGTCTCCCACTCATCATTTGAAAGAAAAGAAATGACCTCTCAGTTTTCAACTCCTAGGAACCAACTGCCCTGTTCACCCTGTCAAAGATATATTAAGCAACTCATTATTATCAAGGAAATGTGACAAGTGCTAAGGGTTTCAAATGTCATCATAAACATACCCCACTACGGAAAACTGTTGGGCAATGTCTACTAGTACTAAGACTGATAATACAACTACCACTCCTTCGTATATACCCCATTGAAAATATATACACATATCTATGAATGTTCATAGCAGCGCTATTCCTAAGAGCTCCATACTGAAAAGAATCAAATATCCATCATCAGTAAAAGGAATAATTACATGGTATAGTTGTACAATGGGATATTATACAGCAATAGGAAAGAACCAACTACTGCATGAATAACTGAAGACTTTCAAAAATCCCACAGAACACATACTCTGTGATTAAATTCACAGAATTTTCACAACAGACAAAACTAATCTAAGGTTATTTTCTACGATCTAGTCTACTCTTGGAGTTAGAGCAGTGGTTAACTCGGGGGAAGAAGTGACCTCTTCTCAGTCACACAGAGGAACTTCTGGGGTATTAATAATGTCCTTTTTTAAAAAAAAATGGATGGTGACTACCTTGTAAAAATTCACTGAGCTGTACACTTATGGTTTATGTATCTTTCATGTATATTTAACATAGAAAAATAAAACAAAGAACTGTGACAATATTCAAAACAACATTCTAATGTAAAAGTTTTAATTTAAAACATTTTTTAAACTACCAAATACTTCTAACTGTAAAAATAATCGTGGCAACTAAAACAAAACTTGCGGGACTTCTGGCGAAGATGGAGGCCTAGACAGACACGCTGCATCTCCCTCCACAACTAAGAAGGAATACAACTACCTCAAAACTAGACACACCAAGTTACAGAAAACCGAGCTGCATGGAAGTCCAGCAAACAAAGATATAAAGAAGAAATACTCATCCAGATAGGTAGGAGGGGTAGAGCCAGGGCAGAGAGGACACAGTATGGTGGCAGCAGCAGCGGCAGCACTGGCAGGCCAGCAGAAAACGCAGTCACATGTTTTAAAAAGTAGGGAGGGACACCTGGGGAGCACTCCCAGCAAGAAATCAGACCGCACAGCTCATGGTTCCAGCACCGGGGAAAATAAAGCCTCATTGCTTCTGACTGTGCAAACCAGTGGTGGTTGGGGCAGAGGAAGAAACTGCTGGTCTCTCAGTGGAGTCTGCTTGTTTAAAGAGCCCCACAGTCTTAGAACATCCGCACACCCACCGACGCTGGGAACAACGGCCAGGGCAACAGCTAGAGAGGCACCAGTCCCATATGGAAGTGGGAGAAGTGCCTGGAAAAGGGTCAAGTGCTGAGCGAGTGGCATTGTTCCCTCTTAGACCCCTCCCCCACACACAGCTCCACAATGTGGTGAAACAGGCTGCCCTATACTGACGATTACCTAAGGTTCCTCCCCTTACAATGTAACAGGTGCAACGGCTCTACCTAAGACATAGAGGCAAAGAAACACAGGAGCCTGTCAAGATGAGGAGACAGAGAAGTATGGCCCAAAAGAAAGAATGGATCAAGGTTCCAGTGGGAGAACTAAGCGATGAGGAGATAGCCAACCTAACAGACACAGAGTTCAAAATACTGCTGATAAAGATGCTCACAGGCTTGACAGATATGCTTAAGTATGGCAAACACATAAGGGAAGAAGTGAAGGCTATGCTAAATGAAACAAAAGAAAATTCACACAAAACCAAAGGTGAAGGGAAGGACACCTGGGTTCAAATCAATGACCTGGAACACAAGGAAGAAAAAAAAAAAATCAACCAATACAAAATGAGAAAACAAGAATTGAAAAAAATGAGGAGAAGCTTAGGAATCTCTGGGACAACTTTATAAACGTGCCAACATCCGAATCATAGGGGTGCCAGAAGGAAAGAGGAAGAGCAAGAAATTGAAAGCTATGTGAAAAAATAATGAAGAAAAAGTCCCAAAATTTGGTGAAGGAAATAGACATAAAAATCCAGGAAGCACAGAGTCCCAAACAAGGTAGACCCAAAGAGGACCAGATCTAGACACATCATAGTTGCCTATAAGACTATCCAACTCACAACTATCAACAACTGATCTAAAAAATAAAAACAAAATCCAACTAAGCAAACCAGAATAGGAACAGAATCATAGGTAAGGGGATCATTTGGAGGGTTATCAGCTGGGAGGGGGAAAGGGGAGATATGGGGAAATGGTGCAGGGACTAAGAAGCATAATTGGCTGGTACAAAATAGACAGGGGTAAGTTAAGAATAATATAGGAAACGGTGAAGCCAAAGAACTTATATGCACAACCCATGGACATGAACTAAAGGGGGTGGGATAGCTGGAGGGAAGGAGGGTACTGGGTGGAGGGAAGCAAAGGGGAAAAAAATTGGAACTACTGTAACAACATAATCAATACAATAAACTTAGAAAATGTAAAAAAAGAAAAAGAAAAAGATTATCAGCTGATTTCTCGAAAGAAACTTTGCAGGCAAGAAGGGACTGGCAAGAAGTATTCAAGGTGATGAAAAGCAAGGACCTACAACCAAGACTACTCTATCTAGCAAAGCTATCACTTAGAATAAAAAGGGCAGATCAAGTGTTTCCCAGACAAGGTCAAGCTAAAGGAGTTCATCATCACCCAGCCCTTGTTATATGAAATGTTAAAGGGATTTACTTAAGAAAAAGAAGGTCAACACTATGAACATTAAAATGACAACAAACTCACAACTATCAACAACTGAATCTAAAAAATAAAAACAAAAACAAACTAAGCAAACAACCAGAACAGGAACAGAATCATAGCTATGGGGATCATTTGCAGGGTTATCAGCTGGGAAGGGGAAGCAGGAACAATGGGGAAATGGTGCAGGGATTAAGAAGCATAATTTGTTGGTACAAAATAGACAGGGGGAAGTTAAGCTTTTGAGTGCCACGCGTAATTGCTAAAATTCGTGTTAGAAATGCCAGGCTATTTTGCTGAGACATGCAGAGTTTATGAAAAATGTCTACAAAAACATTGTTATTCATAATAATTTGCTGAAAATGTCATGACATATAGTAAATACACTCCTCTTTTGTAAGCAGTGTTCTTTGACGCAATTTAGCAAAAAATTTATTGCATTAAAATTATTTTATTATAACAATTACTTTAGAAAAAATAAATTCTTTCCTTCAATATGGCTTTTGAAGTATAATATATGGCATAATATAAGACCTATGATTATAATTTGAAAAAACACATAGCAGCATGGATAACAAGCAAGAACTATGGCAAATATTACATAAATTTTTGAGAAAAAAAAAAGAAAACTTCATAACATACAAAAAAAATGAACACAAATGGCATTCACACTAGAGACATATATCAATAGATATCAACAATGAAAAACAGTTTATAAACAAAATGCTAACACTGCACCATGAAGCAATAAAAATGTCCATTAGCAAAAGCTTCCTTATCATGCACACTGCATAGAGTTTCAACGATTATTGCAAAGATAAATGAATTGAAAAGGACCGTTTAAAGTGTAAGTAACTCCAGGCATGATGGGCCCTCCTCCTGGTATGAGGCCTCCCATGGGTCCCCCAATGGGGATTCCCCCTGGAAGAGGAACTCCAATGGGCATGCCCCCTCCAGGAATGCGGCCCCCTCCCCCAGGAATGCGAGGGTCCCGTCCCCCGGGATGCACCCACCAAGGCCCTAGACTCATCTTGGCCCTCCTCAGCTCCCTGCTTGTTTCCCGAAAGACTGTACATAGTCCTTTTATTTCCTTGTGGCCCGTGAAACAAATTTATAATAAACTCTTAATAGACTCTTAAAAATAAATTATAACAATTAATATGTCAGTATTTGAAGAAGCGTAAAAATTTGAAATTTGGATCAACATGAGAGAAAGTTATGTCAATATATAACCTGAGGTACAAAAAAAGAGAACAAAACATAAAATACGAATTATTCCATTGTTATTTTCATTTATAGCCATCGAAAAAAGAGTTGCTGGGAGCAGCGCTAGCACTTTTGGGAAAATTTGTCAGCATCACTCATAGCGATGTTGGCACTCAAAGGGTTAAGAATAGTATAGGAAAGGGTGAAGCCAAAGAACTTACATGCAAGGCCCATGGACATGAACGAAGGGGGGTGGGATTGCTGGAGGGAAAGGGGTTACTGGGAAGAGGGGAATAAAGGGAAAAGAAATTGGGGACAATTGTAACAACATAATCAATAAAATATACTTAAAAATAATAAAAATAAGCACAAATTTTAATTCTTAATATGGAAAATTGGTTGTCCTAATCTATCCTGTCTCTGCCACTGGATGGTTGGTTGGTGGACCTTGGGAAAGTTATTTATCCAGTTCTTCACACACTTATCCCCAAGGGTGTGAAGTGAAACGGCACATATAAGCTGCTTAACATATATTAATGCTAAGAAAAGGTCGATGTGTCTCCCCCCACCGCCTCCTGTCTACCAGGCTCTCAGGGGGTAAAAAGAAAGAAAAATCTAATCGTAAGGCTGTGGGAAATTGAAATCCCTTCACAGCTTAGGGGCCCTTTCATTGATACCATCTGCCAGGATGTAAAGTTTATGATGAAACCTTTCAATTGCAATCAGTTGCTAAAACGCCTCTGGTTCCTGGGTTGTATAAGAAAAGACTTGCCTGTTGTACAGAAATTTGGAGACTGGCATGCATATACTGCTGGTGGGAAGGAAAAAGAGAGCAATCGCTCTGGAGATTAATCTGGCAAATATCTAATCGTGTGAACCAGCACATGTACCAAATGTTCAAGGATATAACCTAAATGTTCATCAGTAGTTGAGTAAAGTAATATGGATCCATCTCAAAACTGCAATGTCAAGTACAAAAGCAAAGAGGTGAAATGACTGGTTCAGTATGGTGGCCTTTGTACAATTTTTTAAAAACAGTACTATATTTGTTTACTGACACTTATTTGTAGTAAAAGAATAAAAACACAGACTTCTAGAACGCATCCCAAATCTAAGAGCAGGCAGCCTTCTAAGGTTGGAAAGGGGATGGGAGACAAAGAGAAATTCAACCCTAAGTGTAATTTTATTTCTTTTATTTAAAAAAAAATCTGAAGCAAAAATAGGTAAGATGTCAATACTTGCTCATTCTGGAGAATAAGAACACTAATATGTTATTTTCTGCTTTTCAACTTTCTTTTTTTGGCTGGTTATACGAAATACACACATTCAGCATTAATACAGTGCCAAACAGTTTTCCAAAGTGGTGGTATGAACTTACACTCCCACCAGCATTAAGAGTTCCTTCATGCCTCGCTATAGGTCACTTTCTTCCAAGGGAAATGACAGCAAGTTTCACTTCAAAACATTTGAGTGATAATGACTCTGTTAACCTCAGTCCAAAATACTACCAGGAAGTGTGCAGTCTGAGGGGCAGTGGGACTTCAGAGCCCTGTAGAAGACCCTCCTCTGGGCTCCTGACAGCCATCTGCCTGTTCCAGTGCTCCTTGCTATAAATAAACTTAATTCTGCATATTGAAGTCTGTTAATGTTAGAAAGTGATGGTTAGTTCATGAAATACTCACATATGGATTCCTCAAAATAAACTCCCTAAGACCATTTAAAATGTGACTCAATAGTGGAGAGTTATCAATATGAATATACTTTGATGTTGCCAGTCTATCTATATAGGCACTATGCTTAACATATGCTATAGCGATGGTGCAAAAAGAGAAAGAAAAAACAAATTATGGTGCTGTCCTTTGCCATTAAAGAAATGGCACTATCCAGTTTTCAGAATCCTAGGAAGAGTTTAAACCAGAGCAGCTGGACAGTGGTGGAGAAATGGGCTCCTTCAGCCTCTCTCTACCTCGGTTTCCCATGTGTGACAGAATCATAAATAGAACCTACCTCACCGAGACAGTGGGAGATAAATACATGTACGAGCTTAAAATAGATACTCACTTACGGTAATCACTCAAACAATGTCAGCTAGTATAGAGACAAAGAGAGTGTTCCTTTTGTCAGGCATGAATCTGAAGAAGGGTTGCAACTATGTATACTGATACTGGAAAAGTAACAGAAAAATTAGCTTTTGGGGTCAAGGAAAAGAGCAGGATTACTTAGCATCGGATGAACATCTACACTGAAAATGGAAAAGATGTTTGTCTTTGAAAGGTAAAGGAAAAGTTTTAAATTTTAGCTTAACCAGATAGAAAACAAGAATGGATATGTTAAAAAAAAAAAGCCATCAAAAGTAGAAAAGAGAAAAGTAAGTCCTTACTTGTACACAATTTACTATAAGTTACTGTCAAGGTACAGGCAGAATTCAGGAATGTGACAAACACCTGATTTCTGTGTGGCATGGCATACGCAGCATCACCAAGACCGCCCTCTTCTTTATGAGCACTGACATCCCCCGACCCCTTGTAGCTGGACGACAGGAGCAAGTCAGTGTCCTCTTCCTCCTCATAGTCCAGCATTTCAAAGGATGGCAAAGAAGTTCTTCTTCCTGTCTCACTCTGCCAATTTGGTCTGTATTAGAACATTAAAGAGAAAAATGAGTAACGAAACCAGCCACTTACTTCACATTGGTATATATACATGTATTAAATGCACTGCCTCTGAGCCCCCACCATAAAAGTACTATAACTACATTACAAAATATATAGAAACTAAAGGACTAAGCTATCCACTATCCCATCTCTCTGCACATTCTTAAAATTTCTTTCTAGTTTTTCACCTAGGTTCTTGTAGTTATTATCACTGCATACAAATACAATCTGCCTCTTTGTTAACAAGTTTTTAAAGTCATAATGTTATAAAGATTCAAGTAGTTACACCAGTTAAGTCAGCCATTTCCCTTACTATGCGTTTCCCCTCTCAATTTTCCGTTATAAATAACCCTGTACTGGGCATCTATGTGCGAATAATCTTTTTTGCTTTTAGGATTAGTCCTATAAAGCAAACAGCCAGATGGCAAACTGCTGAGTCAAATGGTATGAACACTTTATTGGTCTACATGCACATCACACAAAAATATTTCACAAATCATTTCTCCAACATGTGACTACACTGGTAATAATTTTCTATAACTTGCCAAAAGAATTTAAACATTACTGTGTAACTTTTCATATCTTACCAAGATTGAATATTTTTCCATATATTTGTGTACAAGCCTTAACTCCTCTAGGGTGAACTGTCTGTTCTGTTCATGTCCTTTATCCATTTATCTACTTTGCTTCTCTTATGTTCATTCCAATCTGAAATTAACTTTCTTATTTAATATTAAAATCCTTCCTTTGTATTTACTACAAATATTTTTCCTATTCTATTAATATTTTTAACATACAGACAGATGATTTTTTAACTTTCTCACTTGTTAACTTAGGAATAAAGAGCAGTTTTGATAAGACAATATAGGATTTCATGGTCTTATTTACATATATTTATACACAAATCAATCCTTTCATTCAATATAAATTTATTTTGGTATATGATTTAGGCAAGGCTCAGAGCTGATTTCCCCCCCCAAAACTGCTAATCAATACACATTGAATCCTTTTGTTCCCCTTTGATGTGTGGGGCTGCCTTTATTAGAGATTTAACATGCCTGCCAACACTAGGTTCACCTCAGGTGTTCATGCATACCTCTCTATCACTGAAGCAGTCCTCCTCTATTTTAACTACTTCAACTATAGGTTTTAAAATATAATGGGGCTCGAGCAAAACAGAAGAAAAAAAACAGAAAGAACTCATGGACAACAGTGTGGTGACTGCGAGAGCAAGGGTGGAGGTGGAAGAGGGTATGGGGGGATAATGGCAAGGAAAAAATTTACAATAAAAAAATATAAATATATATATGGCCTAATACAGCCTACCCCAGGATCAATATTCTTCCTTTTTGAATTTCATCTGATGGTCTTATCTGCTTATTCTTTCCAATTAATTTTAGAGTCATGTCCTCACCTTTAGTTCTTATTCAGCCAAAATATAATTCTTACTAGGAGAAAAAACAAGCTATATTCAAACACCTCAAAATGGAGTCAAGATTAAAACATAAAAACCAAAAATATAAACATATCCTAGAAGAAAATACACGAGCATTTATATAATGCTGTAGCAGGGAAGGTCTTTCCAGATTTGACAATCATGATGGAAACTACAAAGAAAAGAATGATAGATCTTACTAAATAAAAAATACAGAGTAACTGGTAAATAAAAACATAAGCAAAAACAAAATTGAACAAACATGATAGCTAAAGGCAAATCCAGTCATATCCCCTACCGCTACCCCACAAGCCCTTAAAGCCCTTGGTGTCTTCCTGCTTCTAAGGGAGATACCAAATCTCAGAACGGACCACCAAAGGTGTCCCCAAGCCTAGCCCCTGCCCACTCCTCCAACCCCATCTCAAATGGCTCCCCACTGAAGTTTTCTCAGCCACAAGCATCTGCTTGGGTCGCTCACATGTGTCACGCTCCCTTTTCTCTGTCTAGAAAGCCCATCCTAGCCCAGCAATGACCATCTCCCCAGCCCTCCAGCTATTCTCACTTGATCCCTAACAGTACCTGAGTGCGGCCCTCAACGCTCTCTCCCTCAGGAGGAACCTTCCAGACCCCCTAGCCCTGTGTTAGCATTAACCCAGCTAAGCAATAAAGAAAATGACATTATAGAAGAAGAAAAGTTAGAGTACAGATGCCAATAAAGGTCAAATCAATATGAATGTTCATAGGGGAGATAAGAGAAGTGGTGAGTGACAACTCTCACGGTGTAGGTTGTGGCACAGAGACTCCTACTAAGGCCTAAAAGCAGCACTAAATTTACTGGCTCTGTGCTGCCATGAAAACAACCAGTGGGTTCACAAGCCAAAATTTAACAAGATCCACTCTATGGGAAGCCAGGGTGCTTGGTGGTGGCAAATGTAGCTCAGCCCCAGAGTGGAAAAACACTGGGAGCGTGGTGGCACACAGGACCCACTCTACACACTGGTTTTCCCACGGGGAGCTAGGCCTGCATTTCTATAATAGCTAAAAAGCTTGTTTTCTGCTAAAGGACCCCCTCGTCCTGGGCTGAGAACAACAGATGTTCAGCATGTAACCTTGAACCAGTTTCTTAGGGCCTATTCTGGGCCAATTTCTAAGAACAGGATGTGGCTAGACGAGTTATCCTTATCACCCATGCATGTGTAACATTCTTTTCTGTTATATGAAAGTAAAAATCATTTAAGACAATGATTGGCACAATGATTCACAACTTCCTTGGAGGTAATCCACCTAAAGAACCAATAAAAGCCTGTGAAGGTAGGGGCAAACTGTGCTTTCTCCTCTAGAAAGTGGCCAGTTCTGTCCCCTCTTCTCCACAGGATTCTTGCAGTCGCTGTGCATTTATTCCCTCATCCACAATGCCGTGGACTCTGCCAGTCAGAGGTCCGCGACCCACTCTACAGAAAATTCTGATACAATTCAAGAACAATGTCCCGGAGCAGTGTTCCTCTGACATTGGTGATGAAAACCTGACTACTAAGCTCCAGTCCTAATCACATGCATACACATGCACACACACACGAGCTGCTCCTCCTCTGCCCTGAGAGGAAGTAGAGCCAGAGACAAGTCCTTACTGATGCCTCAGCTCTGAGGTGGTGGCATAGGGCTTGATGAAACTATCATTTTCAGCGTAGGTTGTGTCACTCTCAGACTGGGATCTCCGACGTGGCTGAGGAAGAACGATGGTCCGGCCAGTCAACGTTGTTGCTAGAATGACTGCAGCCAGAGCAGATCTGTGGACAAAATCATCTGGGTGAAATGGTGAACTAATGGTTAAATAACACGATACGTGAATTAATCAAGGTCTATCTTCTGCTGTTCTACAATGTTTAGTGCATATCTACCGACTACAGGCCTGCAGTCTGTTTTGTGCCATCAAACAATCTCATTTCATTTTCACATCAACTGTACGAGCAGATGTTATCATTACCTCCATCTTTTATATAAATTAAATGACTTGCCCAAAATGTTTTAGCTAATGGGAGATGGAACCAGGTCTCTAATCCAGGGAGTCCATATTTAAATGGTTTTTCTAATAAAAGATCAGAATGAAAGAAAAGGATATATAAAAATATATCTTTTTGAATAATCTTGCAAATTATTCAAAACCATAATATAAGACAGAATAACAGATTTACCCTCCCACCTGAAAAAGTAAAACAAAACAACAGACTTAACAAATGGCCCAGATTACTGCCAGAGAGAATTTCCAGATCTCAGCAAAGGAAGGAGAAACTGAACAAGGACCAGACAGAGGAGCTGAGTTGTGTACATGGAGCTGAGAGTCCGGGGACACCAAGGCCAACAGATTTTGAAGGACAGAGTACCAGAAAGGAGAAAGCTGAACAGAGAACACTCTGGAACTGCAGAAGGGCCCCCTGAGTGTTCAGCAAAATGCTGCTCAGTGCATGCGTGTGAGGAAGCTACCCGAGACTGGGGAAAGAACCAATCGTAAGGATTAGAGGAGCAGTGCCAGATGCTCACATGTGGCTGAGATCAGTGTCTGTTCCCAACAGTCAGACAGGAAAAATAATTCATGGCACGTTGGGTACAGTACTCCAAAGGTCTTGCCTCAGTAGTGGGGAATAATTAGCCCTAGATTAGCCCTAGGTTGAACATTGGACCAGACCCTGTCTAACAAATCACAAAAGCAAAACACAAAAGATCAAACTGGGTCCAAATAACTTAATTGCATCCCAGCCCAAAATACAAGAAGACTTATAGGAATACAAAAATATCCAGTACTCAACATCAAACTTACAACAATGTCTAGTATGCAAATATGTAGTCAAAGATAACCAGGCATGCAAAGAGACAGAAAAACATGACCCATAATGAAAAGAATCAATGAAAATCCCATCAGAACTGAACACTTATGTTAGAATTAGCAGAGATGGACATAAGACAGTTACTATAACTGTATTCTATATGTTCAAAAGCTAAATAGAGACAAGGAAGATTATAAAAAGGACTTGAACTTCAGGAGATGAAAATTATACTATATAGGACATACTGTAGAAAATATTCATGAAATTAAAGGCAAGTCAATAAAATATAACCAAAATGAAATGCAGAGAAGAAAAAATAATTTTTAAATAGAACACAATGAGATATGAAATTAAAGAACTGCTGTTGCTTTAAGCCACTAAGTTTTGGTGTAATTTGTTACATGGCAATAGAAAACTAATACAAGAGCCTTCAACGGGTGCTGGAACAACTGGATACCCATATGCAAACAAAGGAACTTGAATCCATACCTCCCACACCTCTCACCACACAAGAACTAACTCAAAATGGATATAAATCCTAAAACTATATAACTTCTGGAAGAAAATATTAGGCTAAGATTTCTGAGATATTATATTAAAATCATAATCTGTAAAAGAAAAGCTGACAAGTTGAACTTCATAAAAATCAAGATCTTCTGCTCCTTGAAAGTTACTGTTAAGAGAATAAAAAGATAAGTCACAGATGGGGAGAAAATATTTGCAAAGCACATATTTGATAAAGAACTTGTATGCAGAATTCTCAAAATATAATAACAGGAACACAAGCAACTAGGTTTTAAAAAGTGGGCAAAAGGTTTGAAAAGACACTTTACCAAAGAAGATACAAAAATGGCAAATAAGCATCTGCTCAATATCACTAGTTATTAGAGAAATGCAAGATAAAACCACATTGCGATACCACTACACACCTATTAGAATGTCCAAAATTAGAAACACTGGTTAAGACAGGGAGCATTTGAGAACATGCTCCCCAGCATATGTCATCAGTTTACTCATTTTTGAAAAGTTAAAGAAGAAAAAAAAAAAGACTGGGCCTGACAGAACGGCTTCCACAAAGGGTGGTGAGAAGAAGGGCCATTCTGCCATCAATGAGGAGGTAACAAGAGAGTACATCACCAACATTCACAAGCGCACCCATGGAGTGAGCTTCAAGAAATGTTCCCCTGAGGCATTCAAAGAGATCCAAAAATGTGTCAGGAAGGAGACAGGAACTCCAGATGTGCACATGGATTCCAGGCTCAATAAAGCTGACTGGATCAAAAGAATAAGGACTGTTCCCTACCTTGTCAGTATATGGCTGCCCAGAAAGTGTAATGAAGATAAGGATTCACCAAACAAGCTCTATACATTGTTACCCATGCACCTGTCACCGTGTTCAAAAATTATACGGACAGTTAATGTGAATGAGAACTAATGGCTAACTGTCAAAGTTATAAAACCACACATACACACAAAACTGACTAAACCCAGTGTTGATGAGGTGAGGAAATGGGAACTCATACACTGCATATAAGTTAAATATACATATAGTATATGATGCAGGTATTTCACTCCTAGATATTTACCGAAGGGAAATGAATGCATATGTCCAAACAAAAATATGTACACAAATGTTCAAGCAGCTTTATTTCTAGTAGCTCAAAACTGGGAACAACCCAAATAACCATCAACAAGTGAGTGGATAAAACAAATTGTGGCATATTCATATAATGGAGTATTACTCAGCAATAAAAAGAACAAATGACTGACTTTCACAACAATATGGATTAGTGTCAAAATAATTATACTGGGTAAAAGAGACCAGTTTAATTATTTTGTGTAATTCTGTTTATATAAAATTCTAGAAAATGAAGACTAATCTATATTGACAGAAAGAAGACCATGGTTGCCTGGGAATGGGGGTGAGGGTGGGCTGGGCAGGGGAATGGGAGGTGGAAGAGAGGGGCATGAGGGAACTTGGGAGATGATGGGTATATTTATTATCTTGATTACGGTGATGGTTTCACAGGTGTGAACATATGCCAAAATCGCGACTTTGAATTTAAAATATGTACAGTTTATTGTACAGAAAATCCGGAGCCGGAGTCCCTAAGGCGGTTTGACATTGTAGTCAACACCGGCAACTCCTGCGGCGCACCTGAAGCCAAGCTGTATTGACTTTGTCTTTCCCTTGGACCCTTCAGCTGCGAAGAGAGGGGGGGTCTGCTGCATGGGCAACAGCAGACCCTCCATATCACCCTGCCCAGGCTCTGTAGCTTCAGTTTCACTTGAGAGGACACTCCAGCGTCATCGCAAGATGTCGACTCAACACGGGAGGAGACAGATACCGGTTATAAGCTCATCCGATTGGCGAAGGAAACGAGCGCCAGGGGTCTCCTCTGACGGTGGGAGAGGTCATCGCACCTCACTGGACAGCTACCGTCTCGCCATGGCTCGCCTGCCCCACTGGGTGCGTGGGGATCAGAGAGGCGCCTCTCGAAAAGTGGGCCACAAAACACCCGCACCAGTTAATTCCAAGCAAACAACAAGAAAGAAGCCTCCGGCTCTTCGCCTCGCTAGCTGGAACATCAGGACCATGTGCTCCGGACTTACTGCAGACCTTCCGTGGATCAAGGGTGCCAGGAAAACCGCTGTCATCGATAGGGAACTGGCACGACTAAACATCGACATTGCGGCTCTACAGGAGAGCCGGTTGGCCGACAACGGAACTATCAGAGAAACCAACTACACCTTCTACTGGCAAGGGAAGTCTCCGGACCAACCAAGACAGCACGGTGTTGGGTTCGCTGTGAAGAACACGCTTGTTAACTCCATAGAGCCACCTACAGGAGGCACAGAGAGACTACTTACCCTCCGATTGTCAACAACTTTCGGCCCAGTCAGCATTCTTAGCGCGTATGCCCCAACCCTCTGCGCCACCACCGAAGAGAAAGAACAGTTCTACCATGCACTGGACGAAGCGTTATCCAAGATTCCCAGAAGTAACGCTCTCTATCTCCTTGGAGACTTCAACGCAAGAGTAGGAGCCGACCACATGGCCTGGCCCACCTGCCTTGGAAACTTTGGGAGAGGAAAGATCAATGAGAATGGTTGAGCTCTTGTGTCACCACGGCCTGTGCGTGACAAACACATTCTTCAAGTGCAAAGAGATCCACCAGGTGTCATGGAGGCACCCCCGCTCCCGCCATTGGCACCAGCTTGACCTCGTCATCACCAGAAGAACGGATATTGGCAGCACCCTCCTCACCCGCAGCTACCACAGTGCAGACTGCGACACGGACCATGCCCTCGTGGTAAGCAAGGTGCGCATAATGCCGAAGAGGTTGCACCACTCCAAGATGAAGGGTCGCCCACGCATCAACACCAGTTGTGCCAGCAACCCAGTTAAGACCCAGCAATTCATCAACAAGACGGAAGATGCACTCGGCGAGGGAGTGGCGGCAGATGACATTATCGAATCCAATTGGCCATGTCTCCGCGACGCCATATACAACTCCGCCATTATTGCTTACGGGAAGAAAGAGCGGAAGAACGCTGACTGGTACGAGGCTCACTGGGAAGAAATGGAACCCGTGATCGAGGCTAAGAGGAAGGCCCTACTGGCTTACAAGGTCACGCCCACTCCCAGTACACTTCAAGCTCTACGGGCTGCCAGGAACAAAGTCCAGAAGACCGCCCGCCACTGTGCCAACACCTATTGGCTAAACCTGTGCAGAAGCATTCAGGAAGCCGCCGATATAGGCAACGCACGAGGAATGTATGAGGGTATCAAGAAGGCAACAGGCCCAATCCCCTCCAAGATCGCCCCCCTTAAGTCCAAGACAGGTGAGGTCATCACTGACCAGGAACAGCAAATGCGGCGGTGGACCGAGCACTACCTCGAGCTGTACGCAACAAAGAACACCGTAACAGACACTGCTCTTAAAGCCATCCCAGACCTACCAGTCATGGAGGAGCTAGACACCCCACCTACTGCGGCAGAGCTCGGCAAAGCCATCGACCGCCTTGCTTGCGGGAAAGCACCAGGAAGCGACGGAATCCCTCCAGAAATCCTAAAGAGCGGGAAACCAGTCCTGCTACAGCCGCTCCACCATCTACTCTGTCGCTGCTGGAAGGAGGGTTACATCCCCCAGGATATGAGAGACGCCAACATTATCACCATGTACAAGAACAAAGGAGACCGCAGTGACTGCAACAACTACCGGGGCATCTCTCTCCTCAGCGTCGTCGGCAAAGTATTCGCCCGGGTCGCTCTTGCCCGCCTGCAGACCCTTGCTTCCCGCGTCTACCCAGAGTCCCAGTGTGGCTTCAGAGCTGGCCGATCAACAGTGGACATGATCTTCTCCCTACGCCAGCTGCAGGAGAAGTGTCACGAGCAGCATAAACCACTCTACCTCGCCTTTATTGACCTCACGAAGGCGTTTGATCTGGTCAGTCGAAGCGGACTCTTCAGCTTGCTACGGAAGATTGGCTGTCCACCACATCTGCTTGCTGTGGTCATGTCCTTTCACGACAACATGCACAGCACGGTGTCCTACAACGGCGCAACCTCTGAGGCCTTCCCAGTCAGCAGCGGAGTAAAGCAGGGCTGCGTCCTCGGCCCTACGCTGTTCGGAATCTTCTTCTCCATGCTCCTCCAATACGCCTTTAAGGACTGCAGCGAGGGTGTCTTCATTCACACCAGATCCGATGGCAAGCTCTACAACCTGGCCCGTCTACGAGCCAAGACCAAAGTCAAAGAGGTGCTCATCCGTGAGATGCTCTTCGCCGACGACGCAGCTTTGACATCACACTCCGAAGAGGGACTCCAGCAGCTAGTCACTTGCCTTTCCCACGCATGCAAGGAGTTTGGACTAGCCATCAGCCTGACGAAGACGAATGTTATGGCTCAAGGCACGGGGACTCCCCCATGCATCACCATCGACGGATACACCCTGGAGGTTGTCAACGACTTCACTTACCTCGGGTCCACCATCTCGAGCTCTCTGTCAGTCGACTTGGAGGTCAACCGGAGAATCGCCAGGGCAGCCACAGTTATGGCCAGACTGAACCGGCGAGCGTGGAACAATTCCAGCCTCACTGAGAAAACCAGACTGCGCATCTACCAAGCCTGCGTACTCAGCACTCTCCTCTATGGCAGCGAGACGTGGACCACCTACGCAAGGCACGAAAGGAAACTCAACAGCTTCCACATGAGGTGCCTGCGACGCGTCCTGCATGTCGCCTGGCAGGATAAGGTCCCCAACACCGAGGTGCTGAAGCGAGCCAATATGAGCAGTTTGCATGCAGTTCTTAGCGAGAGACGCCTCAGGTGGCTTGGCCATGTCAAAAGAATGGATGCAGGCCGTATCCCCAAAGACCTCCTCTACGGCGAGCTAGCAGAAGGCCAGAGGATGACAGGGCGCCCAAAACTGCGGTTCAAAGACATCTGCAAAAAGGACATGACACAATGCTCCATCAATCTCAACACATGGGAAGTTCAAGCAGACGACCGCCTAGCCTGGAGGCTCGCGGTCAGGCAAGGTACGTCACGTGCAGAGGCTGCGCGCAACGAGGAGGCGGTCCAGAAAAGATCGAGGCAGAAGCAGTGTCAACAGCAGCAACAACGGCCATCTGCCTTCACCTGTACCAAGTGCGGCAGGGATTGTCACTCCCGAATCGGACTGCACAGCCATTCTCGGCGGTGCAGATAGACTCTCAGGAAGCTACGCCATCGTCTCTCGAGACGGATGGCTGCCGACGACGACAGTTTATTGTCATCCATTATACCTCAAAACTGTTTTTAAAAAGATAAACAACTGTTTAAAGCAAAATAGTAATAATATTTTATGTAGCTTATAACATAGAGAATTAAAATGTATGGCAACAGTAACACAAAGGATAAGAAGAAGGCAATAGAAGTAAATAGCTGTATGATTCTTATACTATTATACTACACATGAAATGGAATAACATCAAAGATTAATTTCAACATTTAAAAAAAATAAAGATCTAGAAGTATGCCAAATTTGCTAAAGCCATGTTGGATATTTTGGGTTTATAAAGATTAGAACCCAGGAAGATATTTTTGTAAAGCATGGAGATGATAGCCATTTTCTAAAGAGTCTATAGCATGCTTGCGTGACATGACATGGGTTTTGTTTTTCTGCTTTATAATGGAGCGTAAAGCTAACTCTCTCACTATTGCTGCTGCTAAATAAACATTTAAGTGCTAATGACACTACTTAATGGTTGTTCACACAAACACTGAAGAGCTAGACAGACCTTCAAGTGCATTGCAGCAATGCCACTGCTTGCCAGCTGTGAAACTTAAGGCAAATGCTGAACACTTGAGCTCAAAGGACCTCATGGGGTCACTGAGAAAATGAAAGGAAAAAATATTTCTAGAGAACTTACTAGAGTCCTTGACACAGAGTAAATACTAATAAATGGCTATTCTTGTTAACAAGATCTTACTAAAGAAAAAAACAAAACATATTTAAGGGTTTTATCTTGTTTTTTAAATCAGGAGACATACAAAATTCTAGCTGCAAAGAACACTAAAAAAGAAGGTACCACCCTTGAATGAAATTTGTTCTCATTAAAAAAAAAAATTTATTGATTATGCTATTAGTGGTCCCAATTTTTTCTGCTTTGTCCTTTCCAGCTGGTACCCTCATTCCCTCCAGCAACCCCCCTCCCCTTAGTTCATGTCCACAGGTCGTGCATATAGTTTTCCAGCTTCTCCATCTCCTATACTGTTTTTAAGATTCTCCTGTCTATTCTGTACCTACCAATTTTTACTTCTTAATCCCCGCACCTTTTCCCCATTCTCTCCCTTCCCCCTCCCAACTGATAACCCTCCATACCTCTGCTTCTGTTCTGCTTGTTTACTTGGTTTTTTGGATTCAATTGTTGATAGGTGTGAATTTATTGCCATTTTAATGTTCATAGTTTTGATCTTCTTTTTCGTAAATGAGTCCCATTAACATTTCAAATAATAATGGCCTAGTTATAATGAGCTCCTCTAGTTTTATCCTGTCTGGGAAGCACTTTATCTGCCCTTCATTCTAAATGATAGCTTTGCTGGATAGAGTAATCTTGGTTGTAGGTCCTTGCTTTTCATCACTTTGAATACTTCTTGCCAGTCCCTTCTTGCCTGCAAAGTATCTTTTAAGAAATCAGCTGACAGTTTCATAGGAATTCCTTTGTAGGTAACTCTGCTTTTCTCTTGCTGCTTTTAAGATTCTCTCTTTATCTTGAACCTTTGGCATTTTAATTATGATGTGTCTTGGTGTGGTCCTCTTTGGGTCCATCTTGTTTGGAATTCTGTGTGCCTCCTGGACCTGTATGCTTATTTCCTTCACTAACTTAGGGAAGCTTTCATTCATTATTTTTTCAAATAAGTTTTCCGTTTCTTGCTCTTCCTCTTCTCCTTCTGGCACCACTATGATTCTGATGTTCGTACGTTTGAAGATGTCCCAGAGGCTCCTTAGCCTATCCTTGTTTTAATTCTTTTTTCTTCTTGCTGTTTTGATTGAATGCTTTTTTCTTATGTTTCAAATCATTGATTTGATTTTTGGCTTCATGCCTTCCATTGTTGGCTCCCTATAGATTTTTCTTTATTTCACTTAATGTAACCTTCATTTCTGCCTAAGTCTTTTTTTATGCTATTGAAGTACCCAGTGAGTTCCTGGAGCATCCTGATAACCAGTGTTTTGAACTCTACATCTGATAGGTTGCTTATCTCCATTTTGTTTAATTCTTTTTCTGAAGTTCTGTTCTTTCATTTGAGCCATATTTCTTTGTCTCCTCATTTTGGCAGCCTCCTTGTGTTTGTATCTGTGTATCAGGTAGAGCTGCTTTGACTCCTTATCTTAGTAGCATATCATATTGTAGAAAAGCACATCTGTAAGTTGTATGGGGCAGAGCCTTAGGTAGTCGCCAGGGTGGGGCAACCCATTTCACCACTCTGTGGCTCTGTGTGGGGGAGAGCTCAGAGAGGGACAATGCTGCTGCCTGGCCTCTGAAGTTTTGTCCAGGAGGAAGCAGTTTCATAGCACTCGCCTTGATGCCACTCACTTCACTTTCTCTTCATATGCCACTGGTGCCCTTCCATCTATTGCCCTAGTGCTGAATCACAGAGGGAGTGGGTCTGCATAAATCTTAAGTTCATCGTGGGCCCTTTAAGAGGAGTCTCCTGTGAGTCCCGCAGTTTTTCCCACTGCCCCAACCCCCACTGGTTTTCACAGCCAGAAGTTATGGGGACTTAACTTCTTGGTGCTGGAACCCTGGGCTGGGTGGTCTGGTCTGGGGCTGGAATTCCTCGCTCCTGATGTATCCCTACCGATTTTTATCCACCTCATATGGATGTGGGACTGCCCCTTCTGCCTCTCCACATCTCTGATCCTCTCCTTTTCTCTGTCCCTCCTACCCATCTGGATGAATGTGGCTTTTTTAAATCCTTGGTTATCGGACTTCCATACAGCTCAATTTTCTGACATTTCTGGGTGATATTTGTTTTGTAGTCTAGTTGTAATTTTTTCTGTAGTTGTGCGAGGAGGCAAGGCATGTTTACCTATGCCTCCATCTTGACCAGAAGTCTTTTCTCATTGTTAATAGTCAAGTCATATATCCAGGCATCTTATGGATAAAAATAGTCTAAAATTTTCCTGTGTCTAAAATCTTGGAGGGTACAGGCAAGGGTCTTAGGTGTAAAAAAAAGTCATCTATCTGATGTGTTAGAAGCACTGGAGGATGGGGGAAATCCCAGGTCCTGGGAAGTGAACCCACTTCTTCCTCCCAACAAAACAGTTCTTTTGAAAGGCAGACTTACATTTAAAGAGAAAATTATGTGTGCAATTCAAATCCCTTTTAACATACTATCAACTGAAATACTTAGGCTTTAGTATTTTGATAAATACAAATTGCATTTCATTACAAAATGTGAGAAGTCCATATCTGAAAGGGACAGACCATTATCTCACAGAGAAATCATATTAAATTATGAAACCATGATAACTATTTTGAAGGACATGGTTCTAACCACCCTACTTGTAATCTTCTTACCAGTTTGAATAGTCCTAGGATCCACCTCTTGGCAGCTGAGTACAAAGGTGACCTCAGTGCCTGCTCATCTGAAACTCACCTTGGTCTCTCTGGAGAGGGGTTGGGGCTGCGGGGAGGAGGTGTTCGGGGCACAGCTGGCTTTGGTGCGATGCTGGCTGCAGGCAGAAGGCCATGGATGATGTGTTTCTGCACAAATAAAACCCAAAAGAGGTCACTGGTATAAGGAATCACCTGGGTCATGCCATCACCCCTCCCTGGGCCAGAGAAGGACACATTTACTGGCCATGCAGGGATCTAGCCCCATCAGAAGGCCCACTCCTCCCCTTGCTATCCCTAATCCCCATCTGGCCAGCCAAGCACACCCACCCAGGGAGCACCATTACAGCTACCCTTACTGGGATCCTCTTACACTTCCCTCCTCAGAGCAGCTTCCCTGACCCCCAGAGACACCTTGTAGCACCTTCAATTGTCTTATAGCACTGCCTCCAATGACCCTACTTACTCACTTGCCAACCCTGTGCAGAACAGAAGCTTCCTGAGAGCAGGCAACCGTCTTGTCTTTATCAACCCTGAGCTCTAGCACTTACACATTGCCCAACATAAGGTTATGGCTTAATAAAAATTTTAGGTAGTTTTGATGATGTAGAATAACAAAAACTAGTTCCTACACACATTGAAAATAGGGGAATCCTTCTTTAGGCAACTGAGAGCCTCTTAGAAGTTTATGAGTTTAGACCAGTCATTTTCTGTGTACCAGCCATTCATTCATTCACATCTACTAGCAGCAAAACACAATGACAGCAATGAAGAAACCTTGTTCTCATCCTCAAAGAGGAAGAGTACAGAGGAAAAATACCCAAATACGTATTATATAACATGAAATGTGCCAAGGGAAAGGTAAAGACAAAGTGCTGAGGTGGCCCAGGAAGGGAAGGGGACCTCTTATGCCCCTTGGAAAAAACCACAGAGGCATTTAGACCAGGTCTTTAAAGATGGCCACTGCTCTCATATTTGGGAAATAAGAAGAAAAGCATTCTAGGAAGAAGGACCAGCATGGACAAAGGAATTAAGTGAGACATTAGTGGGAGTGCTCTGGAAATAACAAGTATCCAGTTTGCTGTAATACAGGAGCATTTGAGAAGGAGAGGCTAGAACAATGGGTTGGGGATAAGAATAGGCATTGTTTCCATTTAAGAGTTTTAATACCAGACTAAAGTGGTCCTGTGGCCTAGTGAGGGGTACCCACTGAAACTGGCCCCTGAAAAGACTAATGAGGCATTGGTAGGCATATGGTATGTAGAGAAGGGCGATACAATCAAGGGGAATTGCCAGAATTTGGGGGATTCTTCAGTAGTAAGAGATATAGACCTTCCAAATGTCTCCTGCAGTCCCCCCACTGCCCCCCAGTTTCAATGCGTGCCCAATCCCAAGAGCAGGCATTTTGAGCACTGTCTGCTGTATCCCTCTCTGTGTAGCACTTACCATCCTGCACTTGTCAAATAATTTGACAATTTAATGTCTGCCTCCTCTCCCATTTCCCACTCCCCTCCCCCACACTGGGGAGATGCTCAAGGGGTGGGGGTGGGGGGGGTTTCCTTCACCTTTGAATCCCTAGGGGCTGGCATCTAGTAGCTCCTCCAAAAAGGTCTCATGAGTTTTGCTTTGTTTTTGTTTTTTTGATAGAGTGTATCTTCCGTAGTATGGTGAACATTCCTCACTGTACCACTATAATCATTTCCTAACTGTGGTCCTCCCGCCTCAGCCTCTAAAACACAGGATGGACCTATCTCAACCCAGCAGGGAAATCCCTCATGAGCAGCCCCACTCTCTTGATCATAGATAAACGGTCTACTGTGTCTGCTAAGATGCTATCTGTTGGTTCCCACCAATGAACCCAGGTTCATTTTGCGCTACTCTTCCCCATCCCTTGTTGTAGTACTTTGTGGTCGAGGACGCGGAAGTAATTCCAGCAGACAGAATGGGATGGATGGAGGGCTGCTGCATGCTCAGGCAAGTCAGCACTGAGCAGAGCAAGCACCTTCCTTTTATTGAAATCTGAGGGTGGCAATTACAGGATACACATCCTATTGCTTAAGGAAAAAACAGAATCCCGGGTTCAAACATTAACTACTTAGGTACAAAACAGAACTGTAACTCCTTAAGGCTAAGTTCCAAACAAGATGATAGGACAAGGGAGTAATGGAGTATTCAGCAAAGTCTCTTTGTCCTCAGGACACCATAGCTCAGTGGCCTGAAACAGCTTGCAGCTAGCATGCAGCTGCCGGCATTAGCAAGTCCAGCTTGCTTAACTGAGTCACAGGACACCTGGACGGGAGGGCGTGAAATGCCCCTACCCAGACTTGATTTCCACCAACAATCCCTATACATATACTCAATGCCGAGAACTCCGAATTGCCTTCCATTGCCCACACAGCAAATAATACATTCTTTTTCAAGCCTTTGTATATGATGCCCCTCCCCCGTGTTCTCTTTCCTTATCCCTCCCACCCCCAAGACCCAGGTCAACTCTCCAGACTGACTTTGCTGCGTCTTCCTTAGCATACGCCTTACCAGTAGTTTTTTGTCTTACCATTTTGTGCCGAATTACTTATAGGTTTGCCTATCCTTTAGACAGTGTGGCCATAGGCTGTCAGTCAATTGTGGGTATCTGACAGAGTAGGAACTCAATAATGCCATGCTGAGTTAGCAAAACTGCAACGCAAAAATATGCTTCAAGTATGTTTTTGCTGCTTCTCAACACCCATCTGTCTAAAATGACTGCTGCAGGTGGGAAGGCTGAGAACAGAAATCCAAGTCAGACATGCTTCCTAAACTCGATTTAAAACAGAGTTCAAGAACGCCCTTATCAAAATACTTTATCTGCCTGTAAAGTATTACATTTATGGAAAACTGGATATCAGTAGGTCTGGAGTTTTGCCAGGCAAATATGGACAACAGAGTCAGCAGCATAGGAGCTGAGGGTGTGTATGGTGAGTGATTATGATAAGACTGTGAAATTAGAAATAAATTCTTACCTTTTGCAACAACATGGATGGAACTGGAGACTATTACGTTACATGAAATAAGCCAGTCGGTGAACGGCAAATACCATATGATCTCACTTATAAGAGAAATCTAATGAACAAAATAAACTAACTAGCAAAATAGAACCAGAGGCACAGAATCGTGGAGCAGACTAAGAGCTGCAAGAGGGGAGGAGGGAGGTGGGGTTGAAAGAAGGTGAAAGGATTAGTCAAAAAACATATACGCATGACCCATGGACATGGACAACCCCGTGGGGATTGACTGTAGGAGTGGGGGCGGGCTGAGTGGAGGGGGACAAAAGGGGGGAAATTTGACATCTGTAAGAGCATAAACAATAAAATATTTAAATTAAAAATTGTAGCATAAAATGTAGCATATATATAAATAACGGAGAGTTTGCTTTAAAAAAAAAAACAGAAATTAGGGCTGGAAACGAGGGCAGTGAGAACACTGGCAAGATCTGTAGATTGGCTGTGGGGGGTGGGGGGGTGTTAACGGACTGTTGGAGTCAGGATACTAAAGGAAGTTAAGTAACAAAAGGAAAAAAAGGGGGGGGGGACAAATAGTGAGGAGCTGCTGCTTCAGTCCAGGTAGCTTCTGGAGGACGGTGAGGGGGCGGCGGCGAGAACAGCTGTCAGATGTATTTGGTGAGTAGAATCTATGAAACTTTCTGACAGAGTATCCGTGGAGGGTGGCTGGGAAGAAGTAAGAAAATGGGCACAAGTGAACTCCCAGACGACGGGAGCGAATGTTGTGGGGAGAAAGGGCGATTCCTGTCTGAGACTGACCCTGGGATAAAGGATTCTTTAGAACACGAAATCTCCGGGCTTTTCGAATGGAAAACCGCTTCCTCCTGTGCCGCCGCTATCTTGCTTCAATCTCAGGCCAAATCCCAAGCCCTCCCCCCTTAACTCCTGGCCCCCATGCCAGGGCGCAGGCCGGGCGAGGATCTACTTACAAACTGGCTCTTGCGGCCTCTCGGAAACCCCAGGAGCATCTTTGTTGTGGGGAGTGGTGACACCGGTTCCGGATCGACGAACAAGTCTCCTCAGAGCCGAAGACAGGTTGCCTAGCCCCAAGCAACGTTTCTATTCAGGGGACTCCTCAACAACCACGTCTGCTACTGGCTCTGCTTTTTCGCCTGCCAATTAGAGCCGAGGATACTGCATACCCGTCGCTCTTGGCAACCAGCAGATTCCCATTCAAATTCCCCCCGGGGCGGAAACTGTACACACCGTCCGTTCTCTTACTGGCCAGAAGAGATGTCGATCTCTAACGCCATAGCCTATCTGACGCCCCTCGCGGCGAAGGGCGGGTAAGACGAAGGACTGGATTGAGGAGCCACGGACTCGGGTAGAGCTGGGGTAACGGGGGCCAGGCAGGTGACGAAAATGAGAGACAGGGCAATTAGGACAGAAGCCTTTTGGTTCTTAGACTTTGGCAAGTAATTCAGTCTTTTGGAGAGCACTGCAGACCGGCCCCTGCCAAGAGGCTCCAACTTCGAGTGGAATGTGGGGCCGTGGGCAGGACATCCTGCTCAAATGCCGTCTTGCATTTCCCTCTCTAGATCCAGGCCACCATGGAAAGGAACCCCGTGGATGACACAGGCCCTGTGCACGTGCCTTTTGGGCACATTGTTGCCAATGAGAAATGGCGTGGATCGCAGCTGGCACAAGGCATGCAAGGTCGGTGGGCTGCCCTCTGCATAAACCCTCTCTCTCCTCACACGGTTTTAGAAAACGTCTACCAGTTGCTGCCTTTTCATCCAAAGTTCACGGAACTTTTCTTGTCTGCATTTTAAGGGAAAATACAACTTCTTTTTGAGGATGGCCTGGCATCGGTAGATTTTTACTTGTCTATCAGATCCTGCATTCTTTATATCAAGGAAGCCGATTTGGTGGCAGGAAATAGCTACCGAAAGAGGCTTGTTCGCATTAGAAATGTAAGTACTGAACTGAAGAAGCCTGTATTGAAAATTGACTTCTAGACCCCCCTCCCTCTTCTGTTTGGAATAATTCTTATAAAACCATTGGCCATTCCAAGTACTCTTGGAGAGATAGCTTTCTTAAACTTGAAAGGAATTTTGTTACAAAATGGTTTACTGTTGTTTTTTATTTTTCTTTGAAGTCTAGTAATCTTCAAGGAATAGTAGTAGTTGAAAAAACGCAGATGAGTGAACAGTACTTCCCAGCCATACAGAAGTTTACTGTGCTGGACCTTGGGATGGTGTTGCTTCCAGTGGCCAACCAGATGGAAGCGTCCTCCCTCATTATCCAGTTAGTAAGTACTGATTTGTCTGCCTCCACAGTGGCCCTGTCTTGAAGACTCTCAACTGACCTTCAAGAATCTTTTAGCTGCTGCCCTTGCTTGCTATGGTTTATTCCTGAGTCCCTCAATCCAATCTAATCATTCTTTGTTAGTTTATAAAACCTTTTTGAGGAATTTAAGTTCAGAAGCTGCCTCTGCGACCAGCTGAGCTTGACATCCATTCTAGGCAACTATATAAGAAAGTGAACAAGTTGGAGACTTGATTTTAGACTGCCAGTCTGTGATGACCTCATCACTCATTATTCTGTATTGACGCCAGTGAAAATGTCAGTAGCAGCTGCTTTGCCTCATCACAGCATTTAAGCATCAGCACTCTGTATGCAAGTTTATGCTGTTGTTTTTAAACCTAGTATAAGATTATTCAACTTGATTGTTCATCAGAATTTTGTAGGGAAACTTTTCAAAATAGTAATGCATGAGTATTACTTAAGACCAATTAAAAATCAGAATGTGGGAGTAGGGCCTAAGCACCAATTTTTGTTATTGTGTTGTTGATTTCATCATTTTATTTTTTAAATTATTTATTTATTTTTAGAGAGAGGGGAAAGGAGAGAGGGAGAGAAATATCACTGTGTGGTTGCCTCTCACTCACGCCCCCAACTGGGGACCTGACATGCAACCTAGTCATGTGCCCTGACTGGGAATTGAACCAGCAACACTTGGTTCACAGGCCGACGCTCAATCCACTGAGGCACAGCAGTCAGGGCTGTATTGTTGATTTTAAATTAGAAATGCAGTCCTGTGTTGTTCACAGTTCCCTCCATGGCTCTCCACATTCTTTTGCCTTATTATTCCTAACTTCCCTTGATGTAAGGCTATTACCTGCCTTTTCTGTTTCTACAACTGAAGAGGGGTTTCTCCTTTGATAGGCAAGCTCTCTCCAGGTCCTGTATCAAGCAGGTCCAATTAAGGTATTAGGTATCATTTACGCTTATACAACTGAAACATTTCTTAGTGGATCATAGGAACATGTTTGAATCCCTCAGTATGTTTTCATTGCTTTTGTCCTAAGCATTCTGGAAACCCAAGTTTTTATGTTAAAATTTTCATCTCTTATTCCTTTGTGTAATCATATGGCTCATCTTTCAATAATTTTGCTGATGAAAAATTATATTCATAGTATATGAAAACATTTGTAGTGGTAAGTCAAGCTGAACCAAATAGAAAAACAAATTTCCACCAAATTTTGAAGAAAACTGCTAGTCCACTAGAGGGTGCTCACATGCTCTTTAATTTCGGTTCAGGTTCAAGAGCAAACCAAAGAGCCCAGAAAGAACCCTTTCCTCAGGAAGAAACAGGTTCTAACATCTGAGCCATCCCTACTTCGAACTGTGCAACAGATCCCAGGAGTTGGAAAGGTTAAAGCTTCCCTTCTGCTTCAGAAGTTCCCAAGTATCCACCAACTAAGTAATGCTTCCATCCAAGAACTGGAGCAGGTCATTGGACAAGCAGTCGCACAGCAAATTCATGAGTTCTTCACACAGTCCAGGTGACAGCTCCTCTAATAGCATCTACTACGTTTTCTCCTTTAGACTACAAACACAGGATCTTGGTTTCTTTTTATATTTAAAAATCAAGAAAAATGATTTTCCATCACACCAGCTTGTGAAAGAGGAGGAGAGGCCTGAGTGAAATCTGCCAGTTGTCCTGCCCTGCTCTCTGGGTGCAGGCATTTAAGTTAGTGGGCCCTGATTCTGCTACCATGAAGAGGGCTAGTGGGGATCTTCCTAAGAGAGTCGCTTGAATTGGGGACTCTCAGATTTGGGAAAAAGCCAGCTTGGGCAGATTTGAACAGGTGACCTTGACCTGCATCTATCATGGAAAGGTCTTATCAAGTTTCAGGTGGTGGATATGATCTTCTAAAGGAAACAAACCTACAATGAAGCACTGTGTACCATAAGCCCCTTGTTCCTGGTGGCAGAGCCACTGTTCTTCAGGTCTGGTCTTAATATACCTGTGCTTTGAGGACTGCTGCCAGTGTAAATAAGTGGTTGTACAGCCCTTGTTCTTCCTCCCCCGCTCACTTCCTTCATGGTAGCTGCACAGTTTGTGTATAATCACTGGGCACATCTGGACACAGAAAGCTGGGAGTGTAGAGTACCCACTTAAAGATAAAAAGCCAATGTGTGTTTTGGGTGGTGGTGGAAAATGTGTTTGTGAATGTAAAGACCAACAATGGGAAGATACACAGGAAAATGGCAGGGGCAGCTAGGTCCAGAAAGAAGAGCTAGAGGCTAGGGATCAAAAGGTATATTTGCCCACACAAAAAACAAATACAATTAAAGATGCCATATGTTCTCAAAGATACTAAGATAACTTGAAAGTCCTGTTTTGTGAAATGTTAGTAATTTTAAAAAATCAAACAATAAAATCATTTTGCATTAAGGTGGAAACAATTTGAAAGGGAAGAATTAAAGTGAAAAAGGAAAAAAGCATTAACTCAAGCAAATGAATGTGTTTATTTAAATATTTATACAAAAATGGCCCTAAGAGGAGTGGACAGAAACCCTTTCCCAAAGGTATTGCTTCCCTTTTGCTATTGCTCACTAGAGAATATTTTAAATTCTTGTTAACTGTCAAAATTAGATCTCAATGCTGGTTTTAAGTTATATAACTTGTACTATGTCAACAGTGACTTATTAGAATCACAGTATCATCCAACTTGTAGCATGAGAAATCAATAAGAATGTCATTTTAAAAACTCAGAGCTTTAAACTTGACTTATTTACATCTTTACCTTATAAAATTCAACCCATTTTAAAGACTCTTAAAATATACAATTATGTACTTTCTACTTTAAACAAAATGAAATATGTTTTGAGTATCAAACAGTATATTATCTACCTTGTAGATAGCATCTTCATTTAATATTTGCCACTGTGTTAGCAACTTTTAAATGACACGTAACTAGAAGAAAAGCTACTCCGAAATTGTTTTGCCTCATAAGTCATGACAAATTTGACACTAGACTGTATCTGGAAATAGCATTCCTATTTTGTAGAAATAATAGTAAAATCTTGTCATTTTAGGTTAATGAATGACCCTTAGAAAGCAGCTCTTTGGAACTTTTTAGCAATGCTAATTCAAGTCCATCATTATAATCCCCTGACCTGCCTTAATTTTGGCTCATCTGGATTCTGGGTTAAGGAATGATCTATTGTATTACCCAAGCCTGGAAACTTACAAATAGGACCAATATAGGTAGCCCCAATTTAACTCTGATAGTAAGCGAAAGTCATAACTGTAGCCGTTAAAAATAGCCATATTTCCATCCCTATTCTATTTACAATACTTTATATAATAAATAACTTGCAGCAATATGCTGTCATTCCTTGAATAAGTTTGTTTCCCACAAATTTCTAGAGGTTTCTTATTACTTTCATTCATAAAGACATCCATTGTAAGGTTATACTGTGAGAAAACAGGACTTGAGAGTAGTTAGAAATTTTCCATTATGGCACAAATATGAAGGCCTAGTGAGGACTGGAAATGTTTTGGGCTTGAATGCTTTTGTTTCCTTGCACTAGTACAAAGAACTGTCATTGTTGAGGAGGCTGAAAGGAGAGGGGAGCTTCTTCTTGACCTGAGGCCTGGCAACCCCAACCGACGGGAGGCACAAGGTGCTGGCAGACTTCTGTCTGTTCTTGTTGGTGCCCCAACTCAAGAAAGAAAGCTTTTTTGAGATTTTCTTGGTTTTATCAGTTCTATCATCATCGTCATCTATGGCTAAGCAGATCATGGAGTAAGTTTTCTGCATTCCCACAGAGTATGTGGCACATTTATTATGCTGCACACAGAAAAAGAAGAGGGGTGTTAGAATCTTTAAGATATCTGATAAATGATTGCAAAGTCTGAGACTTATATTCTGCACTTACAGCATCCTCTTTAAAATTAAGTTGATATAATTCTGAAACTCAGATGACTTAACAGTTACAAAGAATTAAACAAGGACAATTTTTAAGGAATGTACTCAATAGCAGTAATTTAAGCTAAGGAACACTACTCACTTTTTAAGGTTATTATATTAAAATAAGTAATATATACTCATGGTCAACAATGTGAAAATACTTACAGTGAACAGTAGATGTTGCTCCTACCTTGGCTCAAGGCCCTTCTGAGGTGAACATGATTTCTGTTACACTTTTGGAGATAATGTTCATATACAGGTAATGATATGTGCATAAATATATGTCACCATTTGTCTTTCCTTAAAAGGAATACACTGCCCACACTGACTAGTCTGCACCCTGCTTTCTTCACTTAGTGTATCTTGGATTTCAGTCTATGCCATTAGTTATAGCTCAACTTCATTCTCTTTAAAGATAATAGAGAATCCACAATGAGGATACCATTAATTTTCCCCCCTGTTTAAGTGGTACAGTCCTGTGGTGTAAAATACATTCACATGGGGTTCAACCATCACCATCATTCATCTCCAGAACTGTCATCCTCCCCAAATAAAACTGTACCTATTACACCTAACTATTAGCTATTAAAGGATTGTGTAGGACTCAAATAGGAAATCTGAAGAAACTTGGTTTCTAAACACTTCCACATGGGTTCTCACCTGCTTGTAAGATCTGCCTAATGTTGAGGCTGCTTCAGTCACCAAATGTTTATTGAACATCTATGTTCCAGGCAGTGAAAACAGGCCATTTATATAAGCATACAATAGACCTAAGTGGTTGGGTACATTGTTCACAATATAAATCAAGGAAAATGAGTGATGCAGCAATAAAGGAGGATATTCACTATAAAATGTCCCCCTTGAGTGTGGCTCCTTTTGATAAAATTCATCTCCCTTTTCTATAAAACTGCCATTAATCCCATATGCTCTACAGGACACATGTGCTCTCATTAAAAACAATACAATGAACTCCTGGAGAGAGATTTAATACCTACAAACATTTTTCAACCTTCACCTTCCTAAGACTCCGTTATGCAGAATAACCCCTCCCTTACAAACACCCTCAATTCTCTTAACACACTTTGATCAGTGAATGTCAACTCTAGTTCAACATCTGCTGCCTCCCCCAGGCCTGGATCTAAACAGCTGCCCATTACTGGAGGGAGGATATTTACCAAGCTGTCTGGCTTCACTTGACATTCTAACCCTAACTTCAAACCTCTACTGGGCACCGCATTACCTGGCACGCCTACATTTCCCTAGTAACTTTATTCCTTTTCTCCTAGATACTTTCTATCAAGGCCCCCACATGCCCTCCTGATATCCTTGCCTTATACTTAACTGCATCTGTCCCCAAAGACAAGCCCTCTGGTGTACCTGGATCTCACACCCTCTCCTCCAGGTATTCCTTCCTTGCCCTCCTGTCTTCCAGACCTTTCCCATCAGCATACAAGCTTGCTGTGTTACCTACACACACACCACCACCTTTGCAAAGCTTTCCTTTTCCCTATGTCTGTCCCACCCCCAGCTACCACCCTAATGTCTCTGCTCCCTTTCACAGGTCTTCCCTTCCTCCCATTCACTTTTTTCCCTGTCCTCACCCAGCATGCTCCCCACTCACATCTTCCTGGGGCACCTCTCTGGAACTCTCAGGGCTTTATGGAGCAGTGTGAAACCACAACTCTAGTCAACTCTTACACAGGTGAGGAAACTGAGGCCAAGGGAGGGGTATTAACCTGCTGAATGAAGGTCGCACAGCTTGTTAATGGCAGACAAGGCTTGATTCTAGGTCTTTTGATTCTAAGCCTAGGACCCCACTACATCAGCAGATTTCACAATGTGCTCCACAGTCATCCCTAGAGATCCCCACTGTGATCCACAGAGTGAGGGATCAGGGAATCAATTCAGGAAGAGCACTCAGCTTTATTCTCAATATTTGGTTTTGTCTGAAGAAAAGGATCAGTAGTTAAAAATAGTGCTCAAATGTTATGATCTAAAGTCCTCGCTTGGGGAAAAGAATAACCACATTATGGTTATAATAACATCTATTCTGAATGGAAACATATTCCATATCAGGCACTGTTTTCCTCATTTTCCTGAGGCTGAGCTATTCCCTGACTTGCCCAAGATCACAAAATTGATCTGAGTAGAGAATCCTTGCTTTTAACCATCACATCCATTGGCCTCCTCCAAAGAAATGGGCAAGACTGAAAGATAAGCCTTTCAATCTCTGTTCAGGAGCGGGGCCTCCCTCCCTGGCAATGCCATCTACTCCAGCCCTTCAGCCCAGAGCCCAGCCTTTTATTCAACCTCCTTTTGGACAAAGGTCTTTTCTGTTTCTGGTTGGGACCTTGATTACTTGTCCAGCAAGTCTATGGATTCTGCCCCTAAAAGTACCATTTCTTCCGATCCCTTCTCCCAAGGTGCTCCATGAGTCCCTCAACTTCTTTGTCTTCTTTATTTTTTAAATTAATATTAATCACATACCATAAAATTCACCATTTTAATGCAGTTCAGTCATTTTTAGTATATTCACAATTGTGGAACCACCACCACTACCTAATTTCAGAACACTCCCATCCCCCCGAAGAAACTCCATACCCATGAGCAGTCACTCCCAATTCCCCAGTGCTCCAGCCCCAGCCCCTGGCAACCATGAATCTACATTCTGTTTCTATGGACTTGCCTATTCTGGACATTTCTTACCAGTGAAATCACACAACCCATTCACTCTCCAACTCCCTCTGAGTTCTGTTGCAATCTCTCCTTTTGTCCTTTTGCCCAGCAGCCAAATATAATAGACATGGCTCCTCCTCCCTCACCCTTCACCTCAACTTATGCAAAACAGTCGACCACTCTCTCTGGGCAAGATTTTCTTCTTTTGATTAAGAAGCTCCTTTTTACCCAATCTCTCTGGACTTGCCTTCGCAACTTCCTTTGCACCCACTTCTCTTCTAACAGACCTGCAGGTGCTTACAGTGTCTCTGAGTTTAGTCCTCAGCCCTCAGCCCTCAGCCCCTCACAGGTAATTTCATTTAGTCTTTTACAGCCTCAAGTATCATCTCTATGCTGAAGAGTCTCTAAGATAGCTGTGATTTCTTCCTTGAATTGAAGATCTGAACATTCAACTGCCTACTTTACATTTATATTTGGATGTCTAATGGCATATGAAACAGTGAAAGCATCAGCCTTGTTTTCTCTCCTCTACCTCCCTCACCACCACCCCTGTTCACCATTGTTATGAAAAATGATGCAGCTAGTTGTTCAAGCCAAAAAAGTGAGGAATCATCTCTCTTTCTACCATCTTTTTTCTTTTTTTTAACACAAATCACCTACAAATCTCTGTCAACCCTACGTTCAAAATATGTCTCAGGTGCATCCACCTCCAATGACAGCCATCCTAGTGTGTAATTATCACTGGCCTGGATGGCTGCCACAGCCAGCTCACTGCTGCCACTCAGCCAGCCTCCTGGCAGAGACATCCTTCTAAAATAAACATCCTATCATTTCATCCCCCTTCTTAAAAGGTTCACTGACTTCCAAAGTCCCACCATTGCCAATGAGGCCCTGTCTCCCTGCCACCTCATCTCCTGTCGTCATAATTCTCCAGCCAAAAGGCCCTCTTTTTGTTCCTCTATTAGGAGAAGCTATTCCTGCCAAAGGGTCTCTGCATCTCTCAGCCACCCTGCCCAGAATGCTCCTCTTGTACCTCTTCAAATACAGGAGGTTCCTCCTCGTCACTCAAGTCTCTGTGCAAGTCCTGTCTAGAGGAGCCTCTCCCTACCCCTAGTCATTCTATTATGCTACATGTTTTCTTTACAGCATTTATCAAAATGACAACCACTTACTTGCTTATTTGGTGCTAACTTTGTAGGGGCAGGGACCTAATCTGTCTATTTGTAGCTGTAACTCCAATACCAAAGAAGGGCCTGTCACATAGCTTATGCTCAATCGATATTTGTTGAATGAATAAATGAATGTTGTTATAGAGGGAAGCGTCTAAGGTATATTATTAAATGCAGCAAGTGTGGAAGAGTATGGTTGGGGGGGAACAAAGGATATAACTGTGCATATGAACTTGCATAGGTATCACACACTTCCCATGATCTCAGGGTACAGCAAATGCTGTCTCTGACGTGTGGAGAGTGTCTTTCACATGACAATCCCTTCTTTATCATTTGAATTTTTTTTTTTTTTTTACCATGAGTATGTATTACTTTCATCATTTAAAAAGATATAATCAAAAAACAAAGCAACTGGTTATTTTATCTACAGGTTCAAAAATAAAAGTTTTCCAGTCCTCTCTGACCCAAGGCAAGCCCCTTGCGACAATGACAGGCTTAGAAGTTCAGTCATTTGTGACATGTTACAATGCAGGCAGGAAGAAGAAGGCCCAGGAAAGACCTCTGGGGCTAGACTCACACGAACCTCACTTCACTTTCCTATTTACTGCCAAGGGTGTCAGGACTCACCAAGGATGAGGTGGAGTCCAGGAGGCTCACAACCTTCATCTCAATGTCATCTTCACCAAAGCTCTTCAGCAGTTTCATAACCTCGCTCACTGTCAGCCACTTACAATCCACATTTTGAATGGAAACAATATAATCCCCTTCCTTGGCTCCTGCCAGCTACAAAAGTATGATTTAAATAAAGGTCAACATTCTGTTCATTCAATTCCCGGAAACGGTTTTAAAGTTCATTAACGAAATAAATATTTGCATAAATTTGCTTCAAGAAAGCAAGCCTTGGCTGGTGTGACTCAGTGGATTGAGTGCCAGTGTGTGAACCCAAAGGTTGCCAGTTCGATTCCCAATCAGGGCACATGCCTGGGTTGTAGGCCAGGTCCTCCGTTTGGGACTGTGAAAGGCAACTGATCGATGTATATCTCACATGCTGATGTTTCTCTCCCCCTCTTTCTCCCTTCCCTCCTTTCTCTTTAAAAATAAATAAAATCATTTTGAAAAAAGAAAAAAAAGAAAGCAAAAACTAATCTTTTTCTCTTTGGGCATGTAGCATCCATGAGAGGCCTTTTACATGAAGGAACCTGAAATTCATTCCTCCAGATATTTTGTTTGGGCAGCTTTCTTTGTATTTTACCAGTCTGACTACCTGCAAAGATGCCAGTGAGTTTTGCTCCCAGCCTGGAATGGCACACACTTACCGCAGCAGAGGAGTAAGGATCCAGGAAGTGGACTTGAACTGGAGAATTTCCTCTCAGGGTAAACCCCAAGTCACCTTCTTCTACAGTGAAGTGAATGCTTCGAGGAGGTGTCCATCTCTTGTTAGCTGAAAACACAGACAAAGGGCCCTTTGGAATAGGGCATCATTAGTTGTAGGATCTGAAGGTTGAATCAGGCATTTGAAGAAAGCTAAAGGAAATGGAGCCCTGTTGTCCTTACAGATTTCATTCAGCCTTGCTCAGAGACTAATGTAATGACACCATCTGAGATAATACATGCTACAGCAATCATATGAGATCATTAATTGCCATTTTCTCTAAAATAGCCAATATATTTTAAATAAAATTATCTTTTAGCCCTGATCGGTGTAGCTCAAATGGTTGGGCATTGATGTGGTTCAATGGGTTGCATGTTCAGTCCCCTGCTGGGGCACATACAAGAGGCAACCAATCGATGTTTGTCTCTCACATCAGTTTCTCTCCCTCTTTCTCCCTTCCTTTCCCTCTCTCTAAAAATAAGTAAATAAAATCTTTAAATTTTTTTCTTTTAAAAATTATCTTAAAATCTCTAAAAACCTAAAATACCTAAAAATAGCCTTTTACATACTTGTAACATGTAAAATCTGTCCTGTAGGTCATTATGAAAACAGCATTCAACATACCAGTTTCTGGAAGAAGTCTGTTGCTGTCACTTTGGAGAACTCTGGTGGTATAATTTCAGCCTCTTGTTCAGTTTTAGCTAGAAAATAAGATGAAAAGGGAAAGCAAAGACGTTTCTTTAGTTCAAAGTTATCCTTGAAAACTCAGGTCTAAGTCTTCTCTCTGAAGGGAAGAGGAAGCAAATCTTGCCCCCACTTGGTTTAGACAAGTAGTACAGGAGATGGACTACTGGTCAACCCCCTGGCCCAGTGTGACCTGTATCTTCAATTTGTGTCTCTACTATGAGCCATACCCTACTCGGGGGCTGGGATAGAGTAGTGATACATTCCCTGCCTTCAAGTAGCTTATTTATAGTCTAGTGGGTTTCCTTTGGCACTCATAAAACCCTATTAAGGTAATCCATGTTTTAGGAGTGGCTGTTATGGAAGGAAGTACCGTGTCTGTCAGCACAAAGTCCTGGAGGCCATGTGCTTCTTTCATCATTAGTGTGTAATGTGATGATATCACTGAGAGCAGTGGGTTTGCCAAATTGTGTTCACCAATAGCTCAAATCTCCACATATTTGTGGCAGGCCCAACCTACCCTTGCCATGAGGCTAGTTGGCTTCTCACAAAGGATCCCAGAGCAGGCTAAATATACATGAACAATGGTATAAAAAGAAAACTTGAGCCCTGGCTAATATGGCTCAGTTCGAGTCCCAGTCATGGCACATGCCTCGATTGCAGGCCTGGTCCCCAGTTGGGGGTGTGCAGGAGGCAATCCATGGATGTTTCTCCCCTTCTTTTTCCCTCCCCCTCTCTAAAAAGTAAATAAATAAAATCTTTAGAAAATTTGAGGAAGCAAACTGGTACTGCCAAGGTAGAACACACACCCCCTAGTAACAGGATGACCCTATGGCTTCTAACAAACTGCCTGAGACAGCATTGGGCTTGGACAGGCTGTTCATCCACTAAAAGAAGGGTGCCACCACCCCTGGACCTCACCAGCAGCCATACCATCTCACTCCCTCCATGGAGGTTATATCTCTACCTCCTGGCAACAGAGCACATGGTGTGGACAAGTAGGCCAAGGATGTGGCCACAGTGTCCATGAAAGAGACTCCCTGAGCACCATTCCTGATTCCACCAATCAGTCTGGTCAACTGGGGCAAGGACTCTGACCTTCCTAAGCCTTTATTGTCTCATCTCTAAGATAAGGACAATTCCAGTACTTCCCTCAAACAATTGAAAGGAGAGTTGAATGAGATTCTATATACAAATGGTGCTTACTGTTGTGCCTGGCAGACCTCAAATGCTCAACAGCTATCAGCCAATATTACTGCAGACAAGCCCAGGATTCTAGCTTAAGCTAGAATCTAATTCTAAGGAACTGGTCACTGAAAATTGGGGGTGGAACTCCAGAGACTGGAGACAGAGATTTAGGAAGTAGCATGTGAGGGGTATAGTCAAAGGGGGTTCCCTCAATTGGGTAATCCTCTACTCCCTTCCCCTAATTCCTGGAAAGATCCTAGTCATTCCTCACTATAAAGACACTTCTCAGGGAAGTCCCTCCACTCCTGACCTCCAGGGCAGAACTGACTGCCACCTCTCTAAGGGCAGCTAGAGCTGCCCCGTTCACCTCCGTATTCCCAAACCAAGGACAGTATTCAACACCTTGGAGAGCCTTAGAAAAGCCTCGGGTGTACAATCTCACTTACATGTGGAATCTAAACTAGTCCATCTTATAGAAGCAGAGAGCAGAATGCTGGATGCCAGGGGTAGGAGGAGGTGAAAGTGAGAAGGTATTGGTCAAAGGGTACAAAGTTTCAGTTATACAAGATGAGTAAGTTCTAGATATCTAACAATGCCATGTTGTATGCTTAAACTTTGCTATGAGGGGAGAGCTTAACTGTTCTCGCTCATACACACACACACGATGAACTAGGTTTTGAAGAATTTTCCCTGCATCTTCTGGTTTCCACCATGTCAATAAAAGTTTTACTTCTCATTTCATAATAAAAATAATTTTTGTCTTAAAAGAAAAAATATGTTGGTACTAATGAAAGATGAATTAAACAGGAGGGAAAGCAAGCTAGGGGAGGGAATAAGAATGCGCTAGTTTTCAAACCATGGAGCCTGAGTTGTAAAAGAAAGATAGCAAACTGCAGGTTCCCAGAAGGCAGATGGAGTGTGGGTGGGTGTGAAGTGTAGCAAAAATGTCAAGGTAAAAGGCAGTTTCAGAGGTCTCCTGATTAGAGGTGATGGCTGGCACCCCAAAGGAGGCTGAGAGACTTTAGGAAGAGTGGATGTGACTGGGCAAGAAGAAAAGGTAACAAAGAGGGTTGGGAGGGAGGTGGGAATGGACAAGGTGGTAGGACACCCTGACAGCAAGGGAGGAGTATCAAGGGGCAGCAGAGGAGTCCGAAGTCACTAAAGGGTTGATGGGGACAAGACCATAAAGAAGTCCCTGCATTCAGACACAAAGAGATGGGCAAGAGCAGCATTTTGCCCCCCCCGCCCCCCAGTGCCCAGCACATCCAGCTCCTACAGAATGAGCAAATAAAGACTGTGCGCCCCGAACGCCCCAGCCTCCCACACAGAGCCCACTTGGCACCTGGCACTTACGAATAATGTCAGGAGCATCGGTCAAGTTCAGCAGGTCATCGTCCTCCTGGTGCTGAGTGTACTTAAGCCGGGATCGCTGCTGTGCTGCACCTAGCACCTCGTGCAACAGCTTGATGTTGTGGAGATTCTTGCATAAGCTCACCTCCCTTGTGGACTCCTCATGATGCACCATGGCTTTGCGCAGATGGGACTTGCCTGCCAACGGAAAAGCAAGACCATGTGACATGTGTCCTAAACTGCAACACGAGTACCTCAAGGAGAGCCCAAGTGCCCAGGGATCAGGCCAGAAGAGTGGACGTTCTCGTTTCTGAAGAATCCCGCCAGATGGCTTAAGTCCCTCTGAAATGCATATGCAACATACTCACTTACATCCATAAAACATCCATTCAGTGAATATATACTGAATGTTCTAGACAGCAGAGATAAGGCAATGAACAAAAACTAGCTTCTGCATTCATGGAGTTTACATGCCTAGTGTTTGAAGACAGATCATTAACAAGCAAAGCCGTAATGATGGAATGCGTGGCAATCAGCTTAGAGAGAATGTGAACCACAGCAAGTGGATGTGGCAAGAGAAGACTGGGGATGGAAACCTGTTCTTCTACGATGGGTGACCAGGGAAGGCCTTTCTGAAGGTAACTCTTGAACATAGCCCTGCAGGAAGTAAGGGAGTAGCCCTGAGGATATCTGACAGAAGACCATTGCTGAAATAAGAGCCGGCAAGGTGCTGGGGATTAGGCAGAGAAGGGAAGGGAATGGGGGGGGGGGGGGGGCATGTCCAACTTCTCTTGTAGGTGATTTGGGAGCCCATCGGGTATGAGCAGAGGACTGAGGGGATCTAAACCATGTATGTGAATGGACAATGAAGGAACAAAGAGGAAAGCAGGAAGATTAGCTATGAGGCCACTGCAAAAAGCTGAGCAAGTTGTTTAACCTCTCTGGGGAACATGCCATACCTATCTCATAGGATTATGTGAGGTTTCAGCAAGTCAACACTGTATGAGTGTGGCTTGGACCAGGGTGGTAGCGTAAGCAGTGACCCGTCTTCTAGGTAGAATCAATGGGATTTGCTCAAAAATTGTAGGGAGACAGGGCACAGAGTGAGTCCAAGGTTTCTGGCCTGCATACCTGGAAGAATGCAGTTACCATCACTGAGATGGGGAAAGGTGAGTGGGGGGGTCAGGGGAAGGAGGAGTGTAGGTTTGCTCTTCACTCTCAGACTTGGCAGAGACCAAACCAGAACAATTCATTATTGGTTCTCAGGTGTGGCCTGAGAAAATGAAGCCCTGAGTCCTTCCACACTAGATATCCTGAAAGACTGTCAAAGCTCTAGCTCCACTGGGGAGGCCTGGGCCCTCGCAGAACCCGTGAGAACACAACTCTGGAAGCCCAAAGAGATTACAGGACACTGGCCACAATGACTCTGTACCCCAACTCTCCAAGCCCTGCCCTGGGGACATGTCTGAGGTCGTTAGTAAGCAGGACCAGCTGGGCATCAAATTGGGCACAAGGAAGAAGGGAGCAGAAGAGTCGATACACACCCAGCTGTCGGCGCTGGTGATTGTTTTTCAGCGTGGCCAAGGGTGTCAGTCCCTCTGGCATGTGGTCATAAAGCTGGGACAGGCACTTCTCCTGGTGGTCTTCATCCGTACCAGGCTTCACTGCAACAAGAGCCACAGGGTAAGTCCCTTCTCATGGACGTGGCCGAGGACTTTGGAGACAATGCCACAGACCCACTTAGATTTTCTCCTTCAACTACATCTTCAGATTTCTTTATTCTCCAGTTTTACAGGCTCTTGGAATAACAGGTCTCCTTTCAGCCCTTGGACACACTCCAGGCAATCCAGCCCACAATACTTTGCACACTTGGGGCTCATAATTTGGCTTTGAGGCCCCACTCTCAATCCCCTCCAAGTCATCTATTTCCCAGAACCTCCAAGCACAGTCCCATCTCAAACCTGTGGTGGCCTGTGCACCTGCACCCTGCCTGGAGCATGTGCCCTGTAACCTCTCCGACCACTCACTACTACGCTCAACGCTTTCAGCCCCCGCCCCAGAGTTCAGGTAGAGTTCTTGTTCCAGCTGTCCTTTCCCTCCTTGATCCGCTAGAAAAGTTCTCCTCAGAGCTCAGAGGCCAACTCAAATGAAAAACCGTCCATGGCTACACCATGGAGTCCAACTGCAGCCCCACTGGTGTCTCCACAGCAATTTTTGCAGCACTATATTTCCACTGGTTTACCTGACTTGTCCTGCCTAGCAGACTGCATAATAATGCTAGCAGTAGCAGCTAACACTTTCAGAGTCTACCCATATACAAGGCACTATTTAGCTTTGCACATACGTACTCCATTTTCACAACGGCCCTTCATATCCCGTTTTAGAGATGAGAAAACTAAGGCACAGAGCAGCTAAGTAACTTCCCTAAGATTACACAGCTGGTAAATGGCAGACCTGAGATATGAAGCCAGGAAACCTGGCTCCAGAGGTTATACTTTCCATTATGCTGGGGGCTGCCTTGATTAGTATAATTACAACAAAAGTCCCACCTAACCTGAGATCAGAGCCGAGACTGGGATGAGGAGAGTGATATAGTCACCTCCAGCTGAAAACTGAAGGAGGTGCCCGAAACTCAACAATCAAGACATATAATAGTTTAATGCAAGTTCCTAAATATCAAAACCAATGCAAAACATCCATGTCAAAAAAAATATATATATATATATATATATTGCTTTGGGCTCTGAGGTGGCTGAGCACAGCATTGTTACCAATTCCTCTCTTTATGCATTAATTTTGATTCACTTAAAATGTCACATTAAAATTTTATCGTGATTACTGTGTTTTGGGTCATTCCCTTAGATTTTGTGCCTGAGGCAAATGCCTCCTGGTCCTTGCCCTGTTCTAGATCATGAGGCTGTCTGCTCCATCACAGGCAGAATTAACGCTGCCCTTCTTCCTCCCCCAGGGGAAACACAGAACACCTAATCCCACCCTGGCCTATGTGACAGCTGCCTGGCCAACATATACTGCCCCCTCTCTCTGTCCCCAGGCTGTTAGCACGTCCAGGGCAGGCAGACAGCTCCGACTCAGTTCAGCATCTCCTGGAGGCAGGACAACCACAGCCCTGACCAAAGCCCAGAGCCTCCATGCACCCCGAGCCTTACGCTGGTGGTCGATGAGGAGGGTGGCTACAAAGTAGTGGGCCAGAGCTCCGTAGTGGTGGGCCTTCACGCAGACCAAGCTGGCCCAGGAGTAGGGGATGTTCTCCTTCACTGGTGCCTGGCTCATGGCTGCGTGCAGCTGCTGATAGACCTCTCCCACCTGCAACAGAAGGGATGTTGTGAAGGAGGAGCTTGGCTTAGGGGCTCTCACGTACCTGGGCTACAGAAAAAGGGCCCTTTCTCCCATGCAGCAGTCTCTGCCAGAGGCTGCTCCAAAATCTGGGAGCAACTCCAAGAATTCTTCATGCTGTCAGTGTCAGAGTTAACAGGGAGATCAGGCAACTGTCATTATGCTGGTTTTTGGGCTAAGCTGCAGATGGAATCAGTGATCCATATCTGAAACACGAGTACTTGCCAAGAAAAAGCAAGCCAGCACTCTGGCCAGGGGGGGAATGCTGCCCAGGCCATGGGCAAGCTGTGGTGGGCCATCCCCGCTACTTCCAGTGGGCCCGCACCAATGCATCCTGCCACCCTGAAAGTCATGAGAACCAGGAAGGCTTACCTTGGCAGCCTCCTGAGCCACCTTCACCAGCATGAAGAACTCATTCTGGATCCCAGGAAGGCAGATTTTCTCAAACACACTTTCTTGGGCCTGTGCAAGCATCATTTTGACCAGCACGTTGAGCATGGCGGGGCTCATGTCATAACTCGGTGTGTGAGTAAATGTCTCTTTCAGGTAGTTTAAAACCCCTACAATTGGAATTTTTTTGCGTGTTATTTGGGGGCCATATTTATTTCACCATGCTGCTCAGAAATATAGATAATTGACAGAATCAAAAATCCTGGAGCACCTTCAAAAATATGATTCACAATTACCATAAGATCCAGCAATTCCACTCCTAGGTACACACACCAAAAAAACTGAAAGCAGGGACTTAAACTGGTAGTTGTGGACCAACGTCCATGACAGCATTATTCTCAAATAGCCAAAAGGCAGAACAACTTAAATATCCATTGATGGATTAATGGATACACGAAATGTGGTATAAACATGCAATGGAATAGTTTTCAGCCTTAACAAGGAAGAACACTGACACACACTACAATATGGAAGAAGACATTATGCTGAGTGAAATAATCCAATCACAAGGACAAATACTGTATGATTCCACTGAGATGAGATATCTGGAATAGTCTCGAATTCATAGAGACAAAAAGTAGAATGGTGTTTGCCAGCAGTTGGGGAAGGGGAGAGGAAATGGAGAGTTACTGTTTACTAAGAACAGAGTTTCAGTATGGGATGATGGAGAGAGAGTTGCACAACAATGTGAATGTACTTAATGCCAATGATGAGCTCTTAAAAATGGTAAAAATGGCAATTTCGTTATGTATCTTTTACCACAGTATAAAAAAAGATCTGACTCTATTCCAAACATTTACCTCTGTATCAGGAAAAGAAACCAGCCTGTTCCCATCTATTCCTGTCTCTCCTGGGACAAGTGAGAAATTCCAAACATAACCAGGCATTTGAGGAAGGCAAAGAGGAAAGCAGGCAGGTGAACAAGTGAGGGGCTCTCAGCAGGGGAGGCTCACACTTAACACCTAGGTTACTCAGAAAAGTAGGGCTTTCCCCTAGGACCCCAGGAAAGATCAGCTCAGCCCATCCCAATAGAAATTTTCATGCTGTAGCCCTCAGCTGTCTTTTTTTACGCTTTAGAAAATTAACTGTCACAACATAAACAGACATCAACCTGCAGCTAAAATAAAGTCTCCCCCATGAATCCCATCTGACTGGTTCCTCTGGTTTTGCCTCAAAGCGCAGATCACTTTGCAGAAGGGTGGCAACTACCACAAGCTCTTTGCTCCTCTCTGTGTTCCTCCGCTCTCTCCTCAAGCTGCATTCTGTCCATGTCTGTAATCTCAGAGACAGGTCACAAAGTACACCTGCTCACGATTCCTCAGAATGATGAGTCCAGAAAAGGATTTACAGCAAAAGTAATCAATTCCTACATGGAATCTTAGAATACTGGTTCATCCCAAGTATGTGAGACACAGACCCTGCTAGAGGTGAGCAAGGCAGGACCCTTGGGTTCCCATGAGCCCCGTGGGCCCACTCACTGCACCAGGCCTCCGACCCCTGGTGCTAAGTGTCATTTGACAAAGGGCCAAGAAGAGCGACCTTAGGTGGGCGGGCTTTATAGAATCAGCAAAATATAAAGGCATAAATAGTAATAGGCACTAATAAGACACACATAATTATTTTTTAAAGCCTACATTTTTACTACTTGGAAAAATTTATTCTGTTCTTCAATAGTGTTCAAAGGAACACTTCATTTACTGCCATCCTTGGGGCCACTCATTTGCAAAAAATTAATCATTAACCACAGGATTCACTGTGTACATGAGCCATAACCCAGACCCAGACTGTGCCAACAGGGTTTAAACCATTAAGTAATTCTCTTGGTGGGAAATTACACCAGCACTGGGAACTGGCCTGGCCCTTTCAGGCCCGTGAGACCAAGCATGGGGCCTGGGAAGGACCCACCAGACCCACTTCAAACCCACTGGCACCCAGTGCCAAATAACAGGGCTGGGACACTATCCCAGCAGTCCTCTCGGAGACACACCTGCAGCTCTCTGAAATGCATCCACCGCACTCTCCAGCTCAGCTTGCATCTTTCGGTTGCATCGGGTTCCAATCTGTGTGTAGAGGGCTCCAATGTTAAACAGAATGCTGGCCTTTTCCAGTAACAAGTTTTGTTGGCTGACTGGGACCCCAGTGAGGGAGTCATACCTATTGAAAAGAAATGTAATGTGTTGTGAGAATACAGATTACTTGGCTAGTTAATGCCATTTGGGGGTAAAAAATGGACAAAATTTATTTCTTGAATAAAATTCAAAGATGCACATGCAATAAAGCTTTCATTTCCAAAAAGCTGATGGGCCTGATCATACTGAAGATACCCACAACAGCACACAAAAATAAGGATTCACAACCAAGATGTCCTTCAGCAGGTGAATGGATAAGAAAGCTGCGGTATATCCATACAGTGAATATTATTCCGTATTAAAAAGAAAAAAGTTATCGAGCCATGAAAAGACATGCAGGAACCTTAAAAAAATGCATATTACTAAATGAAAGAAGCCAATCTGAAAAGGGTACATACTGTATGATTCCAACTATATGACATTCTAGAAAAGGCAAAATAATGAAGACAGGAAAAGAATCAGTGGTTGCCAGGGTTTCAGAGGAAAGAAAGGGGAAGGACAAATAGGGGGAACACAAAAAAATTTAGGGCAGTGAAACTGCTCTGCATACTGTAATGGTAGATGCTTGTTATACACTTATCCAAATCCATACAGAATGTACAACAGTAACAGTGAACATTAAGGTAGACTACGGACTCTGGGTGATAATGTGCCAATTGTAGTAAATGCATCACGCTGGTAGGGAATGTTGATATTGGGGAGGTTTGGTGTGGGGGAGCAGGGGTTTATGGGAAATCTCTCTACCTTCCCTTTAATTTTGCTGTGAACCTAAAACTGCTCTAAGAAATAATTTTAAAAATATAAGGCTTCTCCTAAATAAAATACAGCAATTACGAACCCCTCATAATTCTTGCTAAAGTCTTAAAGATCCAGGATTTGTTTTAAAGTTCACACATCAACCAACAGGTAGACATGGAGCTACTCCTTAATTCAAGACTGAGGTAAAATCACCTTTAGAACCTTCACCAGAGCAGGCAGCTCACAGCATCTTTACAAAAAGTCATCCGCCTTTCCTTTCAAAAGGCAGGCAGCACATGGGCCTTCTATGGTATAATTTAACTCTGAATATGATCCTTACGATTGGGATTTAGTCTCCTCTCACCCATATTCAGAGAACAGGTACAGCATCTCTATAAAGTATTTAAACAACACTAATCTTTGAAAATACCAATTCTGGCCCTGACTGGGTAGCTCAGTGGATTGGGTGTTGTCCCACAAACCAAAAGGTAGCCAGTTCAATTCCTGATTGGGGCACATGCCTGGGTTGCAGGTTTGATCCCTGGTTGGGGCACATGAGAGGCAACTGATTGCAGTTTATCTCATACATCCATATTTCCCTCCCTCTCTTTCTCCCTTCCTTCCTCTCTATCTAAAAAATAAATAAATAAAATCTTTAAAGAAAGAAAATACCAACTCTGGCTCTGGCCAGGTAGCTCAGTTGGTTAGAGCATTGTCCCAAAATGCCAAGGTTGCATGTTTAATCCTGGGTCAGGACACATACAAAAATCAACCAGTGAATGCATAAATAAGTGGAACAACAATGTCTCCCCCCATCCCCTCTAAAATCAGTAAAGAAAATACCAGCTCTGGAAAGAGCCAAATATTCTGCTTCGTTTTAATTCCATCTCCTTCTGTTTGCAGCCCTTGTCACAGGGACAAAACCTGATTCCTAGCCCCCACCCCATCTGGGACAAGAATCTTGCTTCTTGTTAGTTCTACCTCAGAGCCCCGATGATAAAATGAGCATGAAAAAAATGCCTCTTCTCCTCGGCTGACTTGTTCTGAGAAGCAAAAAGACAAGTAAGGTCTGTTGGAGCCTTCTGCCCTTGGGTCCCCTTCACAAATAAACACTAGTTTATCTACACTTCCTGAACAAAGGGGACAATTAGAAAAGAGGGGCCCCACAGTGCAGAGGAGTCCATGTGACTGAAGTGGGGCAGCACAGCACAGAACCTAGGCACCTACCAGGTAAACAAGATCCCCATCTGCTGGGTGGGCGGGAAGAACCGGCTCTCAACAAAGCCCAACTGGAGGAAATAACTCATCAGCAGTTTAACACCAGCTTCATCCCTGCTGGGTGTTCGACAAGCCTGAAAGGAAAGGAACCACCAAAGGGGTGAGTTGGTGAGGACAGAGCAGATGCGCTGGGAGGTAGAAGGTGCTTGCCCACACTATTTTTGTGGAGCTGGGGTCCTGCTACTGGCATCATGAGCTCTAGGAGGGGTGTAAAGGGATGGGATGAACACAGGAGTCCCAAATTCAGTCCCAGATGTGCCAAGGGCAGGTCTCTTCCCTTCTGTGGTCTTATGTGACAAGTGGAACAGATGATTCTGACAGCCCCTCCAGATCACCTCCAACCATCTGCAGTTCTCTAAGATTTCAAGTGCAATAGTGAGATATTCTGAAGACTAAAGCCCCAGCTGCCATCCTCCCCTCCCTGCTGCTGGCAGAAACGTACTTGTCTCAGATCCGTAAGATCTGCTATTGCCTCTTCATATAGGTAGCTATCTTCACTGTAATGTTCCAGAATAAAATCCTGTAAGAAAAATGGGATAAGATAAAATTGAATAGAGTATCATGCAATACCAAAAGAGGTAAAAGAGTAATGTCTAATGTGCTCCCTTTAAACATACATGTAGAACGTGCTGTCTTTGAGCCCCCATTGCACCTGCGCATGGCCATGGGGATCAGGTTGCAGGGTCAGAGCATGTGCTGCGCATAACTGGGGCCACCTGGCTGAATGCTTCACAACCTACCCCTTTTAACCCTTAGCGACACGGCAGAGAAACAAAACAAAACAAATCCAAAAAGCAAAATAAAAGCAAAAACAGAAAAAATAAATAAGAAAAATATACATGTAGAATACATAGAAACCTATGGAAGATTCCATACTATGGTGATTTTCTGAGTGGTAGGGTTTATTTTCTTAACTGTGTTTATGTATATTTCACACGAGGATAAGTTTACTGATTTGAGAGTGAAAGGAAGGGAGAGAGACAGAAGTATCCTGTACCTGCCCTGGCCAGGGATCAAACCCACAACCTACATACGTGCCCTGACCAGGAACTGAACTCACAACTTTCTGGTGTACAGAGGACGCTCCAACTAACTGAACCACCCGGCCAGCACTATATGTTTTCAAATTTCTCTTTTGTTGCTTTAGTAAAAAGGGAAGCTGAAGGTTTTTTTTAAAAATGTCTTTACAACAGTTAAGTCATCTATACATTAAACAAGTCTATTCGTAGGTACAAAATAGACAGGGGGTATTAAGAATAATACAGGAAAGGGAGAAGCCAAAGAACTTATATGCACGACCCATGGACATGAACTAAGCGGGGTGGGGGGAATTGCTGGAAGGAGGGAGGCAAAAGGGGAAAAAATTGGGACAACTGTTAATAGCATAATCAATAAAATATACTTTAAAAAATAAAAAGGAGAAAGAAAAGAAAAAAGAAGGGCGAAGAGAGAGGTTGTGCAATTATCTTTCCCAAGTGTCTGTGAGGATTCTCTTTAGGTATATACTTTCTATATTAAAGCTCCTCCTACTTTTTGTCCATTCAATGCATATCTACACACACACCCATATACTACTGAAAGAATATATAGCTTTGCTTTGCTTTTTTTTTTTTTAATTGGCAATGCATCAAACATTTTCATGTAGCATAAAATATGAGTATTCTCTAACATGACCTTTAATGGATATATAATCCTCCAATGTAAAATTAACTTCTTTAACAAGTAAATTGAACACCTACTATAGGCCAGCCAGTATGTACCATGATAATCTTCACTCACTCTTATTAGACCTTAATGTCCGTTGTAAATTTTACAATTAAAGATAACACCGTGACACTCATCCCTGCGCGTACCTCTGATTAGATCCTCAGAATAAATCCCAAGGAGATGTCTTGCTGGGCCCAAGGCTATGCAGAAGCTCCTATTTTTTAATTTGGTCCTTTTACCCAACTTTTATTTTTGCTTTATAATGCTGTCACAGATTTTCCTTACAACTTAAAGTGCTGATGTTTGGAATCAGCTCCTCTACTAATAAACCAATGACTTATAAAATGTTACTACTGACATTAATTACAGTGAGGATGGTCTGAAGAACCAAGTTCACTAAGGTTTATCCAATGACATCCCTGAGAGCAGGGCCAAGGGCCACTACCCAGGTTACACTCTACAAAGCAGGATGTTGTTCTGTCAGCCTCTAGTGGACATTAGCAAAAATTTTCCTAAAAGGAGAGAAATTAGTCTTAACTATGGAGTTAAAAGACATACTTTAGGTTAACCCCATAGAAGTCAAAGATGATCTTGATAAAAATTCTAAATGTATTCCTGACTTTGAAACTTAGTAAACTAGGACAGAGTAAATGTATTCATTAGATAAAAATTACCTAGCTGAAACACTTAACCATCAGGGACAAGACAAGAATTTGTATCATCACTGTTATTACTTAGCATAATTCTGAAAGTTCTCTAGCCAACAAATTAAGAAAAATAAGAGATATAAATATTAGAAAGAAACAAAGTAATTTTTTTGCAAAATAAAAGTATACTAACAAAACTTCAGAGCACCAACTAATAATTCAGTAAACTAGCTAAAAAGTTAACATATAAAAATCAATAGTCTTCCTTTCTTATACAGCCAGTAATCAGTTAGAAAATATAATAGGGAAACAATAAATTCCATCATAACAAATATTTCTAGGAATAAAAATAATGTAATTAAGCCAATAACTATTAAACTTTACTGAAGGACATTCATTAACTCATGCTTTCATTTAATTCATAAAATCATTTTAATAAGACAAATGTGGTTCCTGCCACTATAAATGTGTTATTTGTTGACATCACCAATTAAAAGTATATTCATGAATGAAAATGTGTGATATTGTGAAGGTGAAAGTTTGTCTAAATTAGGCTAAGATTCTAATGAAATGTCAATTAAAATCCAAAAGAACTATTTTTGGAAAACTTCACAAAGTATAAAAGTAAAAACGTGGAAGAAAAGCTAAGAACGTTTTGAAAAGCATAATAATAAAGGAGGCTGGCTCTATTTAGTGCTGAAACACGCAGGGATTAAACAGTGAGAAATGGACAATGAAACCAGATATGGGTCTGAAACAGACTGAAGCAGATTCGAGAATCAGGTATGTAACTAAAGCCAGAACCCATGGAAGTGGGAAAGGCTGAAGCATCCAACGGGTCCAGGCAGGGAAGAAGAGGCACACGCAGACGGTGTGACTGATGCGCGTTTAAGGAAAGGACTACGACATGGTGTGGATGGTGTGGGACCTCCAGAGCTGAGGCGTCAAGGGGCACAAGGAGTTTTGGAAACCTGGAGAGGGGACTACCTGAGGTGGGTACTGAACGGCCACCGTCGCCTTCCTTAGGGGAGTGCAAAAGGAAGCCAGCGGAAGGAGCCAGGAATAAATGCCCAACTTCAGGCTCCTCCTCCTCTCTCTTCTCCAGCTGGTGCCCCTCCCGCTTGACCACACCCATTAGGAAACCACAGAGCAGGAGCCTGCAGCTGCCTCCTAGGCACAGAGCAGGACGGAGAATGATGGGATGGTGGGTGTGGGGGGAGGGGAGGGGAACAGACCACAGATGGATTCTAGATACATGGCTCAGGGGAAACTGGCTGCCCGTTTGGTGAAAATAAAAAGTTAAAGCCTTATGCCTCACATTTTACCCCAAAACAAATTCCAGATAGATTAAAGATTTGGCGTTATAATGTTTTAAACAAAGCACTAGGAGAAACAATAGCAAAATACGATATCTTGGTGTAGAGAATGCTTTTCTGAAGATGTCAGCAAGACAACTGTAAAAGGAAGAACTGGTAAGTTTAACAACACAAAACCTATATGGAGGAAATATTTTTTTTTAAAAAAACTGGTTATTGCTTATACAACAAAAGCTAAAGGAAAGGATGTACTAAGAGAAATATTTGCACTATATATAACCAAGGGTTACTGTCCTTCACATGTTAAAAAAAAAACTTTTAAGTAATAAGAGCAACACTATGGTAAGCAGACAAAGGACAGAAACAGTCATTTAGAAAAGGAGAAATGTAAGGGGCATGTACACATACACACGAATGTATTCAGCTCTATTTCTGATCAAAGAAATGCAAACTATAATAAAGTATCACTTTTGCCTGATTTCACAAAAATCAAAAAGATAGTTCTTTAAAAATGAACATGATGAATGATACTGAGTGTAACCAAAGGTTCAGGACGATAAACAGTCACACACTGGAAGGCAGGACTATTTCTGGTGGAAAGTTAGATAATATAATAAGTATCTTTGGCCTACCAAATTCACATCCAGAAACTTATCCAAAGGGAATATTCAGCAAAGTGTGCAAAAATGCTCAATAGAGAGCTGCTGACAATAGCACGTACTTTTGGAAGCTGCCTGTAGAAGGAAATTAATAGCCACCTTGTTTAAGCACAAAGAGACACACAGTGCGCCCCCCTTGAAGGGTCGAGTCTCACAGGCTTGTGAGGCAGGAGGCCCTGATCAGAAGAAGAGCCTGGGGTCCAGAGGTGAAATGCTGACAAGTAACAGAGCTCAGTGGGAGAGGTGGTAGGTTGTGAGGGATCTACACACATCTTAGTATTTTCTGAGCATTTTGGAATACTGTTTTTGATCAGAAAAATAAATAAAGCTCTATTTAAATTTAAAAAAAAAAAGAACCTGAATTCTCTGGAAAGGGAATTTGGATGATGCTTTTTAATGAGGCCATTTTAAAGCTCATTTATTTAAAATAAAACCAAATCACATTGTGAGGCTTCACTGAATATTAAATGTAACACACACATCAGATTTGAAAGACAATTTGAATTGCCTTAATTAAGCCAGGCAAACTACTTCTGCAGCACCTGTCTGTTCCTCTGAAGCACAAAAGTGGAAGGGAGAAAACAGAATGTCCCCAAATGTTCTCATTTTTGTATGACTGACATTTGTAGAGTCCCTTTTAAGCTAAAATGACATGGTTGGAAGCCTCAGCTGAACAGCAGTTGGTCATGCCCACAACACGTGACTTTTTCCACTGGCTTTAATGCAGAATTCAGTGCATGACACATTTGGAGCATTACAGAGGCCCATAAAATTCCCAGTTTCTCCATGAGTTTCCCTTTAAATGCTTACACTAAAATAAAATAAATTTTAAAAAGGCCTACACTCTTGAAGCTCTGGCACCAAGCAACAAATTAAATCTTAAGGAAACTATTCTATGAAAACAACAAGACATTTCCACAGACAGAATGTCTGAGTCTCACAGACCTACAACAAGTATCACATCTAAAAGTTCAAGTAGCCTGTGAAAAGTTGGCATAAAGGTGTGGTTCCTGGATTGTTTTCTACCCACATAATCCAATCTCTGGTGATTTTTGGTCCTTTAAGACCACCAATGTCCTTCTCAAACTCCAGAATAAACCCCAAACTCACAGGGACTGGCACCAAGATTTAAACAAGGCAGCAGGCAAAAAGGCTCTGGGTGAAAGCACTTAGTCAAGCAATTCAGTCTCCACTTCAAAATGGAAGTCAAATGCAGAAGCTTTCGAAGCATTAACTAATTACCTATTTTTTTTTTTTTTGTAAATCCTACCCTAGGATATGTTTATTGCTTTTAGAGAAAGAGGAGGGTGGGAGAGAGAGAAAAAGAACATCAATTTGTTGCCTCCCATACTCACCCTGACTAGGGAGGGAACCTGCTACTTAGGTATGTGCCCTGACCAGGAACTGAACCTGCCACCTTTTGGTGCACAGGACAACACTCTAACCAACTGAGCCACCAGACCAGGGCTAAAAGATTGCTTTTAAAGGGACAAATTCCATAGTGTCTAAAATGCCATAAGATAGTCTTTTCTTTTCTAAACTAAAAATAGTCCAAAATGAGTGAACTAACAGGATTGCTACAAAAAGAAACATAACTCTTTGAAGCATTTTTCACGATGCTGGACTTAATTCCTATATATCATGCCTATGCTTGAAAGCACAGAGATAGGCACTACCTTCCACCCCATCTCCACTTTCTCCTCCTAAATGCAAGTTTGAAGTGACTCATTAAAACTCAGACTGATGGCTTTCGTGTAGTTCAGTTGGCTGGGCATTGTCCTGTTAAGCAAACAGTCACTGGTTTGATTCCCAGTTAGGGCACATGCCTGGGTTGTGGGTTTGGCCCTTAGCGCTATTACTAGAGGCAACTGAGCGATGTTTCTCTGTTGTATCGATGTTTCTCTTTCCCTCTTTCTCCCTCCCTTGCCCTCTCTAAAAAGAAATAAATAAAGTCTTAAAAATACTTAGGACTGATGGAGCTGCTGAGAGGAGGAACAGGAGGGCTTCCCAGACTTGAGGAGGCCTCTCCTGTCCCCAGCCTGCTGGCAAGGCTTTCCTGCTGCCTCCAAGCAGAGCACCTCTCCCATCTCCCACCTGAACCACAGGTTCCCCAGGCAGGGCCTGTGACATCACCAGCATACAGCTCGGTGACAGGCAGAGGTGGGCCTACAAGTATCAGCTGCTTGCCAGAGACACACACACAGTTAAGGGGAAGCCAGATATCATTCACTCTGAAGAGGTGAGCTGTGTGGTATATAATTTATATCTCAGTAAAGCAATTATTAAAAAAAAAAAAAAGAAAGAAAGAAAGAAGGAAAGACAGGAGAAAGGAAGAAAGGTAGAAAGGGAAGGAGGAAGGGAGAGAGGGGAAGCCAGATCCTCAGGAATTAGGTGGGGGAAAATCAACAACCATAAATTCTAGTTATTCAAGTATTTAAGGATAGTGAACTAGCATCTTTGACTTACTCTGAAATACATCAAAAAATAAGATGGATTGGCCCTGGCCAAGTAGCTTGGTTGGTTAGAGCATCAACTTGATACACCAAGGTTGCAGGCTTGATCCCCCATCTCCAACCCCCGCCACGGTCAAGGCACATATAAAAGACAATCGATGAACACAGAGAAAGTGGAACAACAAATCAATGCTTCTGTTTCACTTTCTCTCCGTCTCCTCTCTCCCTAAAATCAATTTTTCTTAAAAAAGATGGATTAATATACAAACACAGGGATGCAGAGATACTAAATACGTGATAAAGTGACTACAGTAAAATGTTCATGGTAGAATCTAGGTAGTGAATATATAGATGTTTGCTGTAAAATTCATTCAATTTCCTTTTCTGTAAGTTGAAAATTTTCATAAAATGTTTAGGAAAGTAAATTTAGCTATTCTTCCAAAAATACAGCCTACATAAATTTAAAATTTTAAGAAAAAAATATATTAAAATAGGATATAATTTTTAAATTCCAAAGCATGTCCACCACAGCCCCTCTTTGACCTGGCCTCCTGGGGTGGGCTGGTGGGGGCTTCCAACTCCTTCCCCAGGCACACGAGGAGCCTTGCAGTGACCAAAGAACACAAGAGGGGTGCACCAGGCTCTCCATGCGGCCTGCTCAGAGGGCTCAGGGACACCCTGCAGAAATCAGTTGATACTTGGCCCATGAAGCCTAAGGCCATTTGTTAAGAGAGACTATATTTCTACATATTTTCCCTCATATGGTGAGTCCAGCTAGCGCTGCTTTGAATTTACCTTGAGAATGACTGAAAAGTCAACATCCTTGGTTTCCTTGAGGCCAAGAGGAATCAGCGGGATTGTAAATGTCTCCCTACAAGAAACACAGCAAGGTTTATGAACATCCCTATAATGACCACTCTGCACCCACAGTACCCCCGTCCCCCACAGGCACCCCAGCTCACACCGCCACCCCTCCTCACACCATCCCCACAAACCAGTTAGTTTTCCATAAACACAACTGGTCACATCCCTATCTCTGTTCTAAAATTGGTCCTAGTCCAGGCCTAACACACAAACCTACTACCATCTCAATCAGCTTATCCCTCCAATCTCAACCCTTCCTTCAGAGACTGTGTTGAAACCCTACAGTGCACCAGGGCCTGCGCCTGGGTCCCATCCCTCCTGCAGCCCTCCAACCCTGGGCTTTCAGTTGCCTCCTCTCTGGGGCGTATCTCTCTAGGTGTCTCATCACCTGCATGAAGAAGGACTTGAGGGCAGAAGCCCCATCTGACAACTAAGTGCTCCCAGCCCCCAAGCCAGGGTCAGGCCCTGGCCTGCTGCTTCCCTTCCATCCCCTCTCACCCCCCCACCCCCGCCACCCCATGACCACTTGGTTATCCCACAGGTTGCCCTGGGAATGTACCCTGAGCTTAATTCTTAGGGGCAGGGCCAAAAGGAAGTGAACCTCCTCAGGCTGCGTTCTGCAAACAGGGATGTACTCCCTGGCCTGTAACAGGAGACCTCAGCCCAGCCGGGGAGAAGGCCAGGAACGCTGAGCAGGTGAGTGGACAATGCATCTGTAAGCTGAAACTGCCGCCTTGGTGAAGAGAAAACAAGAGGGCTGTGCTCAAAGCAGGATCCCAAAGGGGTGCGTGGCTTCCCCAAAGTCAGCAGGGAAGGCTGGACCCCACTGGAAGAACATGAGGATGGGCCCTGCCCCTCTCCTCTGTCCCCAGTGCCCTCCTATCCTCACCTCACACAGGGCTAGAGGCAAGGTCTGCTCTCCCTGTGACTGTCCAGGAGCAGCCAGTATCCTAATCAAGGCTCCCCGGCCAGGGCACCACAGCCCCACTGTGGGGCTAACCTCCAACCTCCCTGTGCTTCCTCATCTATATATGAGGTCACTTCTTTCTTGCCTACCTCACAAAGTGTTTAAAGATCAACTGTGCTAAGGAAGAAGCAATATGCTTTGTAAACAGGAAGGGGGCAGATTCTAATGCAAGGTGGCATTATGGACATGGGCATCTCCCTCCCCTCTTCCCAATGGCAAGGAGATGGACTGGCCACTTTACAGCCACACTGATCACAATGGGGCCTTAATTGCATGTCTCTGTGGGAGGCCTTTACAATGCATAACCCTGAGCTTCAGTACAGTAAGTGGGAACAGGAAACATCCCCCATTTATCACCGTTTGTCCCTAACTGGCCTCCTCGAGGAACTTGGACCTTTTGGGCAAAACACTGGAATTGAATACCAGAGTGTAGGCTCAGAGAAACCTTTCCCTTGTTCTGATTAGGTGTTCACAGATGTCACAGAAGGCAGAACAGAGGTTGCACAGGTTTCACGTGCTCATGCTTTCCTTCTGGCTCTGAGAAACACATCCCTGCCATCCACAGGATTGGGGACAGTCAGGAAAAGCACACGCCAAAGATGACATCAGGTTCTCAAATGTCACCCTTGCATAAATTCAGGGAACCATTTTCTGACTGAGTTTTCCCTGGGGCTCCCCTAGCTTTTGAGAAGTCACTTCCGCACACAGAAAATTAGGCAAACTCTTCTTTAGAGCTTCTTGAATTTATTTCTCCTTAAAGATGGACATTTCCCACCTTGGGGTGGGAGACTCTCTGGGCTTTTCTGAAGGCCACACCTCAATACTTCGCCTCCCACAAACACTTTCTAAGGGACGCTTCTCAATTAGAACATCCATTCCTTAGGTATTTAGTGGGGTGTATTTCTAAAGTGTCTCAGCTGCAGCTTCTCCTTAGGTAGGGAACTTGCATGAGTCTCCTAATCTCTGATATAAAAAGCAGTTTAGACATTTTTGCATTCCATCAACAAAGTAGTCTAGAATCAGGCTCTGTGCATGGTGGTGAGGCTGAGAGGGAAGAAGGCAGGGCAACTTGGGCCCCACCTGGCAGGTCGGATCCCAGAGCTAAGTACAGAAATGCTCCCAGGGCATCTGTATGGCTGAGCCACCCAGCCCATGAGAAAGATGCCGCCTCCTTGCCCGGAGACAGCCACATGGTTCTCCCATAAAATTATGTTCCTTTTAAGTCCAACTCTCCAGGTGTTCCCAACAAATTCGAGGTTCATCCCTGGCACCTTGCTCAACCCCAAACCTAATCATTTCCTCACTTCCCAAAGTTGGGACCACCACACCTTTGTGGCTACCTGTGCACCATCCCTGGCGTGGCATGTTCTGGGCTCAGACAGTACCTGGAAGAAGTGTTACCCCCACTTACTCTGTGCTCTGATAGACTCCCACTGAGATGTTGAGCCTCTCCAGCTCTTCTCTGTGCAGCTGCAGTCTTGAGTTCAGAAAGCTCAGTTCCAGGCGTACCTGTTCACATACCTTGTGGTTTGTGGCTACTCTGTTAAAAGGGAGGGGAGAGAGAAGCACTCTCAGCCAGATATCCCAGCTGCTTGGTGAGCAGAACCCCCCAACCCTCACAGGGAAGCTGAGGGTCCACCTGCAGATGTGACTGCCAGATGTGATCAGATAAGGTGTTTCAGGGATGCCAGGCACCTGCCCCATTCTGAGCCACCCCTACTAGTAAATGGACCTGGAACGGAGCCAATGACACTAAGCTGGCAAGCATAAATCCTGAGACATCTCTGCAAAGAATGAGCCTTGAGAAGAAACTAGAGAACTGTTCCCAATCACACATAAATGACCATGAATTATCCCCTTAAAAGGAAATGGATGAAAAAACAGAGGAAAAGGTAACAATCTCCAGCTCATTCTATGAGGTTAATACCACCCTGACCCAGAACCAGAGCATTAGTCTTTCACCATGAAGTATGATGCTAGCTGTGTTTTCATAAATGCCCTTTATAAAGTTTTGCAAATTCTCTATTATTCCTAACTTTTTTAAATTTAATTTTTATCATAAATCTGAGTTGGACTTTATCAACCATAGGCATACCTTACTTTATTGCTCTTCACTTTACTGCCTTGAGAAGAGAATACAGAACTATTCCAAGCCATCCATAAAGGACCATAAATTAGCCCCTTTAAAGGAAATGCATGAGGGTGCTGGTTGGAGAGGGGCAAAGGGGAAAATTGGGACAACTGTAATAACATAATCAGTAAAATGTATTTAAATGAAAGGTAAACTTTTAAAAAAAGAAAAGGAAATGGATTAGAAATTAGAGGAGGAAGTAAGACTCTTCAACTCATTCTATGAGGCTAATATTACCCTGACAGACCAAAACCCTTCATAAGTAAATATGCAAAAATCCTCAATAAAATAGTAGCAACTTGAAACTAGCAACATATAAAAATGATTATACACTATGACCAAGAGGGATTTATCCAAGAATGCAAGGTTGGCTAACATCTGTAAATCAATTTATGTAGCATACTAGAGACAAAAAAACACATGGTGACCTTAATAGATGCAAAAAAATGTACAGGCATACCTTGAAGATACTGCTGGTTCAGTTCCAGACCACAACAATAAAGAAAGCATCCCAATAAAGTGAGTTGTGATCTTTTTGCTGGTGGAGGGTCTTGCTTTTAATATAGAAAAATGCAACATCTGTGAAGTGCATAAAGTGAAGACCAATAAAGCAAGGTATACCTGTGGTTGATAAAATCCAACTCAGATTTGTGATAAAAATTTTATTTTTTTAAGTATATTTGATTATGTTATTACAGGAGTCCCAATTTTTTTCCTTTTGCTCCACTCTACCTAGTACCCCCCTTCCCTCCAGCAATTCCCCCGCTTAGTTCATGTCCATGGGTCCTGCGTGTTTTTTGGCTTCTCCATTTCCTACACTATTCTTAATATTCCCCCTGTCTATTTTATACCTAACAATTATGCTTTTTAATCCCTGCACCTTTTCCCCCATTCTTCCCCGTGCCCCTCCCAGATGATAACCCTCCAAATGATCCCCATACCTATGATTCTGTTCTTGTTCTGGTTGTTTGCTTAGTTTATTCACTAATTTTTTATAGATTCAGTTGTTGATAGTAGTGAATTTGTTGTTTTGATATTCTTTTTCTTAAATAAGTCCCATTAACACTTCATGTAATAATGGCTTGGTGATGACGAACTCCTTTAGTTTCACCTTGTCTGGGAAGCACTTCATCTGCCCTTCATTCTAAATGACACCTTTGCTGGATAGAGTAATCTTGATGGTAAGTCCTTCCTTTTCATCACTTTGAATACTTCTTGCCAGGCCCTTCTTGCCTACAAAGTTTCTTTAGAGAAATCAGCTGACAGTCTTATGGGAACTCCTTTGTAGGTAACTCTGCTTTTCTCTTGCTGCTTTTAAGATTTTCTCTTTATCTTTCACCTTTGGCATTTTAATGATGATGTGTCTTGGTGCGGTCCTCTTTGGGTCCAACTTGTTTGGGACTCTCTGTGCTTCCTGGACTTGTATGCCTATTTCCTTCACCAACTTAGGGAATTTCCCTTTCATTATTTTTTCAAATAAATTTTTAATTTCGTGCTCTTCCTCTTCTCCTTCTAGAATCCCTAAGATTCGGATGTTGGTATGTTTAAAGTTGGTACGTTTAAAGTTGTCCCAGAGTCTTCTTATACTATCCTCATTTTTTGAATTCTTATTTCTTCTTTCTGTTCTGGTTGAATGTTTATTTCTTCCTTATGTTCCAAATCATTGATTTGAATCTCAGCTTCCTTCCCTTCACTGTTGGTTCCATATAGATGTTCCTATATTTCACTTAGTGTAAACTTCATTTCTTCCTTTATTTTTTTGCCATACTCAATGAGTTCTTTGAGCATCCTACCACCAATATTTTGAACTCTCTATCTGATTGGTTGGCTATCTCTGTTTTGTTTAATACTTTTTCTGGGGTTTTGTTCTGTTCTTTCTTTTGGTCCACATTTCTTTGACTCCTCAATTTGGAAGCCTCCCTGTGTTTGTTTCTGTGTATTAGGTAGAGCTGCTTTGACTCCCTATAAAACACACCTGTAAATTGTGTGGGGCAGAGCCTCAGGTAGAGCTGCTTTGACTCCCTGTCTTAGTAATGTGGCCTATTGTTGAAAAGCGCACCTGTTTGTTGTGTGGGGAGGAGCCTTACGTAATCACCAGGGTGGGGCAACCTGTGTCACTGCTCTGTGGCTCTGTGTGGGGGAGGGTTCAGAAAGGGAGTAGTGCTGCTGCCTGGCTTCTGGGGATTTGCCCCACAGTCACCCCATTTCCAGTCACTTTACCTACTCCCCATATGCAACTGGCACCCTTCCAGCTGTTGCCCTGGTGTTAAATCCCAGAGTGGGTGGGTTTCCATATGTTTTAAGACCGTGCCAGTCCTTTAAGTGGAGTTTCCTAAAAATCTGACAGTCTCTTCTGCCACCCCAACCCCCACTGCTTTTTACAACCAGAAGTTACAGGTTTTTGTCTTCCCAGTGCTGGAACGCTGGGCTGTGCAGTCTGGCCTGGGGCTGGGATCACTCGCTCCCAAGGTATCCATCCTGATTTTTATCCACCATGTGTGGATGTGGGACCGCCCACGATCATTCTGCCACCACTGCTCCCTCTCCACGCCCCACCGCATCTCCTCGCCTCTCTGCCCCATCTGAATGAATTTATCTTTTTTAAATCCTTGGTTGTCAGACTTCCATACAGTTCGATTTTCTGACAGTTCTGGGTGTTACTTGTTTTTAGATTTAGTTGTAATTCTTTTTGCGGTTGGGTGAAGAAGGGAAGTGTGTCTACCTACACCTCCATCTTGACCAGAAGTCTATGATAAAAATTTTTAATAAACTAGGAATAAAAGAGAATTTACAAAACTTTATGAAGGGCATCTATAAAAACCCACAGTTAGCATCATATTTCATGGTGAAAGACTGATACTTTCTCCCTTATGAATAGGAATGAGGCAAAGATGTAGCCTTTTGCCACTGCTAACGAAAACTGTATTGAAATTCAAGCCAGTGCCAATACGAAAAAAATTAGGTGGGCTCTCCCTCTCAGGAGCATGCTCATGTCTTTCTTCTTTCTTCCCTCTAAGGTATGCATCTCCCTAAACTCTAAGGGTCCTGAGAAGACTTGCAACCAGGGGAACAATGGGCAGTGGCAGCTTGTCCCAGGCTAACCCCCTGAACCTGTCTCCAAGGCCCCCTTTTCTCTGACTTCCCAGTGAGCTAGAGAAGCCTGGCCTAGGCTCTCTCCTGTTGTTTCTTCTATCCTAAGCCCTTCGTTGTTTCACTGTCCCCAGCTTTAATAAACTCACTCTGAAAATAAAAATTAAAAAAGAAAAAAGAAATTAAAGTCACCTGGGTTGAAAAGAGTAAAACTACCTTTATTCACAGATGACATAATCTTGTATGTAGAAAAATCTACAGGCATCCAAGAACTAATAAATTTAGCAAGGTCACAGGACACAATATACAAAAATCATTTTATTTCTATATACTAGCAATGAACAATCTTCAAGTGAAATTAAGAAAACAATTTCATTCACAATAGCATCAAAAAGAATAAAATACTTAGGAATAAATTTAAGAAAAGAAGCACAATACTTACATACTGAAAACTTCAAAACATTGCTGAGACATTAAATGTCATGTTTATAAATTGGAAGACTCACTATTGTCAAGATATCAATTCTCTATTGACATTTTTGTATTGAGATGATAAAATTGCAATCAAAACCCAGTAAACTTTTTGGTAAAAATTGACATGCTGATCCGAAAAATTATATCAAAATGCAGAAGACCTAGAATAATGAAATAATTTTGAAAAACAACAAAGTTGGAAGACTTATGCTATCTGATTTTAAAACTTACTATAAAGCCACAGTAATCAATACAATGTGGTACTGGCATAATGAACTGAATAGAATCCAGAAATCGTCGTCGGCAGCCGTCCGTCTCGAGAGACGATGGTGTAGCTTCTTAAGAGTCTATCTGCACCGCCGAGAATGGCTGTGCAGTCCGACTCGGGAGTGACACGGTATCTGTCTCCTCCCGTGTTGAATCGACATCTTGCGATGACGCTGGAGTGTCCTCTCCAGTGAAGCTGAAGCTACAGAGCCTGGGCAGGGTGATATGGAGGGTCTGCTGTTGCCCATGCAGCAGACCCCCCCTCTCTTCGCAGCTGAAGGGTCCAAGGGAAAGACGGAGTCAATACAGCTTGGCTTCAGGCTCTGACTCCAAAAAACCTCCGCTGCCTTGCGGCATACCTCTTCAGGGGAAAAGGCTAAGGGAGTAAACCCCGACAGAAAATCCGGAGCCGGAGTACCTAAGGCGGTTTGACGTTGTAGTCAACACCGGCAATCCAGAAATAAATCCTTACATTTGTGGTCAATTGATTTTGACAAAGGTGGAAAGACAATTCCAGGAGTAAAAGATAGTCTTTCTGACAAATGGAGCTGAAGCGATTGAACATCCCTGGGTATGTCAATGTCCCTAAGACCAACCCCAGGATCAGTGATGCACCACGAGGACTCAGAACATAGTTGTACTCATGACTCTGATTTATTACAGCAAAAGGACACATAGCAAAATCAGCAGAGGGAAAGCTGTGTGGGGAAGGGTGTGCAGGAAACCAGGCACAAGCGGCTAAAAGACTCCGCTCCCAGGGGAGTCACACAGAATGTCTTAATTCCTCCAGCAGGGAGTTATAACAATACATGTAATATACTACCTACTAGGGAAACTCATTAGAAACCTAGCATCCAGGGTTTTTACTAGGGCCTAGTCAGGTAAGCACCTCTGCTTAGCATGTTCTAAAATTCTAGACTTCCTGAAGGAAAGCAGGTGTTCAGCATAAGTCACATTATTTGTATGAAGAGTTTAAGCACAATGAGCCCCTCTTATCAGTTCTGGGGACAGTGAGAACTCTCCTGAAATCTATGTTTCCTGACACCAACCAAAGGTTAATGTTGCAAGCAGGGCTTTCTAAGAATAGGCATTTCAGGCCTGCTATGATAACTTTTCTCCGTAACAGGCAAAATATATACCTCAATCTAAGTCTCTTATCAGACACCAATATTACGTCAAAAACTTCTAGAAGGAAACAGGAGAAAATCTTCATGACCTTGGGTTGGGCAAAGCACTCTTAACTACACACCAAAAGGACAATCCATAGAAAAGAAATTGATAAGTTGGACTCTGTTGAATTTTAAAACTTCTGTGCATCAGAAGACACCATAAAAAAAGAAAGAAAAGCCACAGACTATGAGAAAATATTTGCAAATTATTTATCTGATAAAGAATTTGTATCCAGAATACATAGAGTTCTGTTCATTAAATAATAAACAACTCAATATTTAATGGGCAAAAGGTATGAATAGACAATTTACTAAAGAAGATATATGAAAGGCTAATAAGCATATGAAATGATGCTTGATACCATTAATCAATGAAATGAAAACTGAAAGCATAATGAGACATAAATACACACCCTCTTGATTGAATATAATAAAAAAGACGAATAGCCCTGGCTGGGTAGCTCAGTGGATTGAGGGCTTGCCTGAGAACTGAAAGATCACCAGTTCAATTTCCAGTCAGGGCACATGTCTGGGTTACAGACCAGATCCCCAGGCAGGGGCGTGCAAGAGGCAACCAATCAATATATCTCTTGTACACTGCCCTTTCTTCCTCCCTTGCCCTCTTTCTAAAAGTAAATGAATTTAAAAAAATAATTTTTAAAAGACAAACAATAACAAGTGTCAGTGAGGATGTAGAGAAACTAGAACCCTCATACACTGATGAATTTAAATGGCACAGCCACTTTGAAAACGGTTGGTTAGTTTCTAAAAATGTTAAACATAAACTTACCATCTAACAGTGATTCTGCTCCTATGATCCATATGAGAGAAATGAAAACATATGTCCAAAGAAAGACATGTATGTCAATGTTTATAGCAGCATTATTCATAATGGCCTCAAGCGGTAACAATTCAGATATCCATTACCTGGCAAATAGAGACACAAAATGTGGTCCACCCATATGGATGTGTGAGAGAAACACTGACCAGCTGCCTCTCGCACGCCCCCAACTGGGGACCTGGCCTGCAACCCAGGCATGTGCCCTGACCCAGAATCAAACTGGCAACCCTTCGGTCCAAGGCCAGTGCTCAATCCACTGAGCCACACCAGCCAGGGTTCCATTATGTATTGATATGTCTTCTCTCCCCCTCCTTTCACCAACCAACCAACAAATGTTGCCTCACCTCCTCAGAAAGAGTCATCTGGCCCTGGCTGGAGATATGATGGCATCTGCCCTCTTATTGCCCCCCAAATTTTTCACACATACATGTATGTCTGGGCAAGCCCCCAGCCCCAGCCAGGCAATGAGATGTTGGAAGTTCAGCTTGGTGACTATCATTGGTCTGGGAATTATTTTGGCCATGATCACCAGTAACAAATACATTTTATATCTCAATACAGTACATGTACACACCCCTAAAACAAAATTCTCACAAAACCATCCTTTGCCATACATGTGATGCATGCCAATACAGCCTATGCTACTCTAATAGCTTGTTTTATTAAACACAATGGTGTTTGAAACTCTCCAATTCTGATTCTCTGACACCAAGTGGGTGCCCAACAATTCAACTCATTTTTGATACCAACTCCTGGAGTTAGCACAAGCCCCACAATTATTGGCGTGGTGCCAAAAGACCACCCCACTTAAGGCACCAGTTCCAAGGGCACCTATACTTCTGACCAGCCAGCTATAAACCAAGGGTTCTTAGAGCCTCCTCCTCAGGTTAGATAATTCATTAGAACAGCTCATAGAATACAGGAACACACTTAAATTAAATTTACTGTGATTTGTTTTAACTATACAACTCAGGAACAGTCAGATGGAAGAGATCTGGAGGCCAAGGAGGAGTATGGAGGTCCCATATCCTCTCTGGGCATACCATCCTCCCAGCACCTCCACATGTTCACTGACCTGGAATTCCCCCAACCCCATTGTTTAGTTTTATGGAGGCTTCGTAGGTGGTTAAATCACTGACCATTGGTGACTGAACTCGATCTCCAGCTCCTCTCCCCCTCCTGTAAGGTCCAGGACTAAAAGTTCCAACCCCCTAATTAGGCCTGGACTTTCTGGCAACCAGTTCCCCCTCCTGAAGGCCCCTCCCATTCGGAGTCATCCCATTGGCATATAGAAGGCACTGAGCAGAATCCAGGGCCTTTAGGAGCTCTGTGCTAGGAACCAGGCACAAAGACTGAATATTCATTTTCTTTTTTACCATGACAGCAACCCATTTAATTAATTTCATTACATATCATGGGTCACAACCTGCCACTTGTAAAGCCTGTACTATAGAGATATTACTGAGAATATGACTGATTCACTGGCTGATAATGTCCAGAAGGATGCTTGGAAGAAAATTTTCCCAGCCCTCAGTACCGGGAATGGCTTCTTCTTAGCAACTGGTTTGCTTTTGGCTAATGGGCATAGAATGTGTTCCAGATCACATGCCCTCCTTCACACTGCTTTCCAGGAAGCTCAGCGACAAACTTCGGGTCACATCTAATAAAGTAAATAGGTTTTTGTAGCATGTACTAGCCTTACTTCTGGCTAAATATCTTCTTTATTCTTCTTCCTCTGCCCCCACATTCTCATTCACTCCTGTTTTAATCTTACATGTACAAGTGCGTTAAGGTGCCTCAAATCCACTTTGGAATGAGGCAAGATAAATAATTATAACTCCTGAATGACAAGACCTCTGCCTTGAATTTCTTTGTATTTCTCCTGGAACCTGGCATAGTTTTTCCCACATGGTAGGGACTCAACAAATTTCAGTTGATGGCAGGATAAAGACCACTCTCTAGAAGCTACAGCGGGGATAGGGGAGGGACGCAATGGGTGAGTCCAACTAAAATATAACGAATTTAGACCCTATGACCCCTGTCAAAATACCTAGAGAGCCTCCAAACTGCCATCAATTTTTCCGCCTCTACATATTTATTAGCCACATCTCCTCCCACTCAACTTGGCAACAATTAAGACTTCTTTGTGTGGGTCACTCCGGAAAGGATTGGTGGCCTGGCAGTATTTGGTTTCCACAATGCTGACCTTTGGGCACACCAGCGATTGTCAACTTTTTTCATCTCATGGCACACATAAACTAGTTACTAAAATTCTCCAGCAACCAAAAAATTAAATTTTTTGCCAATCTGACAAAAAGAGGTATAATCTTAATTTACAAAAATAATAATAGTAGTAGTAATTACTACCCTTTTTGCTCCAAATTGGCTTTTTTAAAAAAGCAGGTGTCTATTCTTGTACATAAGGATTTCAGGTACCAAGAATTGACTAATCAGACACAACCTTATAATGCAACGTGACCAATAAGATACAACTCTATTATATGCCCTATATATTTATGGTTCAAGGCAGGGCATTCAAACCAGACAGCTATTATTCTGTTGGCTGTTGCCATTTTTTATTTGACAATTTAAGGGAAAAGAGGTCAGTGCCCCTGACTAAACAGTCAGGTATTGCATATTTTAAAAATTCTTGCGGCACACTGGTTGACAGTCATTGAGGTACACTGATGACTCAGAAATCAACTATAGAGTTAGAGCTGTTTCTACAATAGGTTATGATTTTTCACTGATTCACTGGTGGAAAGGGGCTTTTCAAATAAGGTACACCAACTCAGTACGTAACAGTGCATGTGCTCAGCTCCCCTGTGCACAGGCTGGGGGAAATAGTTTGGGGCAATAGAAAAGAATAAAATCAGCTCAGGTTAGGAATTAAGCCCAGAGCCTTGGTGTCCTCAATACTGATGCCTGCACCTGAGCTGCCCTTCCAGATAAAAATGAATGGCTTCTGTGGGCCTATTAGAAGAACGGGGCTTTTCTCAGCTTTGCCTTGTGTGTACACATACTCTGAGGCCCTGTGGTCTGGGAACTGATGTTACAACCAAGAGGCCTCGAGGCCGACCAGGATGGGACAGCAGGTGTTTCAGCCCTTTCCTGCCCTTGGTCTCCACAGCCTCTCTAAACAGCCAAGAGAAAGCCTGCTCCCTTGGATTTTTCATAAAGAGCATGAGCATACTGCAGAAGTCCAGAATTAGAAGGCACCCCACTTAACTTTGTTTGCGTGATCAACCCACCAAGTGTGAACAGGGGAAGGAAAGACACATTCAATTGTTTCCTGAGGCTACTGACCACATCTACACACGGTTTCCCTCCATTTGAAGCTTCTGAAGTCTTTTCCACCATAAGACGCCCCTATGTGATGAAGGCTTCTCTGTCCCAAGTCCAGAATTTCTTAAATACTCTCATGTTTTATCTTTAAAAATGCGTGTGAATTTTGCATCCTGACCCATATATCTCTGTTTGTTTCAGTGTTATTTTTTCCCAAGTCTTTTAGTAAAATTGTCCCTCCAAGAATAGGCACCAAAGGCTTGCATCAGCTTCAGAGGCCTTATTGGAGCAGCCTGGCTTTAATCCATCTGCCCCCAAACCCTGCTCTGCCCGGGATTCAGGGAGGCTGGAGCAAGTGCTGCCCAGTGCCTTCCTGTGGGCACCAGGCTAAGGCAGCAGATCAGCCAGGCTGATAGGACATCAGCCCTCAGCTCATCTCTTAGTGGAGGAAGGCGGTTCTCAGAGTTGGAACAGGCCTCAAAGGCCGTGGAGAGACCCCGCACCCCCCTGCACAGACACACACCAGCTCTTCTCAGAAATGTCAGTGTGAGCAGTCATTAACCTCAAGTCACTCTCATTACAGCCAAGAGCCACCCCAGGTTACCCTAGGCCCAGAACCTCACGACCCTTTGGTCTAGAGGTCACAAACCAGAGATTTGTGGGACTTGTTCACTTGGCTCTCACAGTGTTATTCCCCCACCCTCATCTCCTTGCCAATATTTTAAAATTCAACTATTAGAGGATTAAAAACAAAAAAGCTCAGATCTCCAACTTCTAAAAAAAAAAAAAAAAAAAAAAATTTTTTTTGAAGGCCTGGCAACCGTGGCTCTGCCCTCCATATAGGGCAAATTGCAGCTGTCCCCTCCAAAGAGCATATGTCCTGCATTTTGACATAGTCACTACCATTCTCTACTGCATCACAGCACCAGTCCCAGCCCTTCAGTCTTTCCATGCCGACCAGGGCCCTATAGGCCTCTGAGTGGCCCACTTCTGCTCCAGTCCAACAGCTACCAGTATGAGAGGGGACCATGAAGCCCAAAGAGGTTAACGATGTACCCTTGTTCAAAAGAAACAGTTAATTAAAACTGAACTATATGGCAACTTGCTTTAAACTTCATAAAGACCATCTCTGTTTCAAAGAAACATCACCACATTCCTACCTCAGCTTTTCTCAAAGAAGGAAAGGGAGCTGGGAAAAGAGAGAGAACATTGTCTTTGCTTAGCCTGAAAAAGTATATTTAAAACTTCTGATATCTTCCTAATCAATCTCTAGGAAGAGCATGAACCCTTGGCTGATACGAATCAAAGAAGACCTTGAAGGGCACAAAACCTGGCTCCTCACAGTGCCTGCCCAGTCTCAAACCCCCCTTACCAGTGCAGGTAAGGACTGGGACCCTTGCATTTCTGGATTCTAGGGGACATTCTCCCAAATGTCTTCCCCGCAACCATATTCCTACTGCTCTACCTTTATCTGGGGGCTGTGACAGGTCATGTGTGAACCTGAAAACAGACAAAAGGACAGATAAGACAGCAGGGCCCAATGTGTAACTGAAATTACCCCTTCCCAACACGAACAGCCACCTAATCGGCACCTAGTATACTCACAGGGCTAGTGTTGGGCTTGGCTATGCCCTATTTGTTTTTGGGAAACCATTGGTGCTGGTTGAGTCAGATTAATAAATACCTTCCAGGTTTCCTTTGACAACATTCTCCAGAGAGGGGCACTTTGAACCTTTAGGTCACTGTGAGAATCATTAACAACACCCCTCTACCCCCACCCCTGCCAGCCAGCCAACTTGACAATGAGCTTGAGCCAAGGGGCCTCAGAAAGGCTGTTTGCTTGTTACTAACAGAGCAAGACAGACAAAACCGCCCTAGTTCTCACCTTAGAAACACCAAACCCGCTGGTCAGAGAGGGCCTCCCTGCCACCCTCTGTCTCTAAGGCCATTGCCACCCTGTGTCAACCTCTATCACATTTCACTTTCATCAACATCCTAGAAACATCTCCTCCTGACATGACTGGATTTGTTGACTTGGGTCCTACCACAAGAAACCAAGCATCATGAAAGCAATCTCATTTGAATTGCTTATGGACTTATCTGTGCATTTCAAACACTGCTTGCCACTTAGTAGGTGCTCAACAAATCCATCTGAGGGGTGAATGAACAGGCAAATCAACTGTAGCCCCTTCTGGGAAGCTAGCAAGTCAGGACTGCCCACTTGTCCCGTTGGCCACAGAGCTTGCTTGTCAAAGTGTCAACCAAAACCTGCAGCCAGAGCATACCAAGGGACCGTGCCTGTGGCCCCCCCAGCACAGCAAGCCACGCCCATGCAGGCACTCCTGAAAACGAGGGCCTCTCCTGACTTGCACTGGCCGTATGTGGTCCACAGTGCTGTGGACCTGACAGTTCCCAGACTTCTCTGGGGACGGGAACACTGAAAGACATTTTAAAAGGTGAAATGGATATGATTGTGGGAGAGGGGGTGGGTTGGGTGGGGGAGAGAAATTGGGGGAAAAGGGGACAACTGTAATTGAAAAACCAAAATAAAAAAATTAAAAAAAAAAAAAAAAAAAAAGGTGAAATGTTACAATATTTTCCCAGTCTCCTCCAGTAATAATCCCCCCTCCACCCTGTTCCAGAAGAAGCTGGAGAAGAAGCTCCCAGATGCTTGGCCACCCCCGGACTAGTGTCCTCTGCTAGTTCACGAGTAACAAAACCAGCACGGGCACAGCACCGTCGCTCCTGACCCATCAATAGGTGTGGGCATTGCTTGTATTCTTCTTCTGGGCCTCTGCAGTATTCCACAATAAAAATGAGTGAAAGTAATGAATGAAAGAACATTCAAACACTGAAAGGAGCAAAGTGAAAAGGAGTGCCACCTTCACCCCCAACCTTGGTCTTGCTCCCAAGAGCCAGCTCTAGCCAGCTTCTTCTTTTATCCCTTTTGGAAACAGTCTGTGCATAAACAAAAGCATACTTATAGATCCTTTAAAATAAACACAAGGCATGCTGTCCTGCACCTTTTGTTTCCCCGTTTAATATCTCAGAGGTCTTTCCTAAGGAGCAAATATAAAATGATTTGGAAATGAGTTTAGCCCATGTTCCTGGTCAGAAACCCCCCTTCTATTTATTGAGTGCTCAGCTGAGTGGCCCCTTTGTGGAGGAGTTGATCCTGCCAATCACATGTATCTGTGACTACCAGAGTATTGCGGTTCCTTTATGAACACCCGGTTTGGTGTATTGCTTTTCCCAACAACCTCTGAGCCATCTGGGTTCCCCAAGGCTGAAGCACTGGGAAGACCCATAGCCGTATCCTGCCAGGTTTCTGGGTTCCAGGTTCCTGCAAGCACTTGACATCTCTTTCCGAGGCTCCTGGAGGCGTCTGTCTCACTTCCCTGGGCAGCAGGCACAGGGCCTGCCTCAACTACCCGGTACAGGAGGCAACATGGGGCTTACAAGAGTTGCCCTAGAGCTCTGAAGGAAGTTCAGAAGAGGAAGCTGGCACATGGTCTTGCATTGCACTGAAGGGTGTGGAAAGGGCTTATAGCTGCCTGTACACAGGTAAGGCTTCACTGAGTTCTATGCTTGATAAGTAACTATTTTACCACCAGAGCATAAAAATGAGTGCTCCGGGAGTGTGGGATTGTATTGGGCCCCTCTCATTAGAGAGATGGACACTGGCAATAGCAATGTCCCCATTCCCTCCTTTCTGACTTCCCTTCCTTTACACATTCAACACACATTTACCACAAGCAGGGATTCCAGACCAGGCACAGTGCTATGCAGTAGAGAAAGTAAGTGAGTCCCACAGAAAGCAGGAAAAAGAAACATGAATACAATAACTGAACATCTCCCAGTGTCCCGTATCCCCAAACACATGGACAGAATAGGTGAAATAGTTGTCTCTAACGTAACCAAGTTCTAGGCAAGAAAGGGCCTGCTCCAGGAGCCAGAAATGAGAAGGAAACCCAAAGCTAAAACTGCGAGTTAGAGGGAAACCTGGGCAGGCCTAGGACTCCTGGAAACTGATGGCAGGCCTCAGGGACAGCTGGGCTCCCAGCTGAGGCCGTGGAGCCAGCAGACACCTACTTCAGAAGGTTTTCTGCTCCAGTTCTCATCCGCACGGTTTTCAGGATCTGCTGGTTCAAGGCAGCCCTCTGATTCTGTAGTTTGCTCCGACCAGTTTGTGCAAGGGGATTGCAACCCTAAGGGACAAGGAGAGATGCCCCATCAGAGGTCAGCCACTCTAAAATTGATGACAATGTTTACTATAACAGAAAATGACTTTAAAACTATATTTTTCTAAAAATAAAAGTAACAACATGGAAAATATGTGAAGTATTGGAAAGTATTTTTTTAAGCCACTTAAAACACAAGTTCAGAACAGCCACTGCAAATTGGTTTCCTTCCTCCCCATGTATTTTATATACACGTTATTTTTCCACATCAGTGGCTGTGTCAGGAGTCCCCAAGGTGAGCTGTAGGTTTAGAGATTCACTAGGACTGACAGGACTCAGCATGTAGTTGCACTCATGCCTAAGATTTGCAACAGGGCCTTAGTAAGGATGCATAGATGGATCACAGAGAAAGAGACAGAGGTGGAGTCTGGAGGAATCACTGTACAGGCTTCCTTGTGCTCTCTCTTTCCCATGAGTGTTCACACAGCACACACTCTTCTCCCAGCAACAGGTATGCAATGTCTCTGCCCAGGTTGGCCCATTTGAGAATCAAAGCCCAGGGGTTTTATTGGGGGCTGATCACAAAGGTACCCGCCTGCCTTGCATGTACCAAAACTCCAAAATTCTAGGTTCCCAAAAGGAAAGCAGGTGTTCATCATAAACCATGTGGTTTTTACCATCAGTCTAGGCACAGTTAGGGGATGGCGGCAACACTGCAAGAGCCATGTTCCCAGCCTGAGGGGTTGGCGGGGGTTTTGGGGCTGCAAGCAGGCCTTCCTAAGGTTAGCAGCCTCAGGCCTGCTATGTTAACCCTTTCCTCCCAGGGCACATAAAAGTTATCATGTTTTTTCACTTCATATTCTATCACAAAAATTTCCTTTATTATGCAATGTTCCTCAAAACAATTTCAATGACTATATAATATTGCCCTGCCTCTTTTATTTGTTTATTTTAGAGAGGGAGAAGGGGGAAATGAATATCATCGATTAGTTGTTCCACTTGTTTATGGATTCACTGGTTGATTCTTGTATCTGCCCTGACAGGGGATCAAACCCGTAACCTTGGTGTATTGGGATGACGCTCTAACCAACTGAATTACCTGCCCAGGGCTGCTCCTTTTTTAGGATTTACTATTTCCTTAGGGTTGGACAGTTAAGATAGTTTCCAAGCATCTGCTATTATATTAAATATTTGATGCATAATTGTAAACATGAAGTTTTATAAACCTCGAGTTTTTTCTCTAAGTTTATTTCTAGGGCAGTGTGATGGGATCTAACATTTTTAAGGGCCCCATGCACCAGAACCCAATTATCCTCCAGGAAAGAAAAGCATTCTCTAGTTCCTGTCCCCTCTACCCCAGCTGTAGGCTACCACTAATCTACTTTGTGTCTGCACATGAGAGGTTGGTCCGGAAAAGTCCAGCCACTGTTAATATAACAAAAACGGTGACTCAGCCCTGCTACAGCCCAGTTTTGGCACCCTGCAACTTCTGGCTTTTCCCAAAACTAAAATCTCGTTTGAAAGGGAAGAGATTTCAGACCGTCGTTGATCAGATTCAAGAAAATATGACAGGGCAGCTGATGGCGATTGGGAGAACTCTGTGAGGTCCCAAGCTGCCTACATTGAAAGGAACTGAGGCGTCATTGTCCTATGTACAATGATTCTTGTATCTTGTATCTTCTTCAATAAATGTTTGTATTTTTTGTTTGTTTGCTTGTTTTTTAAAGGAGCGAGAGCGAGAGGGGTAGTCATTGGAGTAGGGGCTCTCTATTTTTTTTATATTTTATTTATTCATTTTTAGAGAGGGGGGAAGGGAGAGAGGATGAGAGGGAGAGAAACACCAATGTGAGAGAGAAACATCCATTGGTTGCCTCTCGTATGAGCCCTGACCAGGGACCGAACCCGCAATGCAGGTACGTGCCCTGACTGGGGATGAAACCTTTCTACTTAAGGGACGATGCCCAACCAGCTGAGTCACACTGGTCAGGGCAATGTCTGTATTTTTAATATTACGTGGCTGGATACCTTCTGGACAGACCTTGTATTTGCTTATTCTGGACATTTCATATAAATGCAGCCATAAAAAATGCAGTCTTTGTAATGGTCTTCTGTCACTTAGCATACTGCTTTCTAGGTTCATCCATGTAGCTAGTATGTCAATCCTTCATTCCATTTTGTGCCCTAATAGTCCACTGTATGGATACACCACATTTATTTACCCATTCATCAGTCAATGGACATTTGGGAGTGCTTTTACTTTTTGGCTATTGTGAATAGGGTTGCTTATTTGTGTGTAACTTTTCATGTGGATGTATGCTTTCTTTTCTCTTGGCTGTATATCTAGAAGTGGAACTGCTGTGTCATATGGTTAATTCTTTGTTCAACCATTTCAGGAACAGTCACACTATTCTCCAAAGTGGCTGTACTATTTTACATTCCCACCAACAGTACATAAGGGTTATAATTTTTCCATATCCTCACCAATACTTGTTATTGTCCGTCATTTTTATTATAGCCAACATATGGTGTATGGTTATCTCACTGTGGCTTTTATTTGCATTTCCTTGAGAGTTAATGATGTTGAACATCTTTTTGTGTGCTTATTGGCCATTTGTATATATTCTTTGGAGAAATATCAATTCAGATTTTTTGCTCATTTTTAAATTGGATTATCTGTCTCAACTTATTTGTAGAGTTGAGAAGTATTATTTTAAATCTGTGCCAAGTTTTTGTTTTTGTTTTTAAAGATTTTACTTATTTTTAGAGAGAGGAGAAGGGAAGGATAGAGGGAGAGAAACATCGATTCAAGAGAGAAACACTGATGGGTTGCCTCTTGTACATGCCCCAACCAGGGACCAAATCCACAACCCAGGCATGTGCCCTGACTAGGAATCGAACTGGTGACCTTTCAATTTACGAGATGACCAACTGAGCCACACCAGTCAGGGCGTGTGCCACGTTGATATGCTCAAAGAGGTATCCTAGTCTTCCAATCTGCATTTATTATTAGTGAAGGTAAACATTTTTTTCATGTATTATTGATCACTTGAATTTCTTAAAAAATTATCTGTGTTCTTTGTCCATTATTTTCTGGGATATTTGGATTACAGTGTTTTATTCTGAAAAGTTTAAGATCCAAATAAAAGTTTGACTTTAACCTAATGGTATTCTTCCCACCCAGCAGGTGGAACCCCTGTGATCTGAGTGAAGGCTCCATTCCTTTTTGAAGCTTATCTTGAGGTTCTGCCCACTGGCGGGACTGTGGTGACGCACTGGGAGTGGCTGCTGGGCAGTATTAATGAGAAGACTGCCCTCTCTCTCCAGCTGCGTCATTGCCATGGCAGCTCTTCACACACCTAGCCTCCCCCACCTCTGCCCACACCACACCCACAGCCTCCATCTGAAGTGGGGAGAAGTGATTTATCTACAGTCCCAACCTTCTTAGGGATCCCCATAGCAGTAAGTCAGCAATTAATTATGCTTCTCCTTCCACAAAGATTTCTCATTCTCACTTCCCAGCAGGTAGCCACCAACCTGTCCCTTACACAGTCCTCCAATTTCAAAGTACACAGAGATTCAGAATCTGAGTTGGAATGATCTTAAAGTTAACATCTTTCAAATTATTAAAGACCCCTGATTTAAAACTCAGAAAATTGTCTTTTTTCAGATATGATTAAAATATCCTTAATATTAAGCTAATTTAATATTAAAGGGTGAAAATAATTGCCATCCTCTTTCCTTCTCTACTTCCTAAAATTACCGTGAAGGGGTACTGCAACGTGACTCAAAATTACCTGGTTCATTCAAGTAGTGTTCCATGTGACAGAGAAGCTTTAATAACTAATTCCTTTATGTACATTCCCAGAGCTAAGATAAGCAGCCATTCCAGTTCATGGATAAGAACTTTTCTTGCTCCTATACTTTACCCAGCTTCTGGCTGGCCTGGAATTGCTACACCATAACCAGCCCACAGATGTGGGGTCAAGTTTCTAGATGAGACATAGGAATGTTTAGGATTAGATTTGACTGAGTAATTGGACTCAAATGAAATTACTTCTTACTGACAAGTAGGAATGCTGGGCCTGCTGGAGACACCAGAAACGCCCATGGGGTTATTGGGAAACTTCGTGGAGCCCTGAGAAGTGAATCTGAGCAAGACAGTGAGACAGACCCCCCTACCCCCGCTGACATCACCAGAGGCTGGTAGCCATCCACGTCCACTGGCCCCTTCCAGAGGTTCTCTGCTGGTGGGAACCCACAGTCCTTGCCCACTTCTTAGTTCTTAATTGGTTCACAACAGGATGAAGAGCTGCTCCCAAACTGGAGTATGTGCCAGGAACTAGAGCAGCACCTGCTTGGCCTGGGAACCTGGAGTGAGGAGGTGGCAACTGAATTGTCCTGGCCTGCCTCCAGGATCACTGTCTGCAAGCCTTACAGTGAAGTGAGCCTTTCCCTATATGGGGTCTGTTGATTCCCTTAACAGACTAAAGTTTGGGTATTTGCATCAGTTTCAGAACATGGAAGGATGGTCCAACAGCCAACACTCAAGGGCAAGTGAAACTTCAGCTCCATCACTATCTCTGTGGGCATTTCCTATGTGTCAGGCAGCCGACATGGACCGCACATCTTGGATCCCACATTCTGAGGCTTAGGGGTTAAGTGAGCTACTGAGAGGTTAAGTAGAGGCAGTAAGGGTGGGCATGGGACTTTGCCAGGGTCCTTCCTGGCACTCTAAGATGGGCTGGTAGGCAGTATGAGCAGTGGGAATGTGTGGTAATGCTGGGGCAGCTTGCCTGCCGATACCCAGATACCCATCACATGCTCCCTGGCTGAGGGCTGACCAGCACCATTGTACATCCTTTGGGCACAGTGACATGTGTCCTACTCTCCCTCCTCACAGCCCAGAATGGTCAGACATGTAAGTCCATACTCCCACACCTCCTTCCCAAGGGGAAGAATATCTGACTCATGCCGGGCCATTTAGAAGATCAAAGGCCCCTGGCCCTGAGATTGGTTCAGGGTGAGCATCTGACATAGGACAATCAGAACCCTTCAGGCTTCATTTTCCCTTCAGCTGTGAACCCAGCAGGGGGTGAGACTGGGCAGAGGTAGCCACCCTACCATAGCAGGAGAATGTCTCCCCAGAAGTGAAGTCAACCCGGGGGAACAGAGCTAAGAAACTAAATCTTGATGGCAACATTTGAGCTCTAGATCAAGCTAGGGCTGAAGCCATTCCTCTGGACTTCTGAGTTACAGGAGCCAATCCATTCACTTTTTAAATTGAGGTATAATTTACATGTAATAAAGTACATAGATTTTAAGTACATAGTTCATTGAGTTTGGACAAATGTATAAACCTGTGCAACCACTACCCCAATTTAAAAAAAAAGACCATTTCCATCACTGCCAAGTAACCAATAACTCTGGTTTCTATCACCATAAACTTTTGCCTGTTCTAGAACTTCATATAAATGGAATCATACACTATGTATTTTTTTCGCGTCTGGCTTATGTTGCCCAATATTTGAGATTCATCAACATTGTTGCACTTTATCAGTGGTTTGTTCCTTTTTAGTGTGACTAGAATTCTATTCTAGGGATGCTTCACAGTTGTTTATCTGCCTAAGCCATTTTGGATTAGATTTCTCTGACACCTGCAACTTAAAAAGTCCTAACTTAGAATAAGCTCACCTAGAGTGAAAACTCTGTATTTGTCAATATACACCTGCATGCCCTTAGTGTACAGTCAGATTGTTCAGCTGGGAAACAAGTACCGAAGAACAGCACCTAGGAAAAACTGGAGGCACTTGATTTGAAAGAAAGAGGATACTTAACTTACACCTGCAGATTGGCACTGAAAAGGTAAATAGGCCAGGCCACCAGGAAGGCAGACACAGAAGGAATGGATCAGTCTTTCCTTCCAGACTGGGGGGCCTGCTCTGGGCAGTACTTGGCACCTGGGACCCCCACCTCCCATCTGGAAAACCAGTGGGACCCTTCTTACACACAGCCACAGATAAAGCCCATACATGTAGATGTGTTTCCAGCAAATTGAGGACACAGTGTGAACTTGGGTTCTGCAGGTCAGAAGTAAGACTGAGTGAGGGATGGCAGTGCAGGGTCTCCTGGCTAGAGACCCTCACATAGGGCATAGGAGAACAGGTGCTTTTTGCTGATTCTCTAGCGCAGATATTCTGTCTACTTTTCTCACTCCTTCCTTGTTACATAATTCCTCACTCAAACACCAGACTGATAAACAGAACTGTTTGTTTATGAGTTAGCCAGAAGCTGTCAACTAGAAAACACAGAGAGAGTATGCAATACCTTGGAATACACACATGCATCTCATTTAACTCGTCTCTTCACACTAGAGATTCAGGGCAGGTTAGGTAAACAGAACCCAGCTTTTGCACATCCATAAAAACTAAAACATGAATCTGGCACTTGTAAAGAGCCCTCCTGCCCTTCCCAGATCTCCATGAGGGCTGCAAGCTGAGGTTCAGCTGCCTGCTTCCAGCATCTCAACCTATTCACCCACAATATGAATCAACTCTCAGCCATAAACTTTGACTAGAGGCTCCCTTCATTCAGTTCTACAATCTTTATAAACACCTACTATGTGTTGCTCAGTTATTTTTCAACATGCTGAATGAATAACAAAGATTTACAATCACCAACATTTCCATGAATCAAATGTGACCTGCATACTTCATCCAGTAGTCACCAATGGTTAACAGTCCTTATCTAGAAGGTGACTGTGGGGTGGGGTGGGGTGGGGTAGAGGCTGGTATGTGTGTTTCTGTACACTTCTGTAATTATCTTTTGTCCAACAATTCATGTTACTTTTATAATACAAATAATATTGAAGAAAAAGAAACCACTGCTTAAGTGGCTTTCGATCACCTGCCTTTTCTTACAATCCAGTTTGAACCCTGGGACTTTCTGAGGGCACAGTGAGCTCCATGGGTCTGACCAGAAAGGCCAGAAGGACTTCCATCTCTCCCTGTCTCTGGGGCTATGAGCTGGAGACCTCGCTCCCGCTGGCGCTCCTTGCTGCCTGCTGTGGCAGACACTCAGTCCTCTGGCTACACTACACCTGCAGTTTCCCTGCCCTCTGTGACCACCTCCAATGTAGCTTTTGGGTCACGAGACTCTGGTACCTGAGCCAAACGAGGAAGTGGTGATCAGCCTAAAACCAGTGCTTGGTCTCATCAGGTGGTGTCTTGGAATCCATCCAAAGGGCCCCAGGAAGCAAGGAACATTTACAGTGTTACAGCTCATCAGGTTGACTCTCCTCTGAGTCACCATGAACATTCTGTTTCGGACAGGGAACCCCTCCTGGCCAGGATCCCAGGACTTGAGCGGATATTTGTGACACACACCTCCGGGCTGCTGGTGTGCACCAGTGCAGCTAGGCAGACCCTCACCAAGGCCATGGTCAGACTGGGTACCTGCAGTCTGAGCTTTAGGACTTGTCTCTGACCATGGTGGGGTCTGGAGTAGGGAGGAGGGAGCATCACAAACCTTCACATTCCTCTTTCTCCCTCCCCTCTCTACCTGGGAAAGGATTCAAGGCTCTACGGGGATGAGTCCAAATATCTGGAGGGACATCATCACTACCCAGTAAAGCTGGAGCCGATGGGCCCCCATGATCACCCCAGAAGAAGGCTTCCCCACACAAGCGTATAACATGAAATTACACCGCACTAATATGAATGGTGCAGGGAAAGAACTAGGAGAAGCTTCTGAGTTTGAAAAAAAAAAAAAAAAAATCTCCTGCCTTCTGTGCTGGAACCTCCAGGAGGCCCTGAGTAAACAGCGACCATAAACCAGGACACCGTGAACCTTGGGGCCCTGTCCAGCCTGGAGGTTCTGTGAACAAGAAGCAACTTCTCCAGCTCTCGAGTAAAAACAATGGAGCTAAATTCATTTCGGGTCATTAGCGTTCCCAGAGGACACAGAGGCAGAGATAAGGACTGACAATGCTGCACTTTGTGCTGATTCTTTTCTTCCACACAGTGCTAAACCCTTTCATTCAGGCCCTTTCAACAGGCCTGGGGAATGGCTTTCTCCAGTTTTTCTTGGCCAAGAACAGGTTTTCCTTTGGGTTTTGGGACTACAACACCCGGAGAGTCCTGGCAATGGGCCCAGCTCTCAGGATGTAATGTGTTAGAAACTTGCATTACTCTGCATTAACTATAGGCCAGAACACACATTCTTCCAAGACTTTCATTCGGATGAGCATAAACATCTGTTCTGGGAAAAAGAAGCTCCATTCCCACTGATCATTCTTATAAGAAAGTAATTTGTAGTACTAATCTTACCGAGCTGTACATTTATGTAAACATATTAATGTAGAAAAAGAGAAAAAAACAGTGAGAAGCCAGAGAAAAGAGAAACATGGTGATAGACCAAAAAGTGTTCTGTTTTTTGTTTTTAATCCAGAGACCCCCATGCTGTCAGCCCAGGACACCAGGGTGTGTACTAGGGGTTGCCCATGCCACAACTGGGGCCAAGTTGTGTTCGTGTCCTTGGTTTCTGTACAGCCAAGTCATGCACAACCCTACCTGCACAATCCAAGAAGACCCTGATTTATAAGTGGGTCTCCCTCTGCCAACGATTGTCTAATGTATTCAGGGACAGGGCCCAGCCAGCACAGTGGACTTTTATACAATTAGTTTTCATTATATGTACAAGTCACATGAAACAGACCTGAAGCTGTGGGTATGGACTGTGGGCATTCCCCCGCCCCCATTTTTTGCTTTCTGGATTAAAGCAAATAAGCAGATTCTTGTCCAAGCATGGACCCAGCTATTGAACAGAGTACGAAATCCCATGACTGCTTGGCACCCCAGGAAATGAGGCCCACTGGGAACGGGAGCCATACTGAATCAGACTTGAGTATGTCCCAGAACCTATCAACGATCGGGCTAAGAGCTATCCCTCAATAAATGCTTTTGGAATGAATGGAGCAGAAAAGGGAGGGAAGACAGGATAAAGAGTACAGGATGAAAGAGAAGCTTGACTTTAGTAGAAACTAATTTGGTCCTGTAAAGATGTGCAAAATCCCAAAAGTCCAAAGACAGATGGGGGGAGCCTGCTCGGGGGCCAGCTGTATGGTGCTCTGACTGTATCTTCAGCCTGGAGGGTCCTCACTACTCCTGGATGGCTCACCCACCCAACAGTTCAGCAGCTATTTCCAATCCTCGCCTCCACACTCACCTCCTGGGACCCCTCCACAGCTTCTCTTCTACACCTTGATCTTCAACAAACCTACCTCACCCAACTTCATCTGTGGCTTTAAAAAGGCTCTAGATTTCCTCATTCTAAAACAGACCTGACTTTTTCTCTCTTCTCTAACCCCATTGCCCTCCAACAGCTATCATCTCTGCCCTTTTCCGCTTGCAACTGCTGCACAAACTTTTGGCCCCAACTCTCCACTCATTCATTTACTAACAACCCCCAAAGGACTAAACCCTAAATCCTAAAAGACTGTCTTCTGACTTGTCAGCCTCACCTCTCCACTAAAAACTCTCTTCTGCCCTGACCAACGTGGCTCAGTTGGTTGGAGCATTGTCCCATAAACCAAAAGGTTGTTGTTCAATCCCTGGTCAGGGCCCATACCTAGGTTGTGGGTTTGATCACTGGTCAGGACGCATACTGGATTTTTCTTTCTCTTTCTCTCCCCCACCCCACTTCCTCTCTCTCTAAAAGCAATAAATAAAATAAAATAAAATAAAATAAAATAAAATAAAAAGTCCTTGGAAGAGAATAAAATAAATAAATAAAAATAAAAAGAGTCTCTTCTTTCAGCTTCCTTGACACTGCTACCACCCTCCTAGCTTGCCTCCCATCTCTCTGACTGTCCCTTAATTGGAGGTACTATTCCCTCTCTCAGGCCCTTTTTCACAATATTCCACACTGGTGACCCCCCCAAAGCCACATCTCCAACCAGGATGCTCTAGGGCTACCATGTTCCTGGAATGAACTCCCCACTGGGACCACATGGGGGCCTCCATTCCACCTGCCCCCACACCCTCCTCCTGGGTCCTCCACGTCAGTGAGGCACATGACCATCCACTCAGATATCGAAGGAGACATTCTCAATTCCTCTCAGCAGCACCTTGAGACCATATCCTGTCCATTAGTTCTTCCCTTCCTTGCTGGCATTGCTGTTGCTCAGGCCCTCATTTCAACCTCTTCACTGGGATCACTGCCTCCCATCTGAGCTAAGGGTGAAAGCTGGTAGGAAGGATGGTGGTGAGTCTGTGTTTACACAGCACTTTATATAACTGACTAAAAAGTCATCAATAGTCTGTGTATCAGAAGGAAGGGTAGAGACAATGGGGATCACAGGGGACTAAGCCCTATGTTCCTGACTAACTCCTCCCTGTCTGGCTCCACCATTGCCTCTCCCCAAACCCCAACCAATCAACAACTCGGCTGTCAAAGAGATCGTCTGTGACATGAATGTCACATGTCTGGTCCTGCATTAAACACTTTGATGGGTCCCCGGCTCTCTTCCCGTGCATCCAGGAAGCACTTACACCTCCACTCCCCAGAGGAAGCTTCCCTCACAAGCCTTCAGAATTCCACGCCTTTACCCATGCTGTTCCCTCTTCCTGAGGTGCTCTCCCTCCCCTTCTTCACCCTTTTCTACCTTTTGTTCAAAGAACATTTGTTTTAGGTCAAACTAGCTTCTACCACAGCTCAGTAAGGATTCAGCGCCAGCAGCTCTTACTATCCTCATACAAAGAACATTCTTTGGACTGGTATGATGTAGCACAATGGTCGTTACAAGGTCTCTTTTTCAAGAGATGTTTCTCTTTGTAAACCAGTGATTCATCTTATTTTGCACCCATTATTCTCTTATCCACCACCATAGAAACTGCATCTAAAAACATCCAGCTCTTCATCCGTTCATGGCTCCCGTGTACATTTCCCCCTGGAAAACCTATTCTGGAAGGCTTGGGACCATAACCCTCACAGGCATTCTCCATCTCTTCTGCCCTTCCCTGGGTCATTTCCCCCAGATGGTGCCGTAGGTCCAGATCTCCACCTGTTCAGAGAAACAATTCGGGGAGGATTTGGAGTCCCAGAAAGAGGAAGCAACTTGCTGAAGGCGACAGAGCAATTTTGTGGGGGTGGCAGTCAGGCTCTGAGGCCCTAGGACCAAGATCTAGTGATTCCCAGGCCCTGCCTCCTTCTGCAATTCCATGGCCTGTGATCCTCTGTCCCAAATGCCACACATAATTAGAAGTTATAATCCTATAATTCCATAATGACATCTTTGAACTTAAATATACCTTAAAACTACTCTCTTTTTTTAATGCTAAAAGCAATTCACTTAAAAAAAATGTTTTCCACTCTGTCCTCACCTGTTTCCAGATTCCCCTCCAGTTCTGACCACCCTCTGGGGCCACTGCTCCCTCAGGAGAGAGCAAAAGCCTCAGGAGGAAAAAGAAGGAAGATGCCAAGTCCATTTATCACTGGTTCATTAGGCTTTTAACAATTAAGAATTGATTGTTCTGTGGAAACAGTTTCACTTCCCTATTTATAATTACAAACTCTACCTTCGGTCATATATCTTATTTAAAAACAAAAAACAATTACAATCTCTCAACCCACTCAGTCAAACCTGGCCAAGCCACAAAGGCTATTTTTAGATTGGCGGGGACCCGCAGGGAGGAAGGGTGGAAGGTGTCACTGCGATTCCAGGCTCAAAAAGCATCTTTGTAGCCCAGGCCTGGCCACCTGTGGGCCTCCGAGTGGCCCCCCCGCCCCAGCTTCCCGCCCGCTCCGCGGGCTGGGGTTGTTTCTTGAGGGATTGGGCTGCAGACTGTTATCTCCAAGGGCGGGAGGCCAGTGTGAGTACCGAGGGCCCCCTGGACATGCCAAGTTCCCGCGAAGCCCGCACTCGCCCCGGGTTTTTCCACCAATCAAAAAAAAAAAAATCATACGTTTGCCGCGCTCACGCCTTCTGGGGCGACTTGGGGTAGAGGAGGGGGCGACGCTCGAGGTCACCGCCCACCAGCAGCTCTCTCCTGCCCTCTACAAAAATCAAAGAAACGGATACTGGAAGCATTCGAGAGGCAAAAGAAGACCGACAACCCGCCTGGGGTGGTCCTTCTAGCTCCAGCCGTGGCCCCGCCAAACGCTCGGATCCAAATGCGCCTCGAAGACTAGGAACGAGTCACTTCCCCAGGTGCACTTTCCGGGCCCCCTCCTCCGCCCGCACCTGCGTGGGGCCGCCCCAAGCGACCCTCCCTCCCCGCTCTTCCCAGCCCCGGAAGCCACCTGCTCTCCGAAGCGAGGTATGCGGCCGCCCACCCCACGCCCCGTCCCGCTCCGGCCTGGTCGACCCTGGCCGCATGCCCCCGCAACCCCCCCCCCCAACAGCCGCGGGGAAAAGGTCTGCAGCCTGAAGTTTGCAGCCAGCAGCTCGCCGCCTGTCCGAAACCACCAACCTTTCTAAAGTAGTCGTCGTTCTTCTCCTCCAGCGGCTGGGGGGCCGCGGGCAGCAGAGCGTCAGTCATGCTGGCGGTTCGGACACTGAGAGCCAAGTGAGGTTCGGCAGCAGTTGCGGCCGCAGAGGGCGCCGCGCCGCCGCTCCTCCAGCCCCGCCCCGACTCAGGCCACTAGCCCTGGAGACCCGCCCGGCCCGCTGAGACCACGCCCCCTATTCCGCCCCGGCTCCTGATTGGCAGGACGGAACCACCTCCTCAGGCCCGCGGCTGGCAGCGCTGAGAGCTGGGACTCTTAGGCACGTCGCTCTGTCTCTCCAAGCTTAGGAGACCTAACCTGGGCATCGCGGCTCTCTCAGCCTTGTGGTTCAGGGGCGGGTCAGGGTGTCTGCGGCTGCGGCTAGGCCCAGGCTGGGAACCGGCCCCTAATCTGGAGATCTGGGCACAAATGCAGGGAGTACGGTAAAGTGGCGTCTCCTCCCCGGAGGAGCGCAGGCTCCAAAGGACAGTGGTCAGACCCAACGCCACGTCGAGGGTACAGCTGGAGTGCTGGGCACTGGCATGAGCGGTCTGGAGCAGCTTGCAGACGGAAGAGACCCCAGGGCCCAGTCCGGGACGTTGACGGAGAGTTGGCTGCACCACCGAGGGTCTTGGCCGGGTGACTCAGACCGGTTGGCGCAGCGGTCAACTCCCTTGCCCCCCATCCTCGTTGCAGAGACTGGCAGATCCGCCAGGAGATGCAGCCGGCTCTGGGAGACGGGGTCTGCCCACGAAGGGGTCCCCAGAAAGGGTTTTGTGCTCGAGAGACTTGGCAGATGTCCTTGAGTACATTTCTTAACCATCACTTCAAACCTCAGTTTTCTCAACTACAAAATAGGGCCGGGGTCGCCCTCTCTGGCTGATCGCAAGTGTGACAACTAAAACGCGTGTTAAAGCTCTTGGGTGAAGGGATGACCCTGGCTTAGCCAAAGGGTGACCCGGGGATCGGGTCTCACCCCACCCCCACCCCGTCCCCGCTAACCGATAGACTCGGAACAGATACCTGACCCAACAGGTCCCACAACCTTCGGCCTGAGCCGGAAGCTCCCTGCCACGGAGGGGCCATGCCACTCCTGGATGCCGTCCTGCAGTCACA